>NC_134715.1:62283333-62586363 GCF_049634645.1 Pelodiscus sinensis | reverse complement strand
AGATTCTACTACCCTACTTTACCTTGACTAATCTTATACTATACTATACTATACTATACGCATACATTAAGGTATAGGAAAGTTTTGATTTTTTTTGTCTTGCTAATGTTCTTTACAATTTGTTGATATTTTTCCTTTTATCTCATTCCCTGAAGTGTCAATGAACTCAGCAGCAGGAACAAAAAAATCTGTTCTCTACAGCTATACTGCCATGAACTATGGTCCTGTCAGATCTCATAAGCTAAGCAAGTCTGGGTCTGGTCAGTACATGAAACTAGGCAAGATAAAAATAAGTCTGCAAAATAGACAGGGATTTTGTGCTAAGATTGTATTTATTGTATCTGCAGAAGCTATTCCTGGAATTTTGGCAAAGCTGTCCTTTGCCTACCATATTTTTTTCTGATATTTTTCTTTTAAAATAAAAATCAAAGGACAATGTGTTTATCTTTTACGTCCATATATCTTAAGGGATTATCTTTATCAAGAAATTCTGAGATAATGCCAATTCTGAGATAATGCCAATATAGTAATTATGAGATAATGCCAGTGCTCATTTCCTAAGGTCTTACACTTGATCATGTAGCCTTGCTTTATATAACCATGTAAAATACAGTCTTTTGTGGTATGTGCTACTGACATACAGAAATGGCCAAGCAATACAAAGCAATATTTGACTTTTTCTTTATTATAGCATGTGCCAGTGGTATGTAGTATTGACCACAAGCTGATTTTATTTTTGTTCTTGCACATAAAGGATGTCAGAATTTGCATAGTGGTTAATTATATGTGGGAGGAGCACCCCATTGTTATGCTGCTTTATCCCAGGTTAGTGGGAATCTCATTGAATTAAGAAAAAGAGAACTGATATGGAGCCACATAATTATGAACTTTATATGTCTGCATGGTCTGAGTATTTAGTCAGTGCAGACAAATTCATCAAAATCTGTCTGAACATTCACTGAAGGCAGTGTAAAACCAGATGTCTGTGCAAAATACGTTGTATCTGTTGAAGACATCAGACTGGTGTATTTTTAAAGAATGGTAGTTTGTTTTTAACTGTCAGAGTGCTGTATGTGATGTATCAAGGCTGAAGATGAACGGTGTATCTATGAACGCAGTATCCATTAATACCTCTCATATACATAGATGCAAAAAGTATTATGTCTAAAAGCTACTCAAAGTCCGTAAGTCTGATCTGTTATGTCAAAGTGTTAGTGTTGATAGCGTATAATTACCTAGAATGAAATTCAGCTTCCGTTCACACTAATCTCAGTGGTTCCATGGGACTGCACAGGTGTAACTGAGAATTGAATTTGACCTCTAATATACTCATACCCCTTTGCAGTATCTAAGGACCTTATGCTAAAGGCTGATTTGGGGAGGGTGAGAGGTTAAGAGTCTTAAGCTCAGGTCCTCCCTCTCAAAAAAAATTCCTTGACAGGTAAAATTGAGAATGAAATGGCTGGGAGCAGGATACCAAGGAATATGAAATACTGGGCCCCAAATTTCTCATAACTGTTGATAACTAACTCTGAATTTCTTAGTTGTTAAATCAGACCCTCAGTATACTTCAAAGTAGTTATTTGTCTGCATGGTACATTTACAGGGGAAGCAGACATTCATCTGCCTTCATGAATTATTCAGACAGTTGAGTTACCATACAAAGATGGAAAAGGTGTTATGTTCAAAGGCTTACCTAGAGTCACTAGCTTCATTAGAAGCAGTCTTATTGGAAAATAATAATTAAAATTTCCAATGTGTTTTAATGTGATGAAAGGCCAAGAGGAAAAAAGAGCAGGAGGACAGGACTGGATGCAGGCTAAAAGTGAAAGTAGCAGAGAAGTTCTGTCAGGTCCAAATGAAATCCTGGACCTAGGTCTGCAGGTTACCAATTTATTTTTACACAGTAGTTTCTTTATCTGTCAACTTGTAGGTATGATATTCCTAATTTCTGGTCTATTAGTATCTGAACATTACCAACTTCACCTGACATATTACTGTATAATTAATGGTATGACTACTTCTAAATTTTGGATCTATGCTCTTTTAACTATGCAGTACTATATATTATTTCCTGAATTATGTTTTCAGTAGTATAGCTGAAAGAATGGTTCTGCACAGGGGTGTAAATATTTAACTGTTTCTCTTAATCTTATCTCTTTATTTTCTGCTATTGACCTTGGAGTTCTTTCAAAGACAAAACTCTCTCAAGGGTTTTTATACTTCAAAAGATATACTTATATGTGCTACTTCCAAGAAACATGTTGTAGTGGGGTGGACTGGCTGCTCACTGAGCTGGAGGCAGAGGAACCCCTCCGGGAGCCATTTTGGGCGCAGCCTAGCCCCACCTCATCACCTGACTGGAAGTCAGTGGGCGGGGCTAGGACTCTAAATAACCAGGCTGAGAACTCAGTCGGAGCCCAGCCTCGGCTCT
This sequence comes from Pelodiscus sinensis, assembly GCF_049634645.1. Classification (NCBI taxonomy): domain Eukaryota; kingdom Metazoa; phylum Chordata; order Testudines; family Trionychidae; genus Pelodiscus; species Pelodiscus sinensis. The sequence continues at coordinate 62,583,929 of NC_134715.1, read as the reverse complement.
CTGCCACAGAGGCCGAGACCTAGCTCAGAACTCCAACTGCCTCTGACCATGAGGCGTACCCCGAACTCCCTGACCAGGAGACAAAGACCTGGCTAGGTCCGCCAGCAGGCCTGCCCTCTGACCCAGAGGAACTAGAGGCCTGCCCAGTGCTCCCTGTTGGGGAGTCTGGGGCATGGCTCGGGCAACCGAGGGTCACTGATCCCGAGGACCTTCCTGAACCCCAGGACCCACCTGAGCCCCAGCGTACGCCTGCCCCAAGGGATCGGGAGTGGCTGCCTGAGCTCTGGCACCCGCCTGTACCCCTGGTCTGTGAGTGCCTGCTGAACCTGCAGGCCCTGCCGGCTGTACCCGGGAACCTGGAAGACCTGACTGACCTGAGGGACCTGCCTGCCCCCCAGTCTTCACTGGTATCTTGGGACCAGGGGGACCAGCTGGACCCCGAGGACTCGCTTGAACCATGGTGCCAGCCTTCACCCCAGGACCAGAGGGACCTGCCCGATCTACCTGTCGGGCCTGCCTCAGAGGACCTGCCAGACCACAAGGACCATCCTGGACACCCATGCCTGCTGCAGCCAGCCTACTGGCTGGAACCCAGGGACCTAGAAGCTGCTGAGGTCTGGATCAGGCCACCGGGGCTCCTGCCGGAGGAGACGCTCTCCAACTCCCCGTGGAACCTGCCAACCTCCCCGTGGAACCAGGCACCTGCTGAGGGGGAGAAAGGCAGTGGCCCAGGGAATAGCACAGGCTGATAAAGGCCCTTGGTCAGTGGATTGTGGACCAGAGCCCTCTGCTGAGTCAGCAGCAGCTGCTCTGCTGCATCCAGGGCCCTGGTCCAGGACGCAGTGGAGTGTGTGGGCCTGGGGCCCCCCTCTCCCCTCACCACCCTCACTGCAGATGGACCACCTGCAATCCTCCTGAACAAGGAAACCCCAAACCTGTGGTGTTTGTAGCCATGCCCTGAACCAGAGCTTGGCCCCTCCTTGCCTTAAACTGCCAACTGTGTTTGTCTACAGCCCAGCCTGTACCCAGGTCTGGGCCTCTTAAAGGGACAGGACGATTGTTGCTGCCCGGCCTGAGCCAGGGCTAGGGACCTCTTAGTCAAGGGCTCTACTGCCCGACCTGAATTCAGCCAGGGCCTCTTGAACTTGGGCACTGCTAGTTACTCCCCGCCCTGACTGAGGGCCAGCACATCTTAAACTGTGAGGGTTTGTGGCTTGCTCTACTGGGGGTTCTGGAACTGTAGTGAACTCTTTACCTCTGGCCCAGACCTGAAGCAAGGCCCGGTCCTTGGACTAATTGCCCGTTGCTCCGACCTGATGTAAGGCTGGGAACCAGACTAACAGGACTCTTGATTTGAAGGATTATTTTAACGGGAGTGTAGTGGGGCAGACTGGCCGCCCACTGAGCCGGAGGCAGAGGAACCCCCCCGGGAGGCCTACACATGTATTAAGAGGAATGTATTAACATTTCTTTTTTTTTGGTTAGTGCTTTGTTGTCCTACCACTAAAAAGCACACGAACATACAAATGCAGCACATAACTGGTTAATAATAACTGCATGTAGATGTTTGTCTGATTTGTTCTGCTATACATTCTTTGGTGATATGTGAATTTTAATTTTTATCAGATAAATAGTATAAATCAGTATTAATTAGGATTTGTCAGATTTCTCTAATTGGTTTAGGTGATACAATTCAAAATATGGAATTACATTTTTTTTAAAGATGTACAGATGAACTGTAATGATCATGTCTAATGAGAGGAATGAAGGACATCAGGCAGGCACTTACTGTATACCATGATAAGTTGATGAGATCAAACCACTAATTAAGATCAAGAAAAACTATAACCCTTGTCAATAATTCAAGAACCCCAGCCATGCAAACAGTAAACAAACAAGCCATCTTTTAAAGTTACCAAGCAATAACTGTGTACTATCTGTTGCATGAATTATAATTTGAAATTCAAGAAATGAATAGTTAAGACAACCATGCATTTTACATTCCCTACATAATAAATGTCTCTATCAAGTAAAGAGCCATGTGTATAAGGAATTAATAACTCTCTGTAATAAACCACACAACTCCATAGGCAGGACAGTATATTAGTCTTTCAACACAAAGTTCATGGTTCAGCTTACATTCTTTCTGAAAGAGCATCATGATTGCAACAATATATTGGTACCTCTTTTTTGCTTTCATGATAATCCATGCATAATGCTCCTATTGACAAGAACAAGCCATAATGCAATCCACGACAAAAGCCATATCTTTACATGATTGAATGTAATTTTCTCAAACTGCCAATGCAGGAGTTTCAAAGAGATTCAAGGATATGGAAAGTCCTTGAAGGGGCAATAAAAAGTAATTTTTGAAGAAACACAAGACAAATTTTAACCAAAGGTTAAAATTGTAAATCAAGATACATTTCTAGTGATCTCTTTATTTCCAATTGTGCCAACCAAGTAAAACTGCCAATTTTCAGCCCAAATTGGTTTTCCAAGCTTAAGTTATTCTGGGGTTGAAAAAGGACTTAGAATAAAAAGTGGTTACAACCTTGGCAGTGAAGGCTGCCATCTCTCCATAATGTGAGTATATTGTCTTGATAAAAGAGGCACTTGCTGTTAACTCATATGTACTGTGCTATAGTTTCAAATACTTAAATCAAGTCAAGACTGTAGCCCTTTATTTACAAGTGGAAAAATGGAACTCAGATAATAATAGACAATTCAGACTGTTCAAGCTCAGCCTTTGCATTCCAAGCATAGACATATCCACACACAAACTGTTCTTTAACACTTTTCTTTGTGAAGCTACTAAATGGGCTGAGATGTCTGACTTCATTTTTGAACCTGTATACTGGATGTGAACAAAATGGCCAACAATACTTCACTGCTATAATGTTAACATCAAGTAAGTATTGCAGCTTTAGAAGGGAGACAGGATTAAAAATTGAATGTAGTCCTGTAATCTAGTAGGATAAATCAGTAATAAAACATGAAAGTGTGTGTGTTTATAATGTCACATGTATGTGAACAGGTCTTGCAGAAAAGAAGAAATGACCCACTGTTGCTAAATTTTTTCTCTTTTACCCCTCTCCAAAGAAAATAATGTCTGTGTATTGGTGATCTTTATACGAAACATGGTCAAAATAAAATAGGACATTGTTTGTTTAAGGTACTAGCTGGCCTTTAATCTCGCAACTTTTCTACTCTGGCCAGTTTATAGAAGCATAAATCATTGTTGCCTTCAGCACAGTTCTCCAGAATCTACTGCAAAACCCTGGAAAGTATACTTCAGCAGTGGGAAGTCAAATAAATTAAAAATAACAAAACTTAAGAGTGTCTGAAGAGAAAAATAGCCTTATAACGGCTTAAATCAGTTTGTTTCCCTAGTTTTACAGGCCACCTGGTCAGAACTTGGATTTTGATTTAGAATTCTGCCCTTCTGTCTCAACTGCAACCCAGGACATGGGATTTAGTCCCATTGGCAGGGGATAGAAAACCTTTTGGGTACTGCTGAAAGAGTGGGGAGAGAGATTCTTGAGTTTTTGCATCTAGCCAACCAAAAGTGAATGAGGGGCGCTCAACACACCTTGTGAGACTGCCAGAGTACATTTTCAGTGGAGTAATTAGTTAATTTGAGGGGAGTAATTAGAGCTAATTGTCTTGGCTCCAGCATTATTCTCCTCCAGGCATAAAAGATCTCTTTGAAGAGTAGGTGGCCTTTCCACTCTTAGGCTACGTCTAGACTGGCATGAATTTCCGAAAATGCTTTTAACAGAAACGTTTTCCATTAAAAGCATTTTCGGAAAAGCACGTCTAGATTGGCAGGATGCTTTTCCGCAAAAGCACTTTTTCCGGAAAAGCGTCCGTGGCCAATCTAGACGCGGTTTTCCGCAAAAAAGCTCCGATCGCCATTTTCGCTATCGGGGCTTTTTTTCGGAAAACAGTACTACACTGTCTACACTGGCCCCTTTGCGCAAAAGTCTTTCAGAAAAAGACTTTTGCCCGAATGGGAGCAGCATAGTATTTCCGGAAAAGCACTGATGATTTTACAGGAGATGGTCAGTGCTTTTCCGGAAATTCAAGCGGCCAGTGTAGACAGCTGGCAAGTTTTTCCGCAAAATCATCTGATTTGCGAAAAAACTTGCCAGTCTAGACACAGCCTTAATGTGTGTAGTGCCCTGGCTGGATGGCCCATGCTATATCACTTTTCTAGAGGTTTGGAAGAGATTTTCCAACTGGCTCTTGTTGGATTGTTTTTTTTAACTTCCTCACCACATCCCAGAGGTCTGACCAGTTAGTTTAAGATCTCTAAAAGGAAAAAGAAAACTAAATTAAAATCAAAACAGAACATTGTTGCAACCTGAAGCTAATGCCCAATACGATAGAGTTTGGGGGTAACCAGATTTTGGCGTAAACCTGAACATGGCACCACACTGGATTGGTTGGGGATGTTGGGTGATTTTTAGTCTCGTATAGACTGTGTCATTCTTTTGAGCATCCTCATCCCTTTGAGGGGACTGTGTTGGGAACCACAGCCTTACCTTTTTTTATACTGTGGACTGGTATCGTTTTATTTACATAGTTGAATATTCATTATGCAAATAAATATGCAAACATGCAAATATATGTTACTGGTCTGTTAAAAGCCCTGGCCCCCAGAGCCGCCTCCACCAGCCGGCTTCAGTTCCATCAGTTGCCAAGTGTTGAATGGCTGCTGAAGCTGGCTGTTCCCGGCAGCTCTGGGGGCCAGCACTGAGGTACACCCTGGCCCCTTGAGCCTCCCAGTGCCAGCCCTAACTCCTAGAGCCCCCCCATCTCTCCACTACCTCCCAGCGCCAGCCACTGACCCCAGAGTCCCCTGCACCCAACCTCCACCAGTGCCAGCCTCCTGCACTGAGCCCCCCAGTGCCAACCCCCATACCAAAAGTCTCAGAGCCAGCTCCCTGCCCCTTATAGTCCCCACCACCAAATCCCCCCATGCTAGCCTCCTGTTTCCAGAACCCCACTGTACCCCCCCCCAGACTCTCCCTGTGCCAGTCCCCTGATGCCAGAGCTCCCCAGTACCAGCCCTGCCCCTGTAGCTCCACCACTACTAGGCCCGTCCCCAGAACCCCCCAGTGCCAGCTCCCTACCCCGTATGTCCAGTGCTCCCCATGTCAGTCCCCACCTCTTAGAGCTCCCCACCCCTTAGAGCTCCCCAGTACTAGCCCCACTCCAAGTCTCCCAGTATGAGCTCTGCCCCCAGAACCTCCAGTGCCAGCACCCTGCCTCTTAGAGCGCCCCCCCCAGCCACCCTCACGAAGCTCTGCACTGCTTCCTGGTTCGCATGTCCTGGGCTCTGAAAAACCCTTCCAGCACACACTAAACTGCTCTTCTGCACCCAGGGGGAGACTGTGCCCCTGCCCAGTGTAGGTTAGCTGAGAAGTGGGACAGGACACACCTCTTCTAACCGCCATGGTGGGAGGGGAGGCACTGGGCAGTGTACCGCAGCACCCAGAGAGACTGTGGCCTAGTAGCCAGCGGTTCATAGTCTGGCACTGGTCCGCAGACCGGCGATAGGTGTCCTCTGGTGTAAGGGATCCTGGCATGAGCTGAATCCCAAATATTAGCCAGAGGTGGGAGGGGAGCTGAGTTTTGTCACTCCCCGCTCTCTATTGAATTAGATTGTCTGTGGATCCAAACAGTTATTTGATATTTAAAGGGATGGTGGGGAATGGGGAGTTCACATGAATTGCCTCTCCCCTCCCCTAGTAGTTGGGATTAATTTAGTAACATTGCAGCACGCTGCATGTTCTAGGTAATATTTCCTGCATGTCAAGATCAACTAATCAAACCCCAGTACAAATTTCTGTGAAGATTGCCATGTTCCAGAAAACTGAGTTCTGTACCTCACATCCAGTATAATATTTCCTGTTAATTACCTATTTTGCATCTTTGTTTTAATATTAAATAAATAAATTGGTTCAAGTATAATAAGTCCTCTCCTGAATTGTTTTAGAATACTGAGTGTGAATGGAACTTTCTGGCTAGCTACACATGAAACTGAATATTTTCCCCCCTCTTTTATTGAAATAAGCAATTGACTCTGTAAAAAGCTAAAATATATTGGGTTCTAATTATGGTGCCATGACTTTGACTTAAGTGAATGTCTATTGTGTTTCAAAATTTCTTCTGGCATTTTGGAATGAAGTTGCAGAATTCATGTGTTCTAAACCTGTAATTATGTAATCCATAAACTCTTTACCCAATACACATTTCACCCATAACAAAATCTATTTGGGGTGAAATGCATATTGATAAGAGTTTATGGATTATATAATTACAGGTTAAGTTCTTCTAAAAGAAGTGATGTAGAAAACCTACTCAGAGCTTATTCTTTCTTGCATGTTCTGCAGTGTTCATTAGTACATAGAAGATGTTTACAGGGACAGAAATAACTACTTGAGTTCCTATACAAGTTTTGTCAATAGGATTTTTAAACTGATGACTGTTGAGCTCAGCATAATTCTGTTTGTCAGCACCCTTTCTTAGATATTGCCTTTTGAAATGTATTGAAGACTAAATTGAAGGGTCACTGGAAGAGCAAGTGGTATCAGTATGGCACTTTGATACATACGAACTGTTTTATATCCTTTATTATCATGTTAGCATTTCTGGTGCCAGTAATAAACAGGGAGTATATAAACATGCATTTTGCTGGGCCAGTTCCAGCTAATGGTCTTCCAAGGTCTGCAATCTGCTTATGTTTTCCTGATGCTTTAGAGGAAAGCAAGCAGATCAACTCATCATGCAAAATATGAACAGTAAAAGTTCTAATCCATTAGATTACTTAATATCTATTCTATCCACCTGACAGGGCATGGCTGCTTTTTACAGCAAATTTTCTAATGCTTTGTCCACTCCATATTTGAAAGTCCCAAGCAAAGGGACTGCCACTGTTTTTTGAGAAACTACTATACCATCTAATGAAACTCATTTATCGACTTTCTCCTGATATTCAACCTAATACTTTTCCTTTCTTAATGTTATAGTCCTTCATACTGTCTTAAATAATCCTTGGGGTTTATGTCCTTGATAATATCATTACAATCAGAAAAGTGACTCAGTAGAAATGGCTTCCTGGGGTTCCATTCATATTGGCTGCGTCTAGACTGGCAAATTTTTCCGCAAAATCAGCTGCTTTTGCAGAAAAACTTGCCAGCTGTCTACACTGGCTGCTTGAATTTCTGCAAGAACACTGATGATCTCATGTAAGAAAATAGTACTTCTTGCGGAAATACTATGCTGCTCCCATTCGGGGGAAAAGTCCCTTTTGCGCAAAGCTTTTGTGCAAAAGTGCCAGTGTAGACAGCTCAGATTTGTTTTGCGCAAAAAAGCCCCGATCGCGAAAATGGCATCTCTGCCAATCTGGACGCTCTTTTCTGCAAATGCTTTTAACGGAAAACTTTTCTGTTAAAAGCATTTGCAGAAAATCATGCCAGTCTAGACAAAGCCATTGTGTTTACATGACTCCAGCTCAAATGTGCTCAGTTTTACTCATTGCAAGTAAAAATGTTTAAGTAACTCGCAGCCTTGCAAACTCAGTGTGATCTGAAAATCAAAATGGATTCTTTCTAGCTTGTGTAACATCCCTCTGCTACAGAAGTGCAGCCACATTATCTCCAAATTATCCAAAGTGGTTGCACAAGTGTAACTGAAGAAAAAATTTAACTCTGTAATTGAAGCTTAATTAACAATTCTGTTGATAATACAGGAAAAGAAATAAAAATCCAGTTCAATCTCTTTTATTTGTATTGGCCACATGTGGTCTTACTAGATCAAATTTACTCCCCCCCAAAAACTAAATATTGATTAAATTAACGGATCAGACTCTGAATACAAACAAGTCGTGAGCATCCTACCTAAATAATAAATTGAAGTTTAAAGTATCTGGAAAGTTGGTTCAAGAATGTTTTATTTTTTTTCTTCCTGTTTAGGAGGTCGTCATTAGTAGATGTGCACTGTATTTAATTGTATCACATTATTTTATGCATCTTACTAATTGTATAGTTTTGTAACCAAGATGCGAAGTTATTTACTGACTCGCTTGACAATCCATGATGACCTGGATTGGTTTCGTTCACATGTGTAATTGTAGAAGTTATTGATCATTCATTTATTCCAGCTCTTTATTTTATTTTTGTTAAGAAAAGCACACTTTGAAGGTTAGTTTTCCCCAGAATAAAATCAACTTGGATTTAAAATTAATAAGCAAGTTTGTAATAAAGGACAGGTTTGTGGATTGGTAGAACTAAAGGCCAGATAGAACTATTATGGTCATCTAGTCTGACCATCTGTATTACAGAGGCCATTGAATTTTCCCAAAATAATTCCATGAGTGTAACATTTACTAAATATGCAATCTTGATATAAAAATTGCCAGTGATGGAGAGTCTACCACAACCTGTGTAAATTGTTCGTGATGAATCATTCTCGCTGTAAAATACTTATGCCTCATTTCCAGTCTGACTGTGTATAGCTGTAACCTCCAGCCATTTCACTGCCTTATGTTTCTGTGCTAGATCGAAGAACTCATGATCAAGTATTTGTTCCTGTGTAGGTAGTTATGCACTGTACTCCAGTCACCTTTTAACATACACTCCCTGAGTCTAATAAAGAGTAATCCATTATTTTATCACTATATGGCAAGATTGGATAATAATTTTGTGATGGGAGTCCACGCCAAGATTTTGTTATGTGGTAAAGGGCCACAGTTTTATATGGTGAGGGTGTAGGGTCTGGGATGGATGATGGGTACAGAAGAGAGCTTGGGGTAGGGAACTGGGGTGCAGAAGAGAATGTTAGGCTTGAAAAGGATCTTGAATGAAGGAGGGGGTTGTGATCTGGAGCAGGAAATTGAAGTGCTGGATCTGCCCAGCAGGCCATACTGTGCATACTCCTGCTTTATTCTCTAAACTGTCAATCATTTTCTGAGCCCTCTTTAATTTATCAACACTCTCCTTGAATTCAGGACACCAGATCTGGATACTGTGTACCAGCAACAGAATGCAGGGTAATGTAATCTCTCTTTTCCTACTCAGGTCTGTTCTCCTTATGCATCCTTGGATGGTATTAGCCCTTTTCCCGACAGTGTAATAATATGTTCGGCTGGTTATCCATCTTGGCGTAGAAATATTTTTTCAGAATCACTGTTTCACAGAATAGAGTTCTCCATCCCATGAGTATGACCTTCATGCTTTGTTCCTAGATGTATACATTTAGCCATGTTTAAACATGTCTCCTCATTCCCAACTAGCCAAGTGATTCAGATAACTCTGAATCAGTGAGCTATCCCTTTTATTTATCACTCCCTCGGTTTTTGTTTCTTCTGCAAACTTTTAGTGATTTGCTGTATTAGATGGACAATCTCCGGTCATGTTCACTTTCCAGTCTCTGATCATGTTCACTTTCAAAAGCTTATTATTTGACCCTTGCAAGGAGACATTGATGAAACAGGGCACAACAGTGCTCCTTTACAAGCTTTTCAGTGTTTTCTTTCCCTTCCTTTAATTGTACAGTCCGCTGTACAAAATGCTGTCAGTATCACCCCCATCAGATTGGCTGCGAAGATAATCTTAAAAAATATTTAATGAAATAAAAAAGGTCTGACCAGTCATTAGCCATCCAATTCATAAAAGTCATGTTATAACTAGGAATAACGTATGTCTTGGCACTCGGTATATTTTGCATGGATATGATGTAGCTTTCTTGTATGAAAAGAGACAGATTATCCAGAAAGAAAACTTGGATATGCAAATGAATCAAGAATTTGAAGAACAAATCAAAATCCATTTATAAAGAAATGAATTAATCTCATTTATTATTTTAAATACAAATATGCCAAAAGTACAATTGAAACAGATTGTTTTAAAATATTAGTAATAAACCACCTACACGACACTCCAGTGACATCTTATCAAAACCAAGTTTAGTACTGTAATAAATTGTTAGATTTGTGTGTGCAGCTGGTGCATGAAAAATAGAGTGTAGCTGCAGCAGTGTCAGTGATAGGAGGAGCTATTTGCGCTGTTTACATACCTGTCGGAGACCATGGGCACATACTTGAGGCAGCTAACCACTTGCTCGCCTGTGCTCTATTTTTAGCATGATAACTATATATGAGTGAATGTGGGTATGTCTCCTACACACCTTACCCCCCACTCAAAGTATAGACATTCCTTATGTCATAGTCACTATATTGCTAAAATCCAGTGGCGATACTATCGCTCAGCTAATAGGACCAATAGCACTTTGCAAAGAGTGTTGACATGCTTAGCCAGATTGTCAGAAGTGTACCTTTTTTCTAGTTCCTCTCGCGTCAATAAATTTATGCCCTCAAAGCATCTGACCCATAAGAATACAATATGCCTTGCATGCATTATAAGAGTCTATTTTATGAAAATTGTACTTTTATGAAAATTGTGCCATTCCATTGTAACTGAATTAATGATGGGAGTTCCTGTTTTTACATTATAACACGTGGTTTTGTTTTGTAATGTTTGGGCTAAATATCTCTTTTAATCAGTTGACATAAGTCATTTTATTAGTATGCCTCTGATTCAATGTCTCCCTATTTGAAATAACCTCAGTCAGAGGATCACTCTGGCTTTTTTCCCCTCAGAAGGAGACCACTAGTCTCTCATAAAATGTATGCTATATTTTTAGTTTTCCTTTAGTCAGGGTTACTGGCAGGAATGGTATATGGGGATCCTGTGATGGATTCTGTAATGTTGATAATGAAACCGATGCATAAGGCAGTGGAGAATCCATCTTTCAGGTCTGAAAAACCTGCTGGCATACTTTTAACTACAATAGTGTAAACTAGGGATCTGAAGGACTGCTTGCAATGTAGCCAGCTGAAGTTGTTTAGCTCTACAAGATAATTAACTGTTGATATGTAAATACAGGTCATGCTGGTTTGGGGGAAGGAATCCTGGTGTGGTTATGTAAAACCAATTCCGCCAGGGCTGATGGAGGATTGTTTGTTAGAATGGAATGTGATGTATTATAACTAATTTGGGCTGTTGTGGGGGTCACAAATCATGCTACCCTAAAATGTGGGAACTGTAAAATATGACACCAGTGCCTGCAGGAGAGAGACCATCATTATAAGAGGTCTCCGATAAACAAGCCTCCCACTTCAATAATTGAGTGAACTGAGGTTGGGGGGAAGGGCTTGAGCCAGCCTGTTTCATGCCTGCCAGGTGTGAGCTGTAAGACTGGTTCAACCTGCCCTCCCCTCCCCTTGTTCTAAGGATATACCTAAAGCAGACTCCATTAGGAGTCTTGTTGCTATTCCAGTGGAAGCTGGAATCTTTTGACAGCCTAGGTGTGGCTAAAGAGTTGAAATCACTAAGAGCTGAAATCACTGGTTAGGCCTGGCTCCAGACCCATTGCGACCAGCGGAGCAGCTGGCAGGAATGACTGGCAGGTAAGCGGTAGGAGAGGTAGCAGGTGGCCAGTGGACCACAGGAACAGCGCAAGGGTGGCATGGCCTCAGGCTCAAAGAGTGGAGTCCTCAGGGTGATGTGTCTGGGTCTGCACTGACTGGAGAGAGCCATAAGTGGCACGTTTGAAGTGGGGTGCGGAGAAGGTGACTGAGTGAGCCTGAGAGGCAAAGGACATTGCTCAATTCATTTGAGCTGGGATGGTTACTCATGGGTTGGTTATGAACAGGGCTCAACAAATTATGGAAAACCCTACTTGCCAGAGAAAAAAGGGACTCTGCCTCCCCTCCCCCCAAAAAGTGTTTTTTTTAAATGGCATAAATTCCTAATAAGAATAAGAACAGTAATTACTAATACGTTCTTAATAAATATCACCCAAGTTGTAAATATCTTATAAACTTCTACTTTTTCCCTCTGCTGCCATGTCTCCTCCCCTTGCTCCATCAGCTCCCCTGGTGCCTGCTGCTCCCCAACTTCTCACCCTCCTCTGCTGTCCTGGCTCCTGCCCTTCTCGCTGTCCTCAGCCCTCCTGAGACCTGCCCCCTCCACCAGCCCTTCTCTCCTCCCTGTGCCCACTCCTCCAGTAGCCCCACTCTGATCGTGTGAGCTACCCCTCCTCATCCCTGCTCCTAACACCTCCCTCTACACACCTGCCCTGCCTCTCTCCTCTGTGGCTGGTCCCTCCCCTGCAGGTGTCTGCCCTTCTGCTTCACCCCCAGAACCTCCTGGTACCTGCCCTTCTGCTTCACCCCCAGAATCTCCTGGTACCTGCACCCTCCTGGTTCCTCCCCCTTCCCTCACTGCCCCTGCCCCCTTTGCCCTCTTTTTCCCTGATACCCACCCTCTCAGCACCCTCTGCCCCCATTCCCTTCATGCCCCTGTGCCCTCACACATGCCTTGCTCCATCCCCACCTTCCTCATGTCCAACCCTTCTTTCAAGCCTTCTCCCAGCACCTTCCCCTCCTCCCTCTAGCCCCCAGTGCTCTTACCCTCTCCTCTTCCAGCATCACCCTGTCCCCCTCCCACTGACACCTCCCCTCCTGCCCTTTTCCTCATTGTCTGCACTTGGCCCCCTGCCATTTGTCTCTCCTGCATCCCTGCCCCTTGGTGCCTTCCTCTTTCTTCTTCTTGTTCTTCTTCTCCTGACCTCCTCCTCTTCCCTCCCCTCCCCACAGCCTAGCCCAGCCACTTCCCCTCCCCCAGGGCCAAGCAAAACATTTCCCTCCCACTTTTTTGTCTTTTACAATGGTTTTTTTTTTGGTTTGTTTTCATTTTTGTCCTGGCATTTTAGCCCTATAAATAGCAAATAGCAAATAGCATTTTCATTCATTTTTTTTCCATAAAGGCAAAGGCGCTTCCAGTGAACTCCCCCTTCACTGCTGCTGAGTCACAGCAGCCTTTTCCCTGCCCTATCCAGCCCCTCCCTGTGGGCAAGTACCCCTCGTTCCCAACCCACAGGGGAAACAGGGTGCAGGGACAGCACAGCCAGAGGGGTGCAGGGAACAGTGTGGGGGGAACGGGACTGGGGTGGCGCGGGGAACAGGAGGCACAGAGGCAGAGAGATGCAGGGATCGGGGGGAGCAGTGTGCGGGGTGCGGTGGAGGCACAGGGAATGGGACGTGGGGAACGGGAGGGGCAGAGGGATCGGGGTCTAGGGGCAGTGCAGGGAATGGGCAGCACAGAGCTGGGGGGGAGCAGGGATCGGGGCGTGCAAGGGCAGCGCAGAGCCAGAGGTAGATCAGGGGATCCGGAGTGCAGGGTGTCAGATGGGGTGGGAGCCAGATGGGATGTGGGGCGGGCATAGTGAGCTGGGCGGTCGGCAGGGAGGGTCTCTCGCCGGTGAGGGGCTGGGGCTGTGGCAGGACTGGAGCCGGTGGGGCGGGGCCTGGCTCCGCCACACGCCGCAGCCAGCTGCTGGAGACACGCGGCCAGAGCCGAGTTGTCACGGCCCTTTACAATCGGTGGGGCCACATCACGCCAGCGTCCTAGCGTCTGCCGGCGCCCCGCCTCCTCGCGCCGCAGCTGCACGCAGGCTGCCCGGTGCTGAGTATCACCGCAGTTCCCCCTCCCCGGCAGCACTCTGCTCCTCTGCTGGCTGGCAGATCGGATGGAGCTGCGCTGCCCGTAGTGTGGGCTTCGGCCAGTCCGCCCCTGCACTCGCCAGCTAGCAAAATCTACTTGCCGCGAGCGAGTGCATTTGTCGAGCCCTGGTTATGAACTCTGGTTGTGGTATTTCCCCAAACTAATGCCGTGTGACTTCTCTCCCTCCTTCATTAAAAGCTTTTTCTACGCTCAGACTCTGCGCTTGTGAGTGAGAAAGCATTGCCTCTGAGGCGCCCAGGGGTGTGTGAATTTCCTAGTCTACTGGGTAAGGGCTCGAGCTGGTTCTGTGTGAGATGGAGGAAAAGAGAACCCTAGATATTGAATCTGGCACTGGCTGCTTCTGGCACTACCAGGCAGAAGGGTTACAATAGCATGCATCAGGATCAAACATCTAGAATGTGTGTGCTTACCATTTCTTGCAACAATTTGCCACAATTTACACTATATTATTTGCCCACCTTTTAATGTGTTGACTGGGTTAATGAATTTAGTTCAGAGTGCTAATCCAGCTACAGAAAGCTCCTGAATGTTGTTGTACTGAAGAACAATTAGAAGAAATATTAAGAGCAGGAAATATTCCAAAGATACCATCATGACCTCAGTTTTAGGATGGAAGTCTGATCATTAAGGACTTGATAACTGTAATAAACATATAGTTCACTGACATGCTGGTAAGACTGAAATTTTTTTTCTGACCCTAGTCACTTAATGGAGGTCAGAGTTATAAAGGTTAATTCCCCTATCACCAGGCAAGGGTCAGTACCCACTGACTCCAGGGATTGCAGTCACAATAATGAAAAAGATAGAAACTGAGAGTATAGAAATACTTCGTGAAGGAGCAGTGAAGGTCCTGGTCCCACTGAACTCAATGGGTATTTTGCCATTCACATTAAAGAGAATAGCAGTGACCTTCAGTTAAGATACTATGTAGACAAGTGGAGTGAATAATTCACAGTAAACACTTTGACAAGTTAGCCTTTTTTCTGTATATGAGTTGTCTGTAAAGACTGAGTATTTTTCAATTTGTTTCTTAATTTAAAGAATAGGCATAAGTCTTTGGCTCAAATTGTTTATGCAAATACCAGATTTCAAGTAAGAAATTTACTCTCCAAAAATGTTGTGCAATTCACTGCCTGTATACTTGTTGAATATAATCCCAGAAGAGTAGCTGTTAGTCTGTAACTTTAAAAACAATGAGTGTTCCTGTAGCAACTTAGGGACCAAATAAAATATAAACAATCATGAGTTTTTATGGGCAAAACCCACTTCATTAGATGAATTCATCATGAAAGCTCATGATTGTATATCTATTTGGGTAGTCTCTAAGGTAGGGGTGGGCAATAATTTTCTTAGAGGAGCCTCTTAATTAATTTTGGTACGTGGTCATGGGCTGGCTTCACCTGGAAGGGACAGGGTCTGGGGCCTAACCTCCCCCCAGAGTTGTCTGGATCTGGAGGCTTTGAGTGCAAAACACAGAAAAAGGTTCCTGGCCCCGCCACTACTACATTGCCTGGCAGGTGTCTGGGGTTGCTGCAGTTTTTAAAAGGCTCCTGTTTGTGCTACTATGCCAGCAGGGACTGGAGCCGCGAGCCCTTAAAATTGCTATTTAAAGGGCTTACAGCATCCAGCCCCTCCCACTGTCGCCTCACCTGGGACCCGCCTGGGGTTGCTGCGCCTATGTTAAAGGTTCATGGCTCCAGCCCCTGCCGGGGTAGCGCCGCAACCGTGAGCTGTGAGCCATTTAAATAGGATCTTGCTGCCTATCTTCAGTGGCATGGGCAGCAGAATATAAAGAGAAGAAGGCCAGATGCAGACTGCAGGCCGGATCAAAGTGTTAGCCAGTGCCCACTCCTGCTTGAAGGTCTCACAGGACCAGTCATTGTTGAACATAATATTAGAATAGTTAAGGAATGTGGACACCAACAAGCACAGTTGAAGCGAATTTTCTTTTTGTTGGAGTGAAAATTCATGAAAACTTGCAAGCCATTTGCCCAACTCTTTACTGTTACAAGCTTCCTAAACAATGAGTTTTGAGGTGCAAACCTCTAAAGTTTTCTGGTGTGTTCATTCAGAAATTTCAGTGCTTAGCTGAATTTCATTTTAACTGTTCCAACGGCCTTAAAGTTCTCCCATATATAGGTACTCACAACGTTTACCTGGTCCTTATTTCTAATCCTAACTACAAGTACAGTGTTAACAGCAATTTTCTGAGTATTTCATCAATCTTCATTTCTGTCCTAACTATAGCATGAAGGTGAAAAGGCAAGCAAAATTGAAATAATAGAATCATAGAATACTAGGACTGGAAGGGACCTCAAGAGGTCATCGAGCAGAGCCCCCTGCCCTCATGGCAGGAACAAATTCTGTCTAGACCATCCCTGATAGACATTTATCTAACCTGCTCTTAAATATCTCCACAGATGGAGATTTCACAACCTCCCTGGGCAATTTATTCCAGTGTTTGACTAGCCTGACAGGAACTTTTTCCTCATGTCCAACCTAAACCTCCCTTGCTGCAGTTTAAGCCCATTGCTTCTTGTTCTATCTCCAGAGGCCAAGATGAACAAGTTTTCTCCCTCCTCCTTATGACACCCTTTTAGATACCTGAAAACTGCTATCGTGTCCCCCCTCAATCTTCTCTTTTCTAAACTAAACAAACCTAATTCCTTCAGCCTTCCCTCATAGGGCATGTTCTCTAGCCCTCTAATCATTCTTGTTGCGCTTCTCTGGACCCTCTCCAATTTCTCCACATCCTTCTTGAAATGCGATGCCCAGAACTGGACACAATACTCCAACTGAAGCCTAACCAGCGCAGAGTAGAGCGGAAGAATGACTTTTCGTGTCTTGCTCACAACACACCTGTTAATGCATCCCAGAATCATGTTTGCTTTCTTTGCAACAGCATCACACTGCTGACTCATATTCAGCTTGTGGTCCACTATGACCCCTAGATCCCTTTCTGCCATGCTCTTTCCCAGACAGTCGCTTCCATTCTGTATTTGTGAAACTGATTGTTCCTTCCTAAGTGGAGCACTTTGCATTTGTCTTTATTAAACTTCATCCTGTTTACCTCAGACCATTTCTCCAGATTAGTCGCAACCCCTCCCAGCTTGGTATCATCTGCAAACTTAATAAGTGTACTTCCTATACCAATATCTAAATAATTGATGAAGATATTGAACAGAGCCAGTCCCAAAACAGACCCCCTGTGGAACTCCAATTGTTATGCCTTTCCAGCTGTACCCTTCTATACAAATATTCCAATTGTGTATTATCCCACCAAGTTTCTGTGATGGCACCAATGTCATAATTGTACTTATTTATTAGCACTTCCAGTTCTTCCTGCTTATTTCCCATACTCCTCGCGTTTGTATATAGGCATCTAAGATCCTGATTTGACCTTGCCTCCCAGTTTTGCCCTGACCCTCCTTTCTCTCTGCCATTGTAGCCCACGTTCCCTCCCATTTCCGACCCATCTCCCAGGTCTCCATGTTCTCCGCTTACCTGTGGGCTTTGCTCACCTGTCCCTGTCGAACCTCGTTTAAAGCCCTCCTCACTAGGTTAGCCATTCTGCGTCCAAATAAGGTCTTCCCCCTCCTTGAAAGGTGAACGCCATCCCAGCTTAGCAGTCCTTCCTGGAATAGCATCCCATGGCCAAGGAAGCCAAAGCCCTCCTGGTGACACCATCTTCGCAGCCAGGCATTCACCTCCAGGATGCACCTGTCTCTGCCCGGGCCACTACCTTCGACAGGAAGGATCGAAGAGAATACCACCTGTGCTCCAAACTCCTTCACCCGTACTCCCAGAGCCCTGTAGTCACTCTTGATCCACTCAGTGTCACACCTTGCAGTATCGTTAGTGCCCACATGGATGAGTAGCATGGGGTAGTAGTCAGAGGGCCGGATAATCCTCGACAATGCCTCCGTAACATCTCAGATACGGGCCCCCGGCAGACAGCATACCTCCCGAGATGAAATGTCAGGGCAACACATGGGTGCCTCCATTTTCCTCAGAAGAGAGTCTCCAACCACCACTACCCTACGTTTCCTATTCGCACTGCTGGCAGCAGACCTCCCAACCTTGGGTGTATGGGGATTCTTCTTCTCCAGTGTAGGGGGTGATTGCTGATCTCCTGTATAAAGAAGAGCATAATGGTTTCCTAGTACCACGGAGGGAGGGTTTGGAGCAGGGGTGGAGCAGTGCCTGCTGCCAGTAAGTAACCAGCTGCCAGTGTCCACCCTGAGCCATCTCCTCCTCTACCAGTGGTGTATCCACAGTCCTGTGTACCTGGACACTTACCTCAGCTGTCTCCTCATGAACACAGTCCAGGAATTTCTCATGGATTCATGTTTTAACCCTGCAGAAAATCAGGACCTTTGGTTTTAAATGAGTGATAATTGGCATGGATGTGTGTTCTAACCCTGCAGGAAATCAGGACCTTTGGTTTTAAATGAGTGATAATTGGCATGAGAGGGAGGTTCAGGTTCCTGCTATTTCTGATGAACCAGTTTGTTCAGCTTTAAAAACCAGGCAATTTAACTACAGATGTGGTATATGATGATAAGAATAATACTTAGTACACATCTAGTACTTTCTGCGCACTTCCTAAAACTTTTAATTACTACTTAGGATGAGTCTTGCATTTAGAGAACTATGAGATCAAGTAGTAACACCAGAGGTTAGTTTATACGTATTATGGAAAATTTAAACTACTTAGTAATATGAGACAAAATGCAGGACTATGTAGCACTTTAAAGACTAACAAGCTGGTTTATTAGATGATGAGCTTTCATGGGCAAGACCCACTTCCTCAGATCAAATAGTGGAAGAAAATAGTCACAACCATATATACCAAAGGATACAATTAAAAAAAAAAGTGAACACATATGAAAAGGACAAAAAGTAATATGAGGGCGTCCATCTGCATTGACATTTAGATAACCTGAACTTTACCTCTAAATAGCTGTAGCATAGCAACCTTTTCAATACCATCATTAAGAAAACATCAAATATGGCACTTCCAGAATTGATTTTGTACCTGTGTGAAGGTTTCATGAATAAAATTACTCTCAGAATTCTATATTCTATCTTGTCATTTCTAGAAAGAGGTACTTAGAGAAGCCTCAAGGTATTTAAAACAACAGCTGGTGAATTGGCCATCCATGACTTGGTTATATTCCACATCTGGCCCATTTCCCAACAATAACATAACTAGATTTGAGAGATTCACAAGAAGATGAAAGAGGAACACTTGTGACCTTCTGGGAGTTCACTTTGTGGGAATAAGAATTATCTTAATGCATTCTATTTAGAAATTTTTGTTTAGGGGCACTGAGACAGTAAAGTTAAATATGCCTAAAAACAGTTGGAAAGATTCCCAATGCAAATTGTTCCAGTTAAGTTTTCAATACAGAAACCTATGCAGATAAATAGCCTGTAAAGAGTAGTTGAAGTTATAAGTAAAAATGTTAAAATATAAATCTGATAGGATGGAATGTTAGCAGAGATATTTAAGTAAAATAACTACAGGAGCAAATAGAAATAGTATGAAATAGCACAAATATTTCAACTAACAGTTATATGGTCTTCCAATATATTTTAATAAATTGGTTACTAAAAACATTGTAATGGAGACACTGATGATGGTAATCATTCAGACAGTATGTTGAATTGTTTTCCTTCTGTCTGATTAGAGAAGGGAAGGAAAGCTGCCTAAAACAATGACATCGTTTCCAACTATCATGGTGTTAGTCTGTGAGTAGAAGAAAATGTAGTTATGGAAAGTCTTGATCATAATCTGAAATTGAGGCATTATACCAACTTCAGACTCAGAAAGGCCATCTTTCCAAGTTACAACACAGTCTGTGTATTGTCCTTGATAAAAATTACAGATGATTGAGAGGGAAGGGTAGGTGAGACTGCAGGGGAGGGAAAAGTGAGGACTTCCCCGTGGGGGAAAGGTTGACTTTTTCATGAAAATTTTAAAACTAAACATTATTTTCCCCAAACTGAACAATTTTGGCTGAAAACTTTCAGTTGAAAAAAATAAAATTTAGATTTGGAAATGTCATCATAGTGCCTAATAAGAGTTTTAGTTCTGATTCTCCTGTATGGGCTGGATGCAGTAAAATAAAATGGTCAGGCTTTTTCATCCGGGTAAAAGTTTACAAAGGATCAGTTTTTAGAATATATATTAGTGACTGACAAAAGAGTAGGGTAGTAACATTTTTTGATAATACTAATTGTTTAGTTTAGTAAAGATTATCCTAAAAGTAGTGAGGGAACTCCCAAGTGATTTCACAAATAAACATAAATGGGCAACACAAAGGCATTTGAAATGCATTGTTGACAAATACAAGGTAATGCAAACTGAAAGCAATTTTATAAACAACTCTCATACTTCGCTGAGTTCTAAATGAACTGAGAGCACTCAGGAAAATGACCAAAGTGTAATTGCAGATAGCCCACTGGAAACCTTTGATCAGTGCAAACTTGTGAGAAAATGTGAGCTGGTATAATAAATGGGATTGAAAGTATTATGATACTATATAAATCGATCCTAAGCCCTCATGTAGAATATTGTGTTCGTTCTGGACACATTATCTCAAAAATTATATATTATAGAAGTGGAAGGATATAGAGAGAGGAAAATTATTAGTCATTGAAAAACTTCTATATTAACAGAGATTGAAAAGATTCTGTTTAGTTCAGCGACGACAAAAATGCATTAGATAAAATATGTATAGAACAATGAATGGCATAGAAAAGATCATTGGAATCTCATATTTGCTTTTTTGTTGTTATGCATAAGGAAGCATTGAGTGAAACTGAACTGCAACAAATGTAAAACTGATAAAAGTAAATTGTTTATACAATGCAAAATTAGCAGGTAGTACTTACTGCTATAAAATAAATTTCAGGCCAAGATATAAAAGACTATGTATTGGAATTGACATGTGTATGGATCTACAACCTTTGCATAGGATTAAAAATAAAGTGAGTGTATGGATGATAAACCATGATGTTTCAGGCATATATCAATTTATAAAGAATGGGTTATAGAAGGGCTTTCCCCAATTGATGGGTAATGCCATAATTGTCCATTACTGGATTTGCTCCATTTTATCATGAAATAAGTTATCTGATCCAATATGTAGTTCCTCTATTGCTATTTTCCTAGAGAAGACAATTTTTGGATGAAACAGATGAAATGAGGTGGGAGAGAGACAGGTCCATTGGACAGAGAAATACAGAATAGGTTGTTCTAGACCAAAGGAGTAACAGGAGAAACTGTTGTTTCTATAGTTTCTATAGAACAGAGAGGAACACAATTGAGCTAGTCAAAAAACTTCTTTTGGAACATTTTTTCATTAAAAAATGGCTTTAGAATGTTTTTTGTAAAAACAAAATACAACGTACACCAACCTGTGAATTAAAAACATAAAATTTTCTTGGTAACCAAAACACCAGACTATTTAGGGTTTTGATATTTTTTTCAATGAAGTCAAAATTATCTATAAATATAATTAGAAATAGAAAATTAAAAATGTCCAGACCAACTCTAGAAACCAATGCTAGATAAGCGAGTATGGTGACCGAGTAGTTTTGTGAGTACAGAATTCTGGAGCCCATGGAGGATTTTAACATCAAAGATAGCAACTTTCAAGTGGACATGACATAATCATTTTTCAGATACCCACAGTGTTGATTTACCATTTTTTCCATCCACATTACCTCTGTCCTGCCTCGTATCATATATTTACTGCCCAGCTTACTTAGTCCACTTTGCAGGCTTCAGATTCTCTCATCAGCTCTCTACGTATTGACATCTTTCTCCTACTTGTGCTGCCTACATATTTGCATATTCCCCCTTTCTTCTATCTTCTCCCCAAAGCAATTGCCTTTCTCATTGCTCTGTTTAAATATTTCCTAAAAACCTTCTTTAAGCTTATAATGGGCTCTGGATCTTGTGGTATTGCAAGTTAAGACTTCTATACAGTTAATACAAAAATAGTTTTCTATTTCACTTTGTTCCCTTGCCTTGCCTATTCATTTAGTTCTGTTTTCAAAGGAAGAATTGAGTCTGGTAAACTTTTATACAAGTAATCAGCATGTAAAATTGTATTCCCATTCTTCCATTTAGCAGCTGGAATCCCAAAGTGTATTTAGAAATCTCCCATTCTTTGCAATGAGTAAAACATACTGAAACTTAAACAAAAAAACAGGACTATGCAGCACTTTAAAGACTAACAAGATGGCTTATTAGGTGATGAGCTTTCGTGGGCCAGACCCACTTCCTCAGATCAAATTGTGGAAGAAAACAGGCATGACCATATATACCAAAGGGATACAATCAAAAATAGTGAACACATATAAAAAGGACAAATCAAATTTCAGAACAGAGGGTGGATGGGGGGGGAGGGGAGATAAATGTCTGTGAGCTAATTATATTAGAGGTGATATTTGGGGAAACTATCTTTGTAATGGGTAAGATAATTAGTGTCTTAAGACCCCGGTGTAAAGTGTCAAATTTAAGCATGAATGACAGTTCAGAGGTTTCTCTTACAAGTCTGGTGTTAAAATGCCTTCAAAGCAGTATGCAGGTAATCAAGTCGTTGAGACAATGCCCTTTCTGGTTGAAATGGCAAGAAACTGTTTTTTCTTTGTGATACTGTCTGATATCTGTTTTGTGGGCATTGATTCTTTGGCGAAGCGTCTGAGACGTGGGTCTGGCCCACGAAAGCTCATCACCCAATAAACCATCTTGTTAGTCTTTAAAGTGCTACATAGTCCTGTTTTTTGTTTCAGCTAGACTAGACTAGCACGGCTACATCTCTATTACTATACTGAAACTTGTGATGGATGAGACCAACAGGACTGGATAGGAGCCTCATAAAGGCTCACAAATCTCATTTAGGGATTTGGGGCAAAAAATTGTCAGGGATGGTACTTGGTTCTGTTGTGAAGGCGGGGGACCTGACTCGATGACCTTTCAAGATCCCTTCCAGTTTCAGGAGATAGGCAATCTCCATTAATTTAATTTAATTTTAAGCCATAGGGCACTGTTAACATACTATAGCAATTTTTGTGTATACCTGCTATAACTCTTTAGAAGAATCAGAATTGCTCAGGTGTTTTTGGTTTTCTTGTCCACTAGCAATTAGCTTATGAAGAAGATATAAATCCTAAGGGTAATTCTCCTTTAGCTCATACGGTATCTTCTGACCTACCGTACCAGAAGTTTTGAGTTCTGTTTGTGATTGTTTGTTTATTTACTGTTTAACTTATTATCATGATTTATGTGCATCTAGTCTATGCATCCAATAAATGCTATAAATATGCATGGATAAGATCTGAACTGGGGACAGAGTATGTAAGGTTCAACTGATTTTAGTTTATACCATTGACTGTGATCTCAAACCTGTTTAAATGTTCGTGTTTTCCTTGTTTTCCACTGACTGGTCCATGAGGAAGGTTAGATGGCTATATCACTACAGGCAGTCCCCGACTTACGCGGATCCGACTTACGTCGGATCCGCACTTACGAACGGGGCTTTCTCGCCCCGGAGGTCGAGGTAGCGGATTGCTACCTGTGAGCTCCGGGGCGAGAAAGCCCCGTTCGTAAGCTGCTCCGGTGCCCCTGGTCTGCTGGAGACCATCTCCAGCAGACCAGGGGCACCGGGCGGGTTCCCGCGCTTCTGAGGCTTTGCCAGAGCAAAGCCTCAGAAGCGCGGGAACCGCCGCTGCTGCCGTTTGAGACCCAGTGCCTGTGGTCTGCTGGAGACGGTCCCCAGCAGACCACTGGCACAGGGACTGAAGCCGCAGCCGCGGGGGGGGGGGGGGGGTCCCGCGCCTCTGAGACTTTGCCAGAGCAAAGCCTCAGAGGCGCGGCACCCCGCTGCCGCTGCTGCTCTGCTCCCCGTGTCCCTGGTCTGCTGGGGGGGGGGGCGCGGATAGTGTGGCGCCCCCCCCCCAGCAGACCAGGCTTTTGTTTTGGACCCTGGAGCAGAGCAGCTGGGGCGCTGCGGATTGGTCCTGCAGCACCCGCTCTGGGCACTACTGGACCAACCCGGCAGCAACCCAGCTTCTCTGCCCCAGGTCCTGATTCAGCCGCTGCTGGTCAGTTTCAGCAGCGGCTGAATCAAGACGCCTGGGGCAGAGCAGCTGGGGTGCTGCTGGGTTGGTCCAGTAGCGCCGAGGAGCAGTGCTACTGGAGCAACCCAGCAGCACCCCAGCTGCTCTGCCCCAGGCGTCCCCAAGTCAGCCGCTGCTGAAACTGACCAGCGCTGACTACAGGAAGCCCGAGGCAGAGTTGCTCTGCCCCAGGCTTCCTGGAATCAGCGCTGATCAGTTTCAGCAGCAGCTGACTTGGGGAAGCTTGGGGTTCTTAAGTTTAATCTGTATGTAAGTCAGAACTGGCGGTCAGTTTCAGCAGCGGCTGAATCTGGACGCCAGTTCCGACTTACATACAGATTCAACTTAAGAACAAACCTACAGTCCCTATCTTGTACGTAACCCGGGGACTGCCTGTATAATGATCTGGGGTAGTATGCTATCACTTCATGAATAGGTTGATGTCTGAGGACTTAGTCACTTTAGCCTGTGATATCACATTCTTGCACCATTAGAATCTTATGTCCTACTTTTTTTTTATCTACCTGATTATTCTTATACTGCAGTGTGACAGTCAAGAATATGTCCATTTGCTTTATCAACTGAGACTTTATGGTGGTACTTATACCATATATTAGAGAGGCCTTGTAGCTGTTACATTGTCAACAGTTGGAGTACTTAGAACTTTAATAAAATTAAATAAACAGTTTCCCTATGAGTCTGTCAAACTATTCCTGCATTATATATTCCTTGATAATTACCTCTTCTTTGTTAAATCCTTATGCTTACAGCTTTGTCATTAAAATAGTTACAGTCTTTTTAAATTAATGAAAAAAGAGGATTTCTGTGCCAACATTTAAGATGTTATGACGAGCCTGTGTCCTTCTACACGCTCTCCTCTTCTGCATGACCTTGAATTTTGATGAAGTAGACACATTCTCAGCTACAAAATATTCTGGCTATCAAAGAATCTTAATTAGAACCTTCTAAACATGAAGCATCTGTTCACATACAAGAGTGGTTTCTTTATAGTTAAATTTTGTGTGGTTTACTGTGAATTCTGCAGTGCCAGTTCAGTAACTGAAACAGATCTTGTTATCAGGCTCTCAGTAATGGATCACATTGTCAGAGATGAAGATCTCCCATGCAAATCCATGTAATATATGTTTGATGGCAAAGAAAGAAAGATACTAGTCTGCTGAAAGTTATACTCCTTAAGGTTGAATAAATGGAAGTCTGTAATCTAAATGACAATTCATCAACTAGTCTGGTATTAAATCTCTTGTTTTCCACTTTTTATTTGAGAACAAAGTGTTCTACTTCATGTTTAAAATATAGTAGTAAGCCACGGCAATTTATGAATCAGTCTGTGCTATTCAACATCCTCCTACTTAGGGTTTTTTGTTTGTTTGTTTGTTTTTTAACAACTATTGTAAATCAGAGGGATTCGTTTTGGTAGAAAAAATAGAATGAGTTGTAACACTTTATTTAGCATGAAGTAAGGTTTAGCTCTGTAATTATCTATGTATTATTTCATTAGGAGTAAAATATGACTTGCAAATGCCATATTTATGAGGAGATTGTTTCTGATTGCTTCTTATTTAGAGAATAAACTCGATTAAGCACCAAATCCTGAAGTCCTTCCTCAGTTTCTATTCTGGTGAATACTACTATTTACTCAATGGGAGCTTGTCTGAATAATAACTGAGTTAAGACTTCAGGATTTGGCCTTGAATTCAGAGCACATTGGTGAAAATCAAACTAAATTTTACCTCAGAGAAATCAGACTTGCAGTCTCAATAACCTGTTACAGACAGATTAACCCGTTACATGCAGATTCTGCAGCATACTGCCTCTTATTTTTTTTCTTTAATTAGGATTTTACATTCTGCAGAAGTGATGAGTTCCTAAAATTCCCCTTAAAGACAATAGGATCAGTGGGTGCTAAGTTCTTGTAAAAATCCTGAAATCCAGTGGTACTTTAAAATGATAATTTTTAAGAATGACATTATTTTCTTGTGTGCACAATCATGCATTCAAAGTTGAAACTTACACATACAGGCAAATGAGGAGAAATTCTAAAGTGTCTAACGAGAAGTAGTAGTCCTGTGGCACCTTAGAGACTAACAAAAATATATAGTATCACGAGCAAGACCCACCTCATCTCAACTGGGTCTTACACATGAAAGCAAAAGAGGGGCACATGCTCTCCTAAATGCCTTGGGCTGGAGGGACGAGGAACTGGCCAGCAGCCAACACAGTCCATGGGTGTCCAGGGTCAAGCAGAGAGGCCTGGTGCCTGCAGTAGGAATAGGCCTCCCCTGCACTCACAGGTGATGTCAGGAAAAGTGGACAACATGGGCCTAGCTTGCTCTGCTTTCCTGGCGCAGCACTCGGGGGGAGGGACAGGATCACCCTGGCACTCACTGGCGGAAAGCAGAGTGACAAGGCAGGAAGAGCAGAGTGAACTGGGCTGCATTGCTGCACTTCTCTTGCTACTGGTAAGTGCAGAGGGCTGGATCCCTATGGCTGGCATTGCAGCCCTGGCCAGTTGGGGCAAGAGCCACTGGGCAGAGGTGTAGCATGGGTGGAGAAGAAGAAGGGAGAGGGCTGGGCAGCGGGAAGAGCAAAGGTGGGGAAAGGTCATAAATGAGGCAGAGAGAGGCTGTTCCAGCCCTCTCCCTGGGTGGGCAGGGTCATGTGGCTGGTGGACTCCACTCTGGATCCCTTCTTACCCATCACCCCTGTCTACATTGCAATCAAAAGTGCAGTATGCAGTCCACATATCTGAAGCTAGCTTTAATCTACCTAGTGAAGCTAAAAACAACCATAAAGACACAGGAAATACAGGCTGTTATAAGCCTGCCTGATTCCTGGGCACATACTCATGGTGCTAGCTTGTGCCAAGGTCTGTGCTGCTGTGTCTTTGCAGTTTTTATTTTTGGCTGTGCTACTTAGACTGAAGCTAACATGGATGTGCCTACGAAAGCTGCAGACATATCTTTGACACTGTGTAGGTATACCCTTAGAGTACATTGACAGGCCACAGAAGATTCCAACATTGTCTACTATTGCTGGGAAGATGGTGATCATAGTGTGATGTCTCAAGTGTTGCTTGGTGGTAAAGTGAAGAGAAAATGGACAAATGTGCAGTGGTCATTAGGGAAACCAGTTTCTGGGAAAATATAAATGAATTTGCTAAGACCTGGCATGATCCCCTGCAGAGACAAACATTCTCACTTTCAATGGGCAACCATGGCTGACCCAAGGGAATGATTTACTCTTCACTGGGTGGTGCTGCTGTATTTCAGAGTAGGATTTTTAGGCACAAAGATCCTAAAGGGATGGTTTATAATGCTACTTTGCAGGAGGATTCCAGTGACACTCCGGTTTACCCTTGTATGGATAGCCAGAGTCCCTTATTAATTAATGTAATTACAATGACTATATCAAGAAATGAATAGTAAACACCTTAATTCTATATTTGTTGATGTTGATTTGTATCCATCAAAGCTGATAATTATATAGTTTTTTTCAATCCCTTTTTATATTTTGTTCCAGTATATGAGAACAGGAGAGAGAGAGAGGAGGAGGAGGAATAACCTTGACTTACCAGTTTTTATTTGCAGAGTGTATAACCCCGTTGCCATGGAGATCAGCATTTAACTTGCAGACATGACTCATTCCTGCCAAAGCTTCTGTAAAGGCAGCACCTTAATGGAGAGTCAGGCAGATGTTTGATTATAATAAATAGCTTAATAAACTATTGGGGGATTCTTTATTTGCATTTACGATTCAAATGTTCACTTTGAAACTGGAAAGAGAAGACGGTAGAAAATAGAGAAGTTAAATATGTTCTGTCTCAAATTCCAGGTTAAAGATTACTAAAGGTTGCATCCTTTCAAAGATACTCTTTGCTTCTGTTTTACCCCAGGTTTTTAGAGGAATTTTTGAGAGAGAAAATTTAATGCATGTCGCCTGATGACGTATGTTGAGAAACATATATTTTTTTTACCCATTGGAGAAGTGTTTTAGAAGTCTGATCAGAAAAAGCTAATGTGTTATAGCACTTAAAGAACAGGAATTTAATTCTGAATACCCCATAGAAACCCTGGATTTGAAGTAATGTAATTAATGCTTGTGCTTTTATTTACCTGCCTGATGAAGAAGGCTAGATTTTCTGCTGCCCCTAGTATCTGCTGTGAAACTGAGTATGGGTGGTACAGGTGGAGCTGGTTGAAGCTTTCTGATCTGTTGTCAGGTATTACACTAGCTCTGGAGTAGTTTAACCCAACATGATAGCCCTAGTGCTGAGCTTTCCTGGTACAAAAGTGAGGGTTTAATTCTAAAGACTTGTTTTTGTTTTGTGATTTTCAAAAGCGTTTCATGATCTGCTAAGCAGCTTACAAGGGGCTCATCTGGCTTACACACACACACACACACACACACACACACACACTCTTCTAACACTGGAGTTCTGCTAACCAACAACTGCTGTGCAAACCTGAGCTGGGGAAGAAGATAGCAGCTGCTCCACTTCTTTCTTCCAATTAGCTGGAGGAGCCAATTATTTGGACTTTGTAGGAAAATTAAGGCAACAGGTCTTGGTCCCTGGGTGCAGAGTTCTGATGTACAGGAGCTCTCCTCACAAGTACAGTGGCTATTAATCAGGTTCTACTTAACCATCTGGATAATATATGGACCAGAATGCTGAGTATATTTTTACCAGCTAATACTCAATCCCTTGTCTTTGTCTAGTCTCTCTAGGTATAATTTAACTGAGTTCATCAGCAAGAACATGGTAGAGAGGAGCAAACATGCACTCCGTGGTACCCAGGAATGGTACAGATTAGGTCAGCTCCAGAGTGGAATTCAAAGGAAGGACCTAGGTCCCACTTCTTTCCAGCTCTTTGGGGCTCACTGGGAAAGGGAGGGATGAGTAGTTCACGTTCATGGGGACTATAATTGTTGTTAGACCAAAAGGTCTATAATGAGAATAAACTTCTTTGCACCATTCCAAATCTTCTGTCCAAAAAGGGCACACCAAACTGTCAGTCTTAGCCTGGTATTTAGGTGACCTTCATGCAAACCAACAAAACTAGCACTAGAATATTGGAAAATTATTAGTGTTCCTGCTTGTAGATTGGACAACAGTAGCTTAGATTAGTAAACTTATGTAAATTTCAAAAGAGAAAATGTGAGACCTTATTAGAAATTATTTTTTTCTTTTCTTTTTCATGGAGTGTATCCATCAAACCATAGGGCAAGAGTACCTTTCTTTTCATGCTCATGTTTGCCATAAGTGGAGCTGTTGATTAATCACAGTTGATTCTTGTTAATTACAATTAATCATGGTTTTAATTGCACTCTTAAAAAATCAGTTGAATCGTATTAAATGTTTTTGTGTTTTTTCCCTATATTTTCAAATATATAGATCTTAATTACTACACAGATTACAAAGTGCACAGTGCTTACTTTATATTATTATTATTATTATTTTATTATTATTATTACAAATACTTGCACTGTAAAAATAAGCAAAATAAATAGTATTTTTCAGTTCACCTCCTGCAAGTACTGTTTTGTAATCTCTATTGTGAAAGTGCAACTTAAAAATGGAGATTTTTTTTGTTGTATAATTGCACTGAAAAACAAAACAGTGTTAAACTTTAAAACCCACAAGTCCACTCTGTCCAACTTCTTGTTCAGGCAGTCACTTAGAGAAACAAGTTTGTTTAAGTTTATTGTTGACAAAGCTTTCTGTTTCTTACTTACAATGTCACCTGAAAGTGAGAACCCATGTTCACATGGTGTTTTTGTAGCCAGCATTGCAACATATTTACCTGCCAGATATGCTAAATATTCATATGTCCCTTCATGCTTCAGCTACCATTCCAGAGGACATACTTCAGTGCTGATGATGCTTGTTAAAAAAAAGTTAATCAAATTTGTGACTGAAGTCCTTGGGGGACAATTGTATGTCTCCTGCTCTGTTTTACCTACATTCTGTCATATATTTCTTGTGATAGCAGTCTTGGATGATGACCCAGTACATATTCATTTTAGGAATACTTTCACTGCAGATTTGACAAAACACAAAGAATGTACCAATGTGAGATTTCAAAAAATGACTACAGTACTTGACACAAGGTTTAAGAATCTGGTGTCCCGTCCAAAATCTGAGAGGGACAAGGTGTGTGAAGCATTTTCAGAAGCCTTGAAAGAGCAGCACTTCAATGCAGAGACTATAGAACCCAAACCCCCAGAAAAGAAAATCAACCTTCTGCCGGTGGCATCTGATTCAGATGATGAAAATTAACATGTGTTAGTCTGCACTGCTTTGGACTGTTATCAAGCAGAACTATCATCAGCATGAACGCATGTCCTCTGGAATAGTAGTTGAAGGATCAAGGGACATATCAATCTTCAGTGCATCTGGCAGGTAAATATCATGCCATGTAGGTTGCAACAGTGCCATGCGAACACATTGTCTCTCTTTCAAGTGACATGGTAATCAAGAAGTGGGCAGCATTATCTCCTGCAAATGTAAACAAACTGGTTTGAGCTAAACAAGAAGTAGGAGTGAGTTCAGGCTTTAAAGTTTTGCATTGTTTTATTTTTAATGCAGTTTTTTTTGTTGTACATGAGCTTAAAAATGTAGGTTTAACTTTCATGATAGAGATTGCACAACAGTACTTGTAATGGTGAAATTAAATATTTCTTTTTTTATAGTGTAAATATTTGTAATCAAAATATAAAGTGAGCACTGTAATTGTATTCTGTGTAGTAATGTAAATTAATATGTTTGGAAATGTAAAAACATGTAAAATACTTCAATCAATGATATTTTGTTGTTGTTTAACAATGTGATTAATTGAGTAATTTTTTTCAATTACTTGACAGCCCTGTCATAAGCATAAGTTCTGTAGAGGTTTCTGTCTTCAACTCTTCTCCACCCTGGTAGTCTTTTATGTGGGTGAGCAAGCTGACAGGAATTATATATAGCACTGCATGGCTGTATTACAGTTTCACATCTCTATTTCATTGTTATATTTGATTTTAAAAGCTTCATTTCACTATAGATTGAATCAGACAGCAACATTTCAAACTAGACCAGGGATGGACAATAATTTTTGATGGAGGCTACTCCAAAATATTGGTAAGTGGTCAAAGTCCACACTTTTCTAGGGAGTAGGTGCAGGGGTATGGGACAGAGGTGTTATGCTTAAAGGAAGCAAACTAGATCTTTTATAGGGGAAAAGGCAGTACACCGCATTTACTGAGAATACAACAGTAGCATATGCTTTTCAGATGCACTCACTCACTCTCTGTCTTTGTCTCTCTGTCTGTCTCTCTCTCTATACACGCAGTCCTGCCAGACGATGTTATAGTTACCAGTCCAGAGTTTGGCTCAATCTAGTGGCAGAAGAGAGGTTGGGGTAGTAGACTGGGTGCAAGAGAAGGCGTGGGATCTGAGTGGGAGTTTGGGTGAAGGAGTGGGTTATGACCTGGAACAGGTGATTGGGCTATAATGCCTGGGAGGGGGTATGGATGCAGAATAGGATTCTAGCTAGGGGGAGGGATGTAGGAGCATGTGCAGAAGGATTAGGGTGGTGACCTGGGGCAGGAGATTGGGTGCAGGATCCAGGTGGGTGGTATGGGTGCAGGAGAAGATTCTGGCCTGGGGCAGAGATGTAGGCCAATAGGAACTGAAAGATTTTGCCCATTTCTTCCCCCCCATATACACACAGAGAGCCACAAAGAGCAGCAAACACTTTGAGTGATGCTGATCTGTGCCCCAGGGGCAGGTGGTCTGGATTAAAACGTTTGGCAGGCTGGAACTAGATCGTGGGCCATATTTTGCCTACCCCTGAACTAGACCAATCAGATGGGCCCCGCTTCTGTTAATTTTCCAACTGGCGTGCAAATGCATTATCCTTGAAAGTTACCAAAAACTATTTGTTATAAATTTATTAGGGAGCCACAGTTGCAGATTTTAACACAGAGAGAATTATTGGCTCACATATACCAATTGTCATATATTGGGATAGGATAAAATTAGATAGAAGGGAAGTGAATGTTGAAATGCCTGAGAATATCTAATTAAACTTTGTAAGGACTGGTAAACTTCATAGAGTACTAAAATTAAGTTTTCATACATCATCTTAATTGTATAATAGGAACAGCAAAGAAAGGGCACACTGGAGTCACCAGCCTCTCTTGTGAGATATTATTCTTTCTCCTGTGTCTTATGTGTTCCTGACATTTTCTGTAATGGTTCTAACATGGACCTTCTTAATAAATAATAAATTCCAATAGTTTTACAATTTGCAGCCATACTAGCAAAAAATTCAGTGAGGAAAGGAAGTAAGTGTCTGTGATGTCTGCATTCCAAAGAAGTGATAGATCTAATCCTCTGCCAGATGTCTTTGTCTGACAAACTTGCACAGTAATCAGTGAAAATCTTCATGTAAATAAGGCCCAAAGACTGGACCCATGATTCCATATCTTTATAGCCTCTATTACCTCACTGTTCCTCTGAAAGAGAGCTGTATGGAACAAACCTAGTGTATCTACAGAAATGGCTGTTCTTGTTTAAGGAAGAAAAAACGCTCCTGTGTACAAATTTATAGATAAGTAAATGGTAGAACTGTACAGAAGACAAATGTTCTATGTAGCGAAGCATTTGATGTTTTGAAATTTAACTTAATTCCAGATAAGAACAAAAACTGTTTTATTTAAATTTTGACTTTTTTTATTAATTAGAGATGTTAGAAACAGTGTATTTCAGTAAGTGTGTAACCACAGACTATAGGGCATGCAGAGGAATGTCTAGGGAGGTGCAATAGGGTCCATCTAGCCCCCATAAGGGGGTGGAGGGGAAGGGCCAGCAAACCTTGCTCTGACCCCAGCTCCACTCCAGCTCTGCCTCTTAATCCCATGCACCCTTGGCACAGAAATAGCCCCCCATTTTTGGTTCCCAGACCTGGCTCTCAGCTTGCACCCCCAGCTCTGCTCCTAGCCCTGAGGGTTGAGAATGGCACAGATACATTCTGTTACTGTTGTGGGAGGATGCAAGGGGAAAAGTTGGGGATCCCTGCACTAGGAAGTATGATGGTTCTCCAATTTAAAATCATAGCATACAGTGGGCAAATATTCAAGTGTCAGGATGTGATTCCCATCGCATGACTCAATGGTCTGTGCAGTAATCCAGAGAGAGAAGCATAAATTCTGTGCTAAAGATCACATCATCTGGTAAAAGTAACTATTTGTAGCCACTCAGAGAAAGGTTGGATGCTGTTCTGTCCTGATCACATGAGCAATAATTTTCTGAAGCATGCAGGTGTGGTTAGGTGGAATTAAGTATTGCTTACCAGATTTTTGCATTCTGGTCAACCAGCAACCCTCGCAGCATCACTCTCTAAGTGAACTTTTGTTTCATGCTTCCATTAAAATTATCAGTCAAGAAGTTGTATATAGTACAAATAAGTCTTCCCTTTGTTAAGGGTGAGGTGTCTGCTAAATCTCCCAAAGATTCCATGTTTCATCATTCTTCCTTTGGTCAGAGATACAGCCCCTAGAATGAGTTGGGGGTAGGGAAGGGGCACTAACAACAGTTTGTGGCTTTCAACTAATTGTCCTTCTCAAACCCAGTTCTAGGGACTGAATATGCACGTTGGGAAAAAATAACCCCGACTATACATATAATATGATGGAGGCTAACTTGGCTATGACAAATCAGGAAAGATCTTGGCGTTATCGTGGACAGTTCTCTGAAAATGTCCACACAGTGTGCTGTGGCAGTCAAAAAGGCAAATAGAATGTTAGGAATTATTAGGAAAGGGATAGAAAGTAAGACACAGAATATCTTACTGCCCCTGTATACAACTATGGTACGCCCACATCTTGAATACTGTGTACAGATGTGGTCTCCTCACCTCAAAAAAGATATTTTGGCCTTGGAAAGGGTTCAGAAAAGGGAAATTAAAATGATCAGGGGTTTGGAACAGGTCCCATATGAGGAGAGGCTAAAGCGACTGGGATTTTTCAGTTTGGAAAAGAGGAGACTGAGGGGGGGATATGATAGAGATATATAAAATCATGAGTGGTGTGGAGAGGGTGAATAAAGACACCAAATTTGGCTAGAGGACACCAAATGAAATTAATGGGTATCAGGTTTAAAACTAATAAAAGAAAGTTCTTCTTCACACAGCGTGTAGTCAACCTGTGGAACTCCTTGCCAGAGGAGGCTGTGAAGGCTAGAACTATAACAGAGTTTAAAGAGAAGCTAGATAAATTCATGGAGGTTAGGTCCATAAAAGTCTATTAGCCAGGGGGGTAGGAATGGTGTCCCTGGCCTCTGTCTGTCAGAGGCTGGAGACAGATGGCATGAGACAAATCACTTGATCATTGTCTTCGGTCCACCCCCTCTGGAGCACCTAGCACTGGCCACTTTTGACAGACAGGCTACTGGGCTAGATGGATCTTTGGTCTGACCCAGTATGGACATTCTTATGTTATGTAATATGCAGCACTCCCATCCATGTTGGTTCGGGAATGAGACCTATAGCAAATCTTAAATTGTGAATTGAATCCTTTACATGATAGAATATAACATACTGGATCATTGTGCTAATAAACATTTATATTCTGTGTTGCAAACCTTAATATTCAAAATTGAAATGAATATTAAGATTTAGCATTTAAAGGAAATGTTAAACATTGGGATTTAAGTGTTTGCAAGTAAAAACAGATAGATCAAAGTAAGTGACTAAAGTAAAATGAAAAGAAAACAGGTAGCTAGTTCTGATTTACTAAGAAACTTATTTCATGCATATTCTCTCCAGACTAACCACCTTCTAGGACTTACAGGACAAACAAGGCTTTTTATAAGTTAAGTTGTTCACCTAGTCATTAGGCTTATTAGCACATTTAACTTCTCATACAAGAATAATACATGCACCCAAATTAGATATACAGATCCCACAACTTGTAACATTAACATTGATAGATTACATGCTTTATTTTTTTAAAGCATCTCCAAGTTATGCATATTTATATTCATAAGCCAATTTTCATAAAGCGTGGGGAGGGAACAGTCACATAAATTTAGCTCCTTTATGTCTGCATGAGTTCCAGTTACACCTTCTGACTGCAGTGCAGACTTAGATTTTCTCTACTTTGTGTCAGCATCTGTTCTGTACTCACCGACTTGACTCTATCAGGCTTCCTCATAAACTCAAACATTCTGCTTACAAACACCATTGATGTGTTTCTTTCATGGAAGCAGCAGTTCTGGAGAGAATTAAATGAGTGCCTTTTGCCTTACTAGGTCTTGGGTTACACAGTTAAGGGCCTGGTCCATTCTCCATTACAGAGTGTGTAGTACCTAAGTCCATGAATTGTTCCAGCGAAACGAATGGAATACACAAGGTGCTGAAAGCTTCTAACTAGGAACTTCAGACCTGCTAAGTATTTACTTGCCCTGAGAACAGCTTTAAATAAGCTTCTGGGCTAAAGCGCCACTTCTGCAACTTAAGTGGATGTAACTAAACTTCCCAGTTGCCGATGGGTTTTACCTGTGTGCCAAATTGACATTGTTGAGAACAGAATTTGGTCCATTAGCAATATAAGCTTATATACATCCTTCACCAAGAAGCCATAGAGTGCTGTACACATTATGAAATTTACAGCTGTTAGGAACAGTCAAAAGCAACAACAATCTTAACTATTTCGGTCTAATTTTGAATTGTAGCACAGACTGAGCAGTATAAATGGCACAAGGAAACTTATTTCTTTGTCGAAAGGTATGATTTCAAAAAAGGTTTGGTTTCTCTTATCATAGGACTATAAATATGACAGATTTGAGAAACCTATTCAATAATTAATTAATATAAGGGATATAAAATGAATCAGGACAGTAAGGGCCACATCATTCTTCATGAGAGAAGAAAAAAGACTTTAGTGGAAATAAAAGAAATGTAAATACAAGTTGTGGTTTAGATTTCAGTCACGGTATTTTTATCATGGAGAGAGGCTAGTGAATGTGACTACATTTGCAGTGTCTGTAGGGAATGCTGTACTCTGTGTAATACAACGATAGACACTGAAGTCGATAGAAATCCTTTGATTTACATCACCTGAGGACCATTATATTGCAGTCTGTGAAACCTGTATAACAATGTACTTTTCTCAAGAAATATAATCTTACTACTCACATACACCTTTTATATGTGTGTTTGTTCCTTGTCCCCTTTCTTTGGGGCAAAGTATGTATACTCACTCTCCCATTTTTCCTCTCCCTCTTCTGGGACAAAAAAGAGAAGTATTTCAGTCCTATAAAAGAATGAGAAACCTCTTGTTCCACTAATGTTGGAGGAGTAAGAGCTATTATGGGATAATTCCCAGGATAAGTCATTTAGCCCAGATCAGCTATTTTTAAAGTTCTCTCAGGCACACAGTTTGGAAATGGTCTCTAAACCTCATAAGAATTGTCAGATTCATTTTTCATCCTTGCATTATTTTTTATGCATGAACAGGATTTAGAAAAGTGGTGATCTACATTATAATGATCATGGAGAATTATTTTATCTTGCTCATCAGTATCACCTTCCATGTTATAAACAGTGACAGTCTCAGAGAGGCTTTGGTTGAAGAATTGAACATACTTTGAAATTATTAATTATGGGAAGCATTGCACTCAGTAAGTAAAACACTGAATTAAGTAATAGGAGACCTGGACTCTGTAACTAGCTGCCACAGAACAGCTGTGTAACCTTAAGCAAGTCACTTAATCACTATTGCCTTTCTAGGAGCAAAACAGAGGCAATGATATTTACCAACTTTAGTATAGTGCTTTTTTTGATCTGCAGATGAAAAGTATCACCTAGGTTATCAGTGTTGGTATTATTATTTGAATTGCTATTGTAATCAAGACAGAGGCTTCGGTAGGAATTAATTGACTCCTTTTTTTTGTGTGTGTATTGTGTTTAGATTGCGGATGCCTAATTAAAATAAATCCTGATAATTATAGTAACATGTGCCTAATTTCTTCATGTTACTTTATACTGAAAGTAATAATGTTAAAGATGGAAAAGATTAAGGAAAAATAAGAGAGCCATTCAGAGTCTCAGGTAAAAGTTTCATCCTAATTAGTCGCCCTAATAAGTAATCTCTTGGAAACAACATTTGCCACATTGGACAATATAAGGCAGGTAGGAGTTCTTTCCCCTTAAAAATAGGGAGTTTCATGTAATTAAGCCATGTTTCTCTCACTTCCTTTTTACTTATGGGAAACTTGATTTCATCATTTGCTTCCTTTCTTCATTGTCCCCTTAAAGGAAAAATCAGCCCCGTTGTCAGCTCTGCCCACATATCTATACAAGCGAATTCATCACTGGAGTCAACCACATAAGCCACATATCGGACACTCATTTAACTGCACATACAATACTGTGATCTATGCCATCAAGTGCCAGCAATGCCCCACTGCAATATATATTAGACAAACTGGACAGTCCCTACAGGAAAGAATCAATGGACACAAATCAGATATCCGTAAAGAGAACATACAGAAACCTGTTGGTGAACATTTTAATTTGCCTGGTCATTCATGAAGAGATCTTCAAGTTTCTGTTTTGTTATAGACCAATTCCACAACCCAAATACACAGGGAAAGGTTGGAACTACAATTTATTCACAAGTTTAATTTGCATGCCATTGGTTTGAATCAAGATACCGGATGTCTGGGACATTATCAACCAAACAAACAATGAAGGCGCCAGTGGTTCTTTGTGTAGATTCTGGTGTTAGAACTCTTCCTCTCAATTGCTAACTAATGGTCCTTATCCGCTTCTTTTAACAATCCAGTTTTTAGGTGCTTATAGACTATCAATTTTTCCTATTAACATACCTGCTCAGTTTTCCCTTTGATATTTATATACCCACTGCCTCCTTTTGTTCCCCCCTCCTATTTTCTCTCTCCCCCCCCCCCCCCCACCTTCTTCCCTGTTTATTTTGATTCTGGACATACAACCCTCCAGTCATCTGAAGAAGTGGGCTGTGTCCACAGAAGCTCATACCACCATCTACATGTTTTGTTAATCTTTAAAGTGCTACCAGACTATTTGTTGCTGAAGTTTATTCTGTACAGACTCACTCAGCTACCCCTCTGAAGCTTCTAATCAGTTAATATGGTATGAATAATGACTAGATGCTACAGTATATAAAATAATAAAATCAGGGTTTTATAGCTCTATTGTAATTGAGCCACCCAGACCTGGTGTATTTAATTAATGTTCTTTCCTTTGAAATGTATTTTGGCTGTTAGACAAGTACTTGGCCACCTAGAGTCTTTCATTTCTGATGTTAATTGACTATTGTCTGCCAATTACTGGCGTGCTGGAATCCAAAGCGAATTATTCTGTCTTCCAACACAAATTAATTTGTCTTCCAAATTAAAGAATGCAAATATACTGATAATACATAGAGAAAAGGTGAATGTGTATCACGCTTAGAATTCAAATTTGGAAGGAAGAGTATATGGAAAGAAAATGTCAGATAATCTCTTTTTCTATGATTCCCTCTACTATTGATCATGGCAATTTGCCGCAGTTTATGTATGGACCATCAGGAACATTCATACAGGGTAACTACAATACAGGGAGGTAATTATGAGGGTAGCATACTCAGGGGAGAAAAATTCATCAGCTGATAGGGTTTTGGTGTAAGACTTAAAATGCATAAGGCTAGTGGAAGGGTACACCTCAAATAAGGTAGTACTCCAGTGTGTAAAAAAAGTTGATTAAAAAAATATATGCTTTCCAGAATATCCAGAGAATGAAACGGTTAACAGGCCTAAAAACAACTAGCTCAAGATTCAGCATGATAGTTCAAATTTATTTTGATCAAAGTTCAGGATGCTAATGAAAAGGAGACTGACAATCAAGACTGAATCCAGCAGGACACTGGTGTTCTATGGAAGGGCAGAGCAGCTTCTATCATACGCTCTGGGACTACCTGGAAGGAAATGACCATAGCCATTTTATTGAGGTTCCATCTCTTCATAACAGGATGAATAGGTGGTTCTCTACTCAACAAGGACAAAAGCAGCTGAGAACTAAGGTATGTGGCAGGATTGGCATAGTTGTTTCATTGCTGTGAGGTCATCCTCACTTCCAGCAACATTTATAATGCTTTGACCTTACCTGAAGCCATAATGTAAGCGGGCAGGTTATAGGTGGAGGTAAGATGGTGCTTTAACTGATTTGCTCAGGAATCTTTCCTAGGAATAAGGGGCTTCTCTCTTGCTTCTAGGCTGTTGTTGTTTTTTTACCCGTGCAATTGTATTTTTTCCAATTGAAGACTCTAGAATACTTTATTTTGCAAAATTACTATCTAAATCTTTGAATAGTTCTTGTTGATTAAAGCTAAAGAACCTTCTTAGATCTGCCATAAAAACGTATTTTTGAGAGAGAAGGTCCATATGAAATCTGTTAGTTTACATAATGTTTTGGCATCACATGTTTTGTGATATATGCAGTAAGCAGCAGCTGCACATAATAATAATAATTAATTAATTGATACAGAAACTAAAAACTGAAATTAATGCAAAGATGAATTGATTGCTTTTAGTCATCTCTAGCTCAAGCCCTTAGGCAACAGATGGAATTTACTGAGGGTGAAAATAACTACAACACATACTTATACCAAACTAGCAATAGGCATTTCTTCAAAATTTATCTTTACAGCCAGTGAAAATCTCAATAATATTATGGGTGATAATTCCATGTGATGATTCTGAACAATACAACAGAGAAGTGTATTACATTTCTGTTCAGCAGAACAAGGAGAAAAGTGGAACCGGAAATTTGAGTTAAGAACCTGAGTTAAGATGATTCTTTCAATTTATGGTGCCACATATCAGACCTAATTAGGAGGGGAGGTATTGTAGGCACAGTGAACTCCTTCATACATAAAAATAAGAGGTAACTAGCTGCTTTACTTTACTACATTAGCCTACTAAAATTTGATCCAGCACAAAGACGCACCTTTTATGCTGCAGAGGACGAAAATTCATAAATTAGAAAAATACATTTAAGCCTACAAGCTATTTGTTACAGTTGCTACATTTTACTAAGCAATTTGAATGCTTCTGTGCCTACCAAAGCATTTGTCTTGATTTTCTGTAGATGGGCAGTGGTAGGTGAGAACAATACAAAAACTGCAATTGCAGTTTTGCAACATAAGCTATCTTTATCAATCACCAAATATCGAAACTCCCCTCGCAGGTCTCCAATAATAAATTAATGTAAATCAAGTATTAGTGCAATCATACTGGTCATTTATAATTGCCAGGTAATTTAGACATTAGCAAGCAAGTAGCAGAAGGTGTTTTTGACATGCAGAAATCTATCACAAATTATATTGCTGCCTATTATAACAACAGTGCTTTGATTAATGTGGTAGGGATGCCATAGAGAAATGAAACAGACCGTATTTAAATGGATGAATAATGAAGAAAGCTTATTCTTTGCTGGAGAAAAATACATTGGCAAATAGTGCTATACTGGAAAACCAGAACATTGCTACAGTATTATGAAAATACTTGCATGGCAAAACTAGTTATATGTGATATGAAAGTGCTCTCTAGATACTAATAAATAAGAAAAGGATGATCCGTGTATTTAAATATCAATATGATCTTTTATGTTGTGTGCAGTTTGTCCCTGTTGTTCAGTTTGAAAGCTAAGATTAATGAAATGATATAATTGTCCTTACTTCCCTGCAATTGACCTAGGCCAAACTTTTAAAAATAGGTTTATGCTTAAGAATGATCTGTGACTTCACATATGTTTCTGCTTCTAGACACAAGTTTGTTCTGAAGTGCAGTAGGAACAACTGTGGTATATAATAAGTTTGTTTTCATTTTCTCTTTTTCTTCATTTAACCTTTTGTTTTTCTTAGTCTAATCACATCTGTTAATTTTATCTTCTGTATTGTGAACCAGATATTTATCTTCATCATCTTTTGTGTATGTCACATACTCAGTCTCAAATTTATCTTTTCATTTACTCTTATCTACAGTCTTCCTCTCTTTTTTTTTCTTCTTTTGAAATTTGTATAGAAAAATCATGGCAGTGAATGCTCTCTTGACAACCATCCACAATGTACATATTCAATTCCTCAACATCACAGTCCAATGCACAACCTTTACTGTGGTCTATAATATTATTAATTTCTTCAAAAATGCTGAGATTAGAATAGAAACTGAGTTTTGACGTGACTGTGTGGCATTAGCTGTATGGTGGAAGTGAAAGGAAGTTTCCTCTGCTGGTGATGGTGTTTGTGAGGGTACACATCTACACTACAAGCTTTTATTTCGAATTAATGTCAAGCTGGAAGACTCATGGTAATCATCATTTCCTTTTACTTCCAGCTATGTAGACAGCACCAAAGGCCAAATTAAGCTATTTCGACTTAAGCTATGAAATTGACATAGCTGAAGTTGCATCGCTTATTCTGACTTCAGGCCTGGGGTGTAGGTGTACCCTTTAATGTGCTTGGCCATTAAGTATAGGTGTTAAGGAATGGTGATAATAGTGCCCTAATTTGTGATTTTCTTGATTTTTTTTTCAGCCATAATGCTAATACGAAATGAACTTGAGCAACTACTTCTAAGTTAACTAAGTTTTGTGTCCAACATGTGTACTAACAGTTTAGAGAGAGATTGCACTCCATTTGTTTCATGCAATGCAGTGATGGCAAATGGTATCTAAGGATATATGCCCCATTACACAATAACATGTTTTCCATCACATCGTAGCCTTTAATTCAGGGCATAGGAGAGCTAGATAAATGTGGCTAGGAATTCTTTCTGCTGTCAATGAACACACACTGTACTTGTGACTCAACATTTATCTGTGCCACAACTGTCAAAGCTGTCTAAAACTCAGAATGTAGATAACATTCCATATCATGTGGAACAAAGATTGTCATCACAAAGGTAAAAAAAAGTTCTGTTATATTAGTTTAATCCTGAGATTGAAAGGTGTGTAGATTTTCACAGGTTGTGATAGATGGTGACATTTGGGAAAGAGATGGAAGATATGAGGCTGCTTTACTTTTGGAAAAGGAAAAGAGCACTTGTTAATCCCATCTCTAGCTGCAATTCACAGTGCTGATCTATATCAAACAAGGCCGAGGGCAGCAGTATTACTATTTAGGTGTATTTTGAGCACCCTGAAATCTTTACATGCAAGGGACAGAAGTGGGGTAATTT
Source organism: Pelodiscus sinensis (assembly GCF_049634645.1). Taxonomy (NCBI): domain Eukaryota; kingdom Metazoa; phylum Chordata; order Testudines; family Trionychidae; genus Pelodiscus; species Pelodiscus sinensis. The sequence goes on along the minus strand of NC_134715.1, from coordinate 62,541,941 downwards.
ATTAGAGATGCAGCAATTACTTTTAAATAATACCAGATATTGGAGCTGTTGCAAAATCTAATTTCTGTGCATATCACATGTCCCCTGAATTCTTTTTTCTGGAGTTACCAATCTCAGTAATTTGGGGCTGACATTACACTGTTGCATGTTTACTGAGTAGAGGAGGCTGCAGAGCTGCATTGGCCCAAGAGGAAGACTGGAGAGAGAGAATTCTCCTTATGTGCTTGTTGTGGGAGAAGGGCGAGAGGGGCAAAGGTATGATCTGCTCTGTCTGTTAGATCACATTGTGTCCTGCACCCTCTCCACTGGCTGCTGCAGAGGGGGATCAGGGACATGTCTCCAGTCATCCCTCACCCCCTCTTGGCATTCCAGGAAGCAGGAGCAAACAGTCCTTACAGTCCCCAAAATGCAAAAGATTTTTTTTTTTTAGAGAGGTCCATGCATAGCTTTGCAAGGTTTTTCTGGGAGGGGTTGGGGAAGATTTTTGCTTGACCTTCTACCCTCATATATGGGTCTCTCGAAATCCTAGCCTTTGATATCTTCCTTTGGTTTTATTCTTACAGTCTCATACCCATAAGGACTGTGTAATGCTAGTAATTATTTTCCAGTTAGTGTTTGACAGGCTTTTTTATCTTGCAATCAGTCAAAAATACTTAATAACATGACATGTAATTAGTATCATATCTATGTATCAAACTGCATTGTACTTAAGTCAGTAACTGACTTTGAAACTTAATATTTATTTTGTGTGGCATTTTCATAAACCTGCTACAAAATGCTCATGTGGCTAAAGCAAAAAATGACTCTTGGTGTGAATCTGTTTAGAAGCAATAAATCTAATTTTTTGCGGGGAGTGATCATATCTCTTTCACTTTAATGCACACCTGAAACCTCCCCATTATGTGCTTTGTGGGGGTGGGGGAGGAGTGTTAAAAAATCTGATTATATAATGGAAAAGCATTCACTAATGTTTCAACATTTACTAATGGATTTTTTTATTTTTGTTTTTAATTGAAGGATACATTCGGTCATTTCTTTGTGCATCAAAGTGGGGCAGCAATAATAGCTGGATATGGTAACATAAAAATTGTACTTGTAAATGCAGGCAAAAAGATGAAACTCTCACTCTATAAAAGTAAGTTACTATAGACTCAGGTTGGTTAGTGAAGTAAATTGAGTCACATTATATTATAATTTAGTAATTTCTAATTAGAAAAATACTGGGTCACTTTTTGATGATCTTTGTTGATTTGTATCCTACTTTACAAAAATGTCCGTTTACCTTAATAGAACTATTTGTGAAGTAAGTTGGGTACTATTCAATGTAAAATTATCAGGTTCTTACCCACAGTTGGGTTGGTGTTAATTTGGCACTAGTTTTGCCTTCCGTAGTTGCAGTGTAGATTTACTTGTTGGCTACATCTACACTGGCATGAATTGCCGAAAATGCTTTTAACGGAAAAGTTTTCCGTTAAAAGCATTTCCGCAAAAGCACTTTTTGTGGAAAAGCGTCCGTGGCCAATCTAGACGCGGTTTTCTGCAAAAAAGCCCCGATCGCCATTTTTGCCATCAGGGCTTTTTTTTGCAGAAAACAGTACTATGCTGTCTACACTGGCCCTTTTGGGCAAAAGTCTTTCGGAAAAAGACTTTTGCCCAAACGGGAGCAGCATACTTTTTCCAGAAAATCACTGACGATCTTACATGATATCATCAGTGCTTTTCCGGAAATTCAAGTGGCCAGTGTAGACAGCTGGCAAGTTTTTCCGCAAAATCACATGATTTTGCAGAAAAACTTGCCAGTCTAGACACAGCCATTGAGTAAATGCTGTTCCCTGAAATAGCTATCTGCAGAATACAACTCTATCAAAACTGATAGGTGCGAAATTAGATGTGTTGATAGTTATATGCTGCAGATACAGTATTGCCACAAAATAGTCTTCCTTGCATTTTAACAAATCCTGTGGCTCCTGGGTCCTCCACAGACAAGTGGTAAGGGACTGGGGAATCTCTACACGTGTGTCTCAGTCTTAAGCCCATGTTTACTGAATTGGTTGGAAATATTTGTGCTTTGTTTCATAAATATATACCAAGCAGATTGATAATACGCAGCAGCATTCAGCTTGTGTAATATGGAAGAGAGTGCAGATTTTGGGGAGGGTCCAGAGAATCCTGCTCTGGAATTTTTGGAAAAATATCTGCCATATGGTGCAGCTTCAGTCATACCAAAAGGAAAAATATTTACTCTTCAATTTCTTTGAGCTCCATGGGCTAACACTAGATGAGGGTAATCTCTCTGTGGCAAGGCCATCAGCCCATTTGTTCTTCCATTTTATTCAACTTCTAAGACTGGGATTCCTGAGATTCCCCCTTCAGCTCATCCCTGAATATACCAACTTTATCTAAATTCACAGGAATACATCACATACAAACCATGTACACTGGGCCATCTGATTCATGTTACTCACAAGCTATAAGAGTAAACCAGAAAAGCATTGTAGGTGTATTCTTCTCAAAAATGTGTGGAGAAGGGTAAAGTGGAGGGTCTAAATCAGATCATGTAAGTATCTGTGAGGTTAAGTAAAGCAACCCTGAGTCTTCATGTTTGTGGTGTTTAGGCAGATAGATTCCAAAATATGAATATATCTGCTTTGCAGCTTTAATTTTGGGCAGCTAATAGTTCTTATATATAGATGGGGTCTTAAAAAGTTACCTTAGGCAATCACTATTATTAGTTATTATTTTTTGTGCTGACAATTTGCTATGTGAGATACAGAAAAATTAAGCAAATAGACTTAAAGAATGACAGTTTTTATAGTTATAGGCCAATGCACTTGAATAGTACTGCTATAAGCTGTAGTATTTTGAGACACTATTTTTAAATACTGTGGTTTATGAAGTTTCAAAACAGGTTATTTTAAAAAATTCACACTCTCTACTGTTGTTTTCATTTGATTTGAAAGTGAAAATACCAACTATCTTTTGTGGAAGGTTATCCTTAGAAAAATCTTATTCTTTATGTAAGTCTCCCATGAAAGCTTGTTATTTTGAGATTTCCAATATCAGTTCTAGATCAATGTCAGATGAGTTCAGGTTTCAGATAATCATCAGATAGTTAGACGTTTATACCCAAACTGAACTTCTAAACTTGTAAGTAATAATTAAGGATGAATAAACCTCTAATGTTGAAGTCAGAAAACTGTGTATTTCATTTATGGAAAAAGTAAAAATAACTTCTGTTTTTTTAATTAAGATTCATTGAGGTGTAAATGATTTTTGAAATGATGCAAGCTGATTTAGGGTTATGGTGAATGTGAATAATAACTAATTACAGGACATATTTCTTAGTATGGTGCACTTGAAGGTAGTAAGAGTTGTAAGCAAAATGCTGAATAGCGCAGAAAAAAACTTTCTTGAAGAACTAATAGGTTAAATTTGTGGTATTTTTGATGGCCACAGTTCTTTCTATTCTTTGCCTTCTTTTCCTATGCTAGAAAAGGAGCTAAGGTTCTGACAGACGTAGGCCAATTAGTTCACATTCAGATGAGACACTGTAATGGCTTATAGACCTAGAACTCCATCTGTAGAATGTAGCTGTGCATGTACAAGAGAGACCTGTTGAGACTGCAGACCCAGTGCCATCTGTAACGTATATCTTTATAGCTAAACAGAGCTTTCATTAGAAGTAATTTAAAAGGTATATTTAACATAATTCTAGGGCATGAGTATTAATTTTTTCTATATCAAAAAATCCTGAGAATTTGTTCTCAGTCTACCAATACTTCACACAGTTTTGGAAGTACTTTACTATTTTTAGTAAATGCCCTTTACTATTTTTATCTACTGAGGTGAACTCCTACATCATTTAGAGAGGTCTTTCTTGCTATATCATAACTTATTTTTACAAGAAAATGAGCCTAAATGGAGACCTCAACTTTTTCCCTACAGTTTACAATTTTACTCATTATTTGGAGTATCATGGTCAAGAATGCAGCTTTCCCACTATAGCTATCTGTGGAGGTAACATAATCCTAGACACATCGAGAGGATGGATGTTACAGAACCTATTGAGTGTTTTCATTAATATTCCTGCATGAATTTCCTAATAGAAATACTTAACCATTGTCCTAATGTGACCAGCCCAGGGAGCAACCATGTTTGAAATATTTTTTAAGGAACTTCTGTACAGCTGAGTCTGTTGCTACTAGAATGATCTCCCCAAGAGTTCCTTAAGTTAATGTTTTCTTTAATAACTTAAGCTTGTACATGTTAGAAATTAAAACAGTTCTTTGAGTAATTGTATTTTTAAGTCAAATTTTGATATTTCATTGAAGCACATATTGCCAATGCTCACGATGTATATGCTTTCTTACCTTGTGGTCCAAGATCTGTCCATTTTTTTGGACTCAACATTTTGAAAGAGAGGGTATTCAGGAGGTATGCGCAGCCTTATTTATTTATTTTTTTTTACTTTTACCTTGATGGGTTATTTCAAATGTAAAAATAATTCAAAAGAGCTTTAAAAGTATTCATTAAATCCTGTTTCTTGTGTTATGACCTTTGTGTATCTCAGGTCTAAGTAATATCTACTTTGAATAAATTTCAGAATATTCAAATTTCTGCAACTAAAATATTGCTTTCCAAAGGCTTGGGGCTCACTATACTTTTCTCTACTGCTAAATCTTATCCTTTCCTTTGTGAGGTTGCATCAGTCTTCCTTTCTGTCATCCTCTTTGGAAAAAGATAACAGTAGATTAAAACAAAAAACAGTCATGCCAAAAAACACTTTTCAGTTTTGTGTGTGTGTGCACGCACACAGTTTCCCAAAAAATATAAAAGCTACATTTAACATAAAATAACTTAAACTATGTTTACTGAGAAATGATGACCTTAAGAGATACCAAAACCATATATTCAGAGTAATTTTCGCACCATTATCATAGGCATCATGGCAAAGGAAAGTTCTGAGGAGGTAACGGAAGGTGGACAATGAGAGAACCTGGCACATATTTTGGGGAAGCCTCTTCCAAACATGAAGGGCAACATGGGAGGGAAGCATATTTGTTTGAAGTCTTAATGGGTGGGTGACGGAGGCTGGCATTATGGGCTGATTGGAGGCAAGCAGTAGCAGCTATTGGATAGTGAATGAGAAATGATAGCTAGGGCAAGGATAGACTTAGAAGGGTTTTGAAAAGTGAAGAAACCCCTTGTGTTTGGTGTGATAGAGAAAAGGAAGCCAGGAGAGGGATGCAAACAAAGAAGTGGCATGGTCAAATCAATGAGCTAGGAAAATGGTCTTTGCTGCACCATTTTGAATAGATAAGAGTGGTGCAATATTACATTTGTTTAGGGACAGAAAGAAGATATTGCAGTAATAAAGATGTAAAATGATGAGAGCCTGGGCAAGGGTTTTAGCCTTGTGGTTGGTTAAGGAAAACTACATGTTCAAGATCATGTAAAAAGAATCTGCATCTTTTATATGTAGCCTGGATGTGAGAACTCAGTGTTCAGAGTCAATGATGATACTCAAGGTATGGGTCCAAGTGACAGGTGAAATGCTGGTATTGTCTTCAGTATTAGAGAAAAAAGGTAGTGAAGAAGGTTTGTGGAGGAAGATTAGGAGAGCTACATTAGCTGTGCTGAACTTGAGCTGATATCTAGAGTAGAGAGGCAGATCTGTGAATCTTACATAGAAATGGTAGCTGAATTTTAGTTTGTGGATGAGATTATGCAATGATAATACAGAGAGAAAGAGACCAAGGACAAAGCCCTGTAGAGTCCCAACAGAAAACTGGAAGGGCCATAAGGAGGATTCTCTGAAGGATGAAGAAATGTTTAGAGAAGTAGGAGGAGAATCATGGGAGGACAAAAATTTCAAAAGGAGCAGGGCATGGTCAGCGTCACCAAAGATAGTCGATAGTGAACTATCAGGTGAACTATATCTTAGCTGTGGCTAGAGAGGGAGAGATTTGGGAGAATGGTTTCATTGGAGTGCCAAGGGGAAGAAGCTGGGTTGGAGAGGGTCTAGAATGTAATTTAAGAGAGAGAACTCCAGGAACACAGGTTTAGTTTCCTTAAGACATCACTCTGTAAAAGCTTAGTGTTAAATTATTGAATTCCATTAAGTAGTAATTTACCATTGATATTATAGAATAATAAAATATCATAAATGTTGCTGTATGGATCTTTTTATTGTAGGTCTCTCAAGAGATAATGCTGCAGTTTTGTAATTGATATAATATGCTTTAAAAGCCATTTGTTTTGAATTTTTTAAAAGAGAGCAAACAAGTTTACACTTTTTAAAGCACTTTACTGACGTTAACTAATTCATGCTCTGAAGTCTTATAAATTTGTCAGATATTAACACTGTTTTTATTACAAGAGTCATATTAGGGAGAATATGATAATATACTTTCCTAATGTATGGAAATAAGAATAAAAATTAATGCTTGAACTTATGGTTTTTTCTTTTATTATAGCCTTTAAATGTAAAATGATTTCAAGAGTACAGAAAAATGTGACCTGTTTGGTTTTTCCCCAGCAAAAATGGCTCTTCATCGAAAGGGAATAATTCCTTCAACAAGAAAACATATTTCAAGAAACAAAACCCTTAATTTTTAAATTCAGCTTCAAGATTACACATGCTGTAAAAGCAGGAGTAATTTAAGAGCAAATTTATATAGTGAATGCTCTTAATTTACCTTTTCAGGGTAATAATATTCTGTTTTGCAAGACAAGTTGAAAGCTTTCCAAGGAAAACTTCACATTTGTTAAATTATAATTGAAAATTAAGTAATAGATGTGTTCACTTATTTCAGAATACCTCAATAGCATTGGGAACATGTTTAACACCGTCAAATACAGCACAAAAATGTTCATGTTACTTCACCAAACTGGAATTTGACTAGATTTGAGGCCCAAATTCAGAACATTAGCACAAACTCAGAAAATCAGCATTCTCTGGGGAACAAAGAGAAGGATGAGCTCATTTCATTGTAGTGTAATAGATTTCTATAGAGGAGCTTCCTTTCCAGTCAATAGAAACTTTCTGATTGGAAATTAAATGTGAGCAGTCTGTGTTATCAGAAACAGCGTTTAGCATTTTGCACTGTGGCAGCAATTAAGACCAAACAACTTCTTTTTAAAAATGATTTCAGACTTTTCCTCTCCAAAATTGTCCAAGAATTGAAAGATTGTGCAAAGCCACTCTAGGACAACATCTATTTAATTATGTACAATGCTGGGATATATTTTGAATCACTTCTCTTTATTCAAGTAAAATTAGGTCTCAAATTGAAGAACACATTTTAATGAAGTGGTCAAGCCACCATATTTATCTGAAAACTGGAAAAAAAAATCTAGAGTGAACACTATGAAAACCTACATGAATAGTGCCTGGTTCAAATCCAGCTCTTCCAGGAAGCAATAGTTACCAGAATCGATCCTGTTTGTTACCTGTATTTCTCACCAGCGCTTGAGTCCACTATCTGGGGTGATAAAAAAAAAAGCATAGATTGTGATCTCTGTAAAATATTCGTCAACTGTATGAGTTCTGTGCTTCAAAATAAAATGCTTAGAAGTGGGAGAGCCAGATTTGAGAAGGCGTCTTCCATCAGACTAAATGAAGTATTAAGGAATGTCAGAAGTATTATTGCTGCACAGGTAATTGAACCAGTGTAGCCCTTATCCTGTGACTTATCTGCAAATGCAATTTGATTTATTAGTAATCATTCAACAAACACTTTGGGCTACTACCTATAAACATATATAGCATTTGTGAACTATTTACCATCACAATTTGTTGTTCATAATGTGGGATTCATCATTTAAGCTACATGTTGTTGCCATTTCTTCTCTGTAAAATGGATTGACATTTCATAAACAGAGATCAGTGTGAATATTGAATGCCTATATTTGTGCACAACATCATTTTATTCACATGTGGATAGGGGTGCTGACATGAATTGCTCCCCAACATAATGCATATTCAACCCCCTTCATTCAAGTGTTTATGGGAAAAGAAACAATGAAATTTAAAGAGTTCAGTTTCTTCTCTGTCTGAGTTCGTAGAGTCTGGGTTGCCTCTAATTCAGTAATTCATCCAATTTTGTTTTCTAGAATGACAAATCCCCAGGGCGCTCTACAAGTCGATCAAGTAACATTTCAAAGGTAAGTGGAATATGTTAACTTATTTACTTTTGTATAGAATTCTATGTCACATCAATTTATTAAAGGTAATGCACTTCCCAGATATCCATAGTCTGACATTTTATTTGCACTTTACCAGTTTGTAATTTTAGACTGCCTGGTGTTTTCATTGCTATGTAAAACACATGTTAAAATATAAAACTTTTTTTTCCATTACTCAGTAAAATATCTTTGAGAAATAAGCTGCCATCTTCCGTCTAAGGCAGAATTATTTCTTGCTCAATTCTAAAATGATAGCACTGTGGATTGCAATATGTTGCAGTTACAATTGTATCTGAGTTTGCAATATGAATCCCAGCTACAGGTATTTACCACTCACCAGAAATGGGCCAAAATTAGAATCTGAGATCTCTTTCAATTTTGGAAAGGCAGACTTCAGTACATTGGTTTTAGACACTCTTACGGTTTTAGCTCAAATGTGGCTGAAATTTCTTGTCCAAAATGGCAGAAAAAGAGCTAAAACTCATGAGAGCAATTCCAAAGGCCTTGGCACCCTGGAAGATAAATCCAAATAGTAACCATTACCTAACTTCCAGTCCCTTCCTATACCTGATCCAGATCCAGATCTGAATACTGTCTGTAGTCCTTCTCGAACAAACATGTATAGCATGTTGGACCCTGCCATAAAAGGTTTTATTCCATAGCAAAAATTAATTTTAAAACACTCATGCTAGTTATTTTGTAAGTTATATGACAACAGTTCAAAGAAATACAGGCAGTCCCCGGATTACGTACAAGATAGGGACTGTAGGTTTGTTCTTAAGTTGAATCTGTATGTAAGTCGGAACTGGCATCCAGATTCAGCCGCTGCTGAAACTGATCAGTTTCAACAGCGGCTGAATCTGGACACCAGTTCCGACTTACATACAGATTCAACTTAAGAACCCCAGGCATCCCCAAGTCAGCTGCTGCTGAAACTGATCAGCAGCTGATTCCAGGAAGCCCAGGGCGGAGCAACTCTGCCTCGGGCTTCGTGTAGTCAGCCGCTGGTCAGTTTCAGCAGCGGCTGACTTGGGGATGCCTAGGGCAGAGCAGCTGGGGTGCTACTGGGTTGGTCCGGGTTGGTCCAATAGCGCCAAGGAGCGGTGTTGCGGGACCAACCGGCAGCGCCCCACCTGTTCTACCACAGGCCCCGGGCTTTGCTACGCGTCTCCCTGGTCTGCTGGGGGGGGCACTAGCTGCGTCCCCCCCCCAGCAGACCAGGGAGACGTGGAGCAAAGCGGCGGAGGACCCAGGCCAGACCCGCGGCGCTTCCAGCTGATCTGGAAGCGCCGTGGGTCTGGCCCGGGTCCTCCGCCACTTTGCTGAGCGTCTCCCTGGTGTGCAGACCAGGGAGACGCTCAGCAAAGCGGCGGAGGACCCAGGGCTGGACCCGCGGCGCTTCCAGATGATCTAGAAGCGCCACGGGTCCGCCCCGGGTCCTCCGCCGCTTTGCTCCGCGTCTCCCTGGTCTGCTGGCTCCCCCAGCAGACCAGGGAGACGGGGAGCAGCTTTTCTCGCCCCGGAGGAGGCGGGCGGCGGGACCAGGCGTCCCACCGCTCCAGTCCTCCGGGGCGAGAAAGTCCCCGTTCGTAACTGTGGATCAGACATAAGTCGGATCCACGTAACTCGGGGACTGCCTGTAAGAGTTTAAAAGTTTTTCTGCTCTTGTATAACAAAACTATGGCTTTGCTAAAACCACAGTAGTGTATTGTATGATCTAGTCTCTTGTTTCTTCCAGGATTTTTTAAATGACTCTTATCACAAATTCATTTTAGTGAGTTTAATTATAGATTTATATGAAAGCAGAAAGTAATATGTTATATTCCATTGTATAATTATCAATATCTGTTCTTAGCCAGTGGGAGCACGAACAGTGAATTGGGTAAACATCATACAATATCAAAATTAGTGGAGTAGAAAAATGCATATTTACAGACTGTGTGTCCTATGGGAAGGAGTTAGAATTGTATATAAAATATTGGATCTATATTTGATATAATTTATCTGATGTAAAGCTGATGGAGTTCAAATGATGTAATCAGATTTCTTCTTGATTTACATTGCTATAACTGAAATCAAAATCAGTAAAATCAGGTAACAACACTAACTTTGTAACAAAGAGAGCTGATAAGCCTTGGCTAGACATGGGCTTGTGTAAGGTGTATTTGCAAAATCATACATTATTAAGCAGTATGGCAGGCATTATTCCTTTTATTTGCATTATTAAATACAAATAAAAAGAGATCCACTAATTACAATATTGATCTCCCATGGTTCAGCAAATTCTCTGATTTGGTTATCAGGTCCTGAGTATGCTGAACTAGAGAGATTCAACGTGCATTATTAAAAACAAAACTTTGTATTTCTAGAGACTTTCCATCTGAGGAACTCAAAGCATTTTACAAGCATTTAATTAAGCCTCACAGGACCCTGATACAGTTCATCACTGGTCCTTTTACTTTAGCCAATGGTGGGAGATAAAGGTATGACAGACTAAAGGCTTAAAGTCTGAAGCTCAGTTTTGAATTTACGGGCTTTTCTTGGTGGGTCTCTCACAACATTAAAGTTATTAAGCCATTGGGTTGTCATATGTAATTGTTTGTGTTATATGAGACTTTTAAAAACATAACAGAAAGGTGCCATGGAAGCAGATTAGAAGAGAGACAAAACTGCCTTTTGAGCCAATACCTACATATGTTGTTTGGACAGTGTGAGGGAGTCTTAATACTTTAAGGGAATTGGTGCAAGGAAATAAGTAAATAAAACATAAAAACCATGCTTACGCTTATCAGCATTACCAATGCTTCCACTGCTTACTAGACTCTTAGAAGACATTTGGAGGTAAATAAGAGCTAAATAACAGCACAGAATACTGAGAGCAGGACTGGCAGCTATAAACAAACTTTATGCACGAAACCTGGCCACACCCATGGTAAGTGGTCACCTGGCTAACTAAAATCATGCCAGACCACAGATGTTGCTAGACCAGAGTGCTGGACTAGGGAGGTTCAACTTGTAATAGTAAAGACCTATCTCTGGTACCTCTCATGACAGGAGACTGTCGATAACAGACACCCTTGGTTCTGGCAGGGAAATTACAGATATGTATGTGTTGGTCCTAACTCTGAATCCCTCACTTGTTAATTTTTGTCAGATTCTTAATATATGTGAATATAGTGATATGTGTGTGAAATTTAATGGTGTCATAATGGATGGACCCAAATTGAAACTTCAGACATAAGGAGCTTTGGGAAATTTTGGATTTAAATGTCTTATGTCACTCTCCTACTACTACTGCTGAACTAAACTCAAAATCTTAAAACCCCCAGACCTTAGGAGGATTCAGAGATCGTAGTTCGGTGCCTTCATAATTTTGAGCCTGGTTGAACATAAGAACCACCATACTGAGTCAGACCAATGGTCCTTCCAGCTCAGTATCCTGTCTCTCGACAGTGGCCAATACCAGATGCCCCAGAGGGAGAGGACACAACAGGCAATCCTCACATGATCTCTGCCCTGTCTCCCACCTCCGGAGAAACAGAGGCTAGGGACACCATTCCTGCCCATCCTGGCTGTAATAATGGTTTGTTATAATAATGGTAAATCTATGAAGATTCACAAAACATCCTTGTCTGTTTTTCTGACAGTGTCAAAATACACAAAATTACTTTTAAATTATGACAAAGACCCAGCATCAGTGGTTTATAAATACTCAGTGAGGGACTGTAGAAATATATACACTCATCCTTAACATATGTTGTATCAGCTACTAACATTTCTCTTCAAGTGACCTCTCTTTTTCTGGATGATGTCCTTTTAAAAATTGTGCGCACAGCTTACAAATTGACTGTTACAATGGAAAATTATCTGGACTTGCCCTTTCATAGACTGTCTCCTGTTCATCTGTAGCATGATGTCACTCCATTTGACAAGGTACCTTATATATTCCTGTTATAGGGACTTTCATATACTGGAGTATACTTGGCAGAGGATACAGTGTTTCCAAATGAATGTTTTGCTACTGAAAACGTTTTAAAAAGAAAATACATAGTTTTTAGTAGGGCTGTTAAGTGATTAAAATTAATTAATTATGATTAATTGCACTGTTAATAATAGAATACCATTTATTTAAATATTTCAGATATTTTCTACATTTTCAAATACATTGATTTCTGTTACAACACAGAGTTTACAATGCTTACTTTATTTTTGTATTACAAATATTTGCACTGTAAAAAACAAAAGAAATGGTATTTTCTGAATGCCTAATACAAGTACTGTAGAGCAATCTCTTTTTCATGAAAGTGCAACTTACAAATGTAGAATTATGTACAAAAACCCCTGCATTCAAAAATAAAACAATGTAAACTTTATAGCCTATAGATCCAATCAGTCCTACTTCTTGTTCAGTCTCTCAGATGAACAAGCATGTTTACATTTGCAGGAGATACTGCAGCCTGTTTCTTCTTTACAACATCACCTGAACATGAGAACAGGTGTTTGCATGGCATTGGTGTTGCTGGCAATGCAGTGCAAAATATTTACATGCCAGATGCGCTAAAGATTCGTATGTCCCTTGATGCTTCAACCACCATTCCAGAGGACGTGTTCATGCTCATGATGGGTTCTCCTCGATGATGATCCAAAGCAGTGCAGACTGATGCTTATTCATTTTCATCATCTGAGTAAGATGCCACTAGCAGAAGGTTGATTTTCTCTTCTGGTTGTCAAGTCCTGTAGTTTCCACACTGAACGTTGCTCTGTTAAGACTTCTGGAAGCATGCTCCACACCTCATCCCTCTCTGATTTTGGAAGGCACTTCAGATTCGTAAATGTTAGTTTGAGTGTTGTATCTGTCTTTAGAAACCGTATATTGGTAGCTTCTTTGAGTTTTGTCAAATCTGCAGTGAAAGTGTTCTTAAAACAACATGTGCTGGAATATCCTCTCATCGTAGGCTGCTATAACATGAGATATAGGGTAGAATGTAGGTAAAACAGAACAGGAGACAAACAATTCTCACCCAAGGAGTTCAATCACAAATTTAATACGTTCATTATTTTTTCACAAGCAAAATCAGAATGGAAGCATGTCTTCTGGAGTGGTGGCCAACGAATGAAGAGGCATATGACTCTGAAATACATTAATATCTTGCAATACTAGCTACAACAGTGTCATGTGAATTCCTGTTCTCACTTCCAGGTGACATTGTAAACAAGAAGCAGGCAGCATTATCTCCTTTATTTATATATATAAACTTATTTGTCTGAGTGATTGGCTGAACAATAAGTAGGACCAATTGGGCTTGTAGGCTCAAAGGTTTTATACTGTTTTATTTTTGAGAGCAGTCATGCAACAAAAACACAACATATGTAAGTTGTGCTTTCATGGGAAAGAAATTGCACCACTTACTATACTTGTATTGGGTAAACTTCCCTTTATCATTTTTACAGTGGAAATATTTGTAAAAAATTATATAAAGTGAGCACTGCAAACTTTGTATTGTGTTGTAATTGAAATGGATGTATTTGAAAATGCAGAAAAACATCCACAAATAATTAAATTAAATTGTTGTTCTATTGTTTAACAGTCCAAGTAATGGTGATTTTTTTAAATCGTGATTCATTTTTTAAATTAATTGTGTGACTTAAATGCAATTAATTGATAGCCCTTGTTTTAGATTAGTAAAGTGTGGTTCAAAACCTGTTATGATTGAAATAAAATTATTCCCAAAACATCATAGTTGTGCAGACACTTTCTAGGCATATTATTTTCCTAGAGCAACATTTAAAAAATCAAGAATATTTTCATTAAGGTGATCCTGTACCCATCAAAGTCATTTGGAAAGTTCCCATTGACTTCACTGGTGCAGGACCAAACTTTGTCTTTATTTAGTTATAAAAAATACAGTATTGAAGTATGTTACTTTTATTCTACAGATTTCTGTCCATAGTATTTCTGTAGAAGTGAGGTGGAGAGAGACAAAGAAAGGGATAACTATATCTGATCTAAAAACCAATAGAAAGATTCTCATTGATATCAGTAGATTTCCAATCATACCCTACCTGAGATTCAGAATATCAAACATTTAGCAAATACAGATTTATATTTCACTTTCTCTGGACTAATCAAATAACTTCTTCAAAGTTGCATCTTCTTAGAGGTTGCCAAGAATTATTTTTTAACATTGAAAGTATCTGCTGAAAAGTAAAGTGAAATTAATAAATAGTGATTGTGATGGAAATGCTTCCCAATGAACTTGAGTGGAGTCCTGATCCCTACTGTAGGAGTGGTTTATTCAGCTGAATGAACGGCAGTATCTTAGTAATACAATAAATTTGTTGTTATTGTTTAAGTATTCAGCAAAATACATTTACGTGCCATTGGTATTTGGATTATATGCTCTAAAAATCACTGTGTGGACAGACTGCAGCTTGGGCTGGAGTTTGGGCTCTGAAGCATAGGGTTTGGTGGTGGGGTTTGCTCTTCAGAGCTTGAGTTCCAGTCCAAGCTGCAACATCTAAACACCATCTTAAGTAGGGATGTTAAAATGCATTTATTAAGGTACATATGTAACCGCCACTCCCTACCCCCTTGCTACTTCATCTGTATTGGTAACAGTTCCATATACTTTTAAATTCACTAAATTCTCTCACATTCTTTTCAATTTGAAGCAAAGATGAGTTATGGGACTTTAAAAATATTTTCCTTATTTTACATATGAATTCCCCATAAGAATTTGCACACTGAAGTACTTTAGCCAAGCTATAGGAAAAAGTTTTATTCATTAGAAGTTGATTGTTGTTCCATTATATTTACTTGTGGTGATTCATGGTTCATACAAAAATCAAAACAATAGAGATGTTGGTTAATATGTGGCTGATAATAAAATAGATTTTGGGAGCAGTGTCAATACAGGCAGTCCCCGAGTTACGCGGATCCGACTTATGTCGGATCCGCACTTACGAACGGTGCTTTTTCGCCCCGGAGCTCGCAGGCAGCGGGACCGCCCAGAGCGCAGCGGTCCCGCCACCTCGACCTCCGGGGCGAGAAAAGCTGCTCCGGATGCCCCTGGTCTGCTGGGGACCGTCTCCAGCAGACCAGGGACACCTGGAGCAAAGCCGCAGCAGCGGCGGGGTGCCGTGCCTCTGAGGCTTTGCTAGTGCCCCCCCCCCCCAGCAGACCAGGCTTTTGTTGTGGACCCTGGGGCAGAGCAGCTGGGGTGCTGCTGGTTGGTCCCGCAGCGCCGCTCTGGGCACTACTGGACCAACCAGGCAGCACCCCAGCTTCTATGCCCCAGGCGTCCTGATTCAGCCGCTGCTGGTCAGTTTCAGCAGCGGCTGAATCAGGACGCCTGGGGCAGAGCAGCTGGGGTGCTGCTGGGTGGGTCCAGTAGCGCCGAGGAGCGGCTGCGCTACTGGACCAACCCAGCAGCACCCCAGCTGCTCTTGCCCAGGCGTCCCCAAGTCAGCCGCTGCTGAAACTGACCAGCGCTGGGTACAGGAAGCCCAAGGCAGAGTTGCTGACTTGGGGACGCTTGGGGTTCTTAAGTTGAATCTGTATGTAAGTCAGAACTGGCAGTCAGTTTCAGCAGTGGCTGAATCTGGACGCCAGTTCCGACTTACATACAGATTCAACTTAAGAACAAACCTACAGTCCCTATCTTGTACGTAACCCGGGGACTGCCTGTACATGCAATGTGCATTTGACTCTAAAGGTCTCCTTGGAAAATGAAGTTGCTTTACTGGTAGTTGCTTTACAGCTTACAGACCTAGTGAATGAAGTTATCCAGAGGGCAGCTGCGGAGCAAACTTCACACAAATCAAACAACATGCTCAGTGCTGTGCTAGGTGAGACTTTTGCTGCAGGCCCGAGTAGTAGTGGACTCTGAGTTTTACTGGGTGCAAGAGCTAACTGAGATAATCTCATCTACTTTCTCCACTTCCCAGCAGAAGTAGAGCCTGCCGCCTTTTAAAACTCTTATGTCCTTCCAATCAGTTCTCCATTCCAGCTCCCCCTTGATGCCCTGGCCTTCCCCTACATAGGAGCACCTGCTGCTGCTGCGTCACCTCCACCTTTCCCCACCTGGAGCTCTGTGCTGATCTGTCATTCACAGAAGGAGTAGAGGAGAATTAATGAGGATGCCTGAAATGCAAGTACCACAGTAGTCTGTGCTGGCCAAAAAAGGAGTTACTACAGTTCCTGCATGAGTCCAGGCAAACGTGTGAGATTCCAGCTGGCTGAGTGGACGTGTAACAAGCTGCCAAATGCCTGAGTGTCTTGCACAATGAATAACATGTAGCAGTCCTGAAAACGGTTCAATTTAAAGAGGTTTATTTTGTGTAATAAAAGGCTACCAAAGAGCGAAGAACTGTTCACTTTCCTCCTTTGCTCCTATTAGTCAGTTTTCCATGTCATGACTATCCCATAATCTGAAAGGTGAAAAAAAGCCCAGTGAGGGCATGAAATGAAGGGCCACATTGTCAGCTGGTGACTGGTGTAAATTGTGATAGCACAATGAGTTCAATAAAGCGACACTGATTTATACTTGCTTTTGACCTGGCTCAAACTGTTTTAACTTTCTGTGATTTTTATAACTTCAGTGAGAGGTCTGGTGGAAGTTACACACTCTGTTCTACCTATTGTGAACATTCATTTTAAAAGAACAAACACCCTCTAGTTTTTCATATAGAGTAGGAGTGGGTAAGTACCATCTTGTAGGCTGGATCCAGTTCCCCAGGTTTGGCCTCTGCCACTATATTTATGTGCAGGTACAGGCGATTGTGGCCCTCATTGTATCCCATTTTATTGGTTAACCAATTAAACATTATTTTGGAGCACACACCTCCACACCAATCTCAGGCAGGGGCTGCTTCAGCCTGGCCCTATCCTTGGTGGACCTTGGCACATGGCAGGCAGGGGCTGCTTCAGGCCCACCATGGACAGAGGCTGCTCCATATGACCGGAGCAGTCCCTGTCTATGGTGGGTCCCCCAGGGGGTTGGAGCAGCCCCATGCTCATGGCAGGTGGGGAGCTGCTCCAGCCCCTACCTGTTAACAAGAACTGGTAAGCATAACCTGTTAAAGTAAAATGCAGGACAATGTAGCACTTTAAAGACTAACAAGATGGTTTATTAGATGATGAGCTTTCGTGGGCCAGACCCACTTCCTCAGATCAAATAGTGGAAGAAAGTAGTCACAACCATATATACCAAAGGATACAATTAAAAAATGAACAAATATGAAAAGGACAAATCACATTGCAGAACAGGAGGGGGATGCGGGGGAGGGGGGAGGGAAGGAAGGAAGGTAAGTGTCTGTGAATGGATGATATTAGAGGTAGGGAGAGTGGGATGTTTGTGAGTTAATGGTATTAGAGGTGATAATTGGGGAAACTGTCTTGGTAATGGGTGAGATAGTTCAAATGTTTGTTGAGTCCTTGTTGGCAAGTGTCAAATTTTAACATTTCTATCACTGTTAAAGTAGTGCTTATCGGTTAAGCAGTTAACCTTTCACATCCCTACCCTGGTATAGAGCTTAATCCTTGAAATTTAAAACAGTGATTATAGGCCACCTCCAGAAGTCTTGACTGAGTCTAAACTCAATCAGTAATAGAATGTGGGATTTTTCACCTTGTGACTTGTCTGTTCATATCTATCTCATGTAGGTGACAGATATTGGTTTCTCCCATCTGTGTATCGTTCTCCATACTACATAAGGTCCAGTTCCAAGCAGATGGATGTTCATACCAAAAGACTGCTTACCACAGTAGGCACCCTTTTGACAGGCTTACTAGAGAGTCCAAGAAGTTTTGTCTCTATTGTCTCCCCATAGTAAACTACAGCCACCAAGATGTAAACTCAACATTAGAGAACAGAAAGATGTAGAAAATGTTTTTGTGTTGTGGATTCAATACTAGCTGAGGTGATTGAAAACAACAGAAGCTGGTCTTTTTTCAGTGAAGGATCCAAGTCCCAGCTTTTGCTCTCCCCCCCCCCCCTTTTCTGGCACTTTCCAGCCCAGGCTAGTAACTATCATTAGATAAGGAGATAAATGAGCCATTTTTAATTGCAGTTGTTTATCAAACCCATGGAAATATCTGTTTTAAGATGAAAATTGTACTTTGGTTTTTGGAGGAGGGGATTGAAGAGGAAAAAATAGTTTTTATTTCATTTAAACCATTTTGCTCATTCATCTGTTTTCTTTCAGTGCAGTTTTTTTTTTAATTTGCGGAGTAGTACTCTGGGTGTAGCCTTTGAGTGTGTGTTAAACTTGTGAAGATGAATATAGTCTTATTGAATATAACCTTGAGTTGAATTCAACACCCAATTGACATCAGAAGCTAAGTATGGGATGCTTCCAGCCCACTCAGTTAGTCTCATTAGCACCAGCACTACAATTTACGGGTACTTCCTCCCCCCCCCCTTCTTTGTCTATTATAAATTGTGAGGTTCCTCCTTTTTTTCCTCCTCTCTGCTCATCTGAGGGAGTGGGTTTTCTTGCAGGCACTTCCTTTACCAAATTCAATGTCCATTCTCATCAATTTCACTGCCATAGGATTTGAGAACATGTGAATTTCACAGTTTCAATGTTTACATCTGATAATTCACAGTGGTGTAATGGTGGGGATCCTAACCCAAAAGAGGTTGTGGAGGGGTCACAAACAAAACTGTTGGGGAATTAGAGGGTTGTGGTGTTGCCATATTAACTACTGTGCCTCTGGGCAGCACCCCGGGGGTTTCCTGCAGCTGCAAGAGGTTTCTGGAGGTGGTGATGGGTCTGATCTCCTCTGTGCTTATGAAAGCACCCTAGCCAGGGGTTGCTAGCTGCTAGTACCTGCCAGGATAGCGAGGGGCAGGAGTTGTTCTTCCACTTCACAGCCACTCCCCAGGGGAAAACCAAACTTTTGGTATCTTACCTGTGATACTGGGAGCATCCTGCTGCCTTATCCTTGCCAGAGCCTTTCACTACTATATGTAGTGTGACTGCAAAATGCTTTTTACTGTGGTGTATAGGTACCCCATATGCTGCCACAAGAGGGCTATTCAAGTTGGTTAATATTCTTTTTAACCATAACAAAATAAAGTGAAAAGGCTGTGTTTCATTTCTGTAGCACTTCTAAAGGAGACCTAGTACAGGTAGCACACTAGATTTTTCTGTGTACTGGCAGTTGCCAGATACTAAGTACCACTAGCTGTTTTTGTGGATGAAGAAGGAAAGACTTCAAGTTGTTTTATTTTTCTATTACCTGTCATCTCAGGGAAGGGAACGCCTTGAAAATCAGTCATGCATAAAGATACTCAGTCCCTTTTGTCTCACTGAGATGAGTTTCAGTTCATTACTTGAATTTCTGTCTGAAGTACTGAGTCTCGTTACAGCTTGCAGACATTTAATGATTGAATGGAAAAGAATTATTAGGTCATTCACAGTGGGCACCAACTGTAGTTGCTTGTGCAAGTAATGACCAAGCTTATGCAAAGGATTGCATATAAACTAATAGGTATGCTTATAGAGATGCTGCCTTTTTTCATTTTAAGTACATTGGTTGCTATCTGAGCATGTGAGTTCAACTAGATTGCTCAGGTTCAAGTCAAGTCTAGAAGTAAAGAAAAGGTTCAAGGGGAAGGAAAGAGGAGAAATATTTTAAAGTGAGTTTATGAACATTTATTTTCAATATGAAACTTTTTATAATTTCATCAATTCCAGTTATCTGAATATGATACCGTTATGAATGAAAATGGATAAATGAACGGTAAGATGGATAGAAAGATGGCTAGAAGGCCAGGCCCTGCGGGTAGTGATCAATGGCTTGATGTCAGGATGGCGGTCGGTTTCTAGCAGAGTGCCCCAAGGTTTGGTTCTAGGACCAGTTTTGTTCAATATCTTTATTAATGATCTGGATGAGGGGATGGATTGCACCCTCAGCAAGCTTTCGGATGACACTAAGCTGGGGGGAGAGGTAGATATGCTTAAGGGCAGAGATAAGATCCAGAATGACTTAAACAAATTGGAGGATTGGGCCACAAGAAATCTGATGAGGTTCAACAGGGACAAGTGTAGAGTCCTGCACTTGGGACGGAAGAATCCCAAGCATAGTTACAAGCTGGGGACCAACCAATTAAGTAGTAGTTCTGCAGAAAAGGACCTGGGGGTTACAGTGGATGAGAAGCTGGATATGAGTCAACAGTGTGCCCTTGTAGCCAAGAAGACTAATGGCATATTAGGTTGCATTAAGAGGAGCATTGCCAGCAGATCCAGAGATGCCATTATTCCCCTTTATTCGGCTTTGGTGAGGCCACATCTGGAGTACTGTGTCCAGTTCTGGGCCCCCCACTTCAAAAAGGATGTGGACGCATTGGAGAAGGTCCAGCGGAGGGCAACCACAATGATTAGGGGGCTGGAGCATATGACTTATGAGGAGAGGCTGAGGGACTTAGGTCTGTTTTAGTCTGCAGAAGCGAAGAGTGAGGGGGGATTTGATAGCAGCCTTCAACTTCCTGAAGGAAGGTTCCAAAGAGGATGGAGAGAGGCTGTTCTCAGCAGTGACAGATGGTAGAACAAGGAGCAATGGTCTCAAGTTGTGGTGGGAGAGGTCCAGGTTGGATATTAGGAAAACTATTTCACTAGGAGGGTGGTGAACCACTGGAATGGGTTACCTAGGGAAGTAGTGGAGTCTCCATCCCTAGAGGTGTTTAAGTCTCGGCTTGACAAAGCCCTAGCCGGGTTGATTTAGTTGGAATTGGTCCTGCCTAGAGCAGGGGGCTGGACTTGATGACCTTCTGAGGTCTCTTTCAGTTCTATGATTCTATGATTTTCAGGATTAAAGGATATTAAAAAAAAAGACTAACTTTGAGTGTAAGAGACTGTGCCTTGAAGATACTACAAAATTCATGTTGTTGCTGCAATTCATTTGAAAATTTAACACAATCAAATTAGGATTGAATAAGGATTTGGAATGGTTCTCACTATAGTGGCAATTTTCCCTTTTTTGATATTCACACCTCCCTTGACTGAATTGGCCTCATTAACACTGGTCCTATACTTGATAAGTAACTCCCTTCTTTTGATATATATATATATATATATATATATATATATATATATATATATATATATATATATATATGCATATGCATACACTCACCTGCCTCTGTAATTGCTGCTCCATTTGATCTGATGAAGTGGGTTATATCCATAAAAGCTTATTCCCAAATAAATTTGTTACACTTTAAGGTTCCACAGGAGTCATTGTTTTTGCAAAGTAATGTGACTATCCTTCCGCGACTTCAAGATATGTTCTTTGGTTTCTGTAGTTGGGGGCACACTTTAAAGGAAGGAGGAGAGAAATCTGTGTTATGTTTTGAATTCTCTTTGTAAGGCAAGACCAAAAGAGTGCTGCTTTTTATATATGGATGTGTGGTACTTATAAGGTTAGGAGTGAGGAGAAGGGAAAGGTTAGACCTGCTTTGCTAGCAAGGAGTTGGTTTTTCCCTCAACTTTGCAATAATAGATTTTAAATTGTTAGGGGCACGAACTATCTCTTCATATCACGTGTACAGTGCCAAGCACAATAGAGTCCTGATTATGGCCCCCAGATACTCCCATATTGCTTATATATTAGAATTAGAAAATATTTGGGAATGTGAGAGGTGGTGATATCTAGAATTGGTTGGTATGCTTTCTACTTAGTGATTGTATATGTGTAGGCAAATGTGCTATTCTTTTAATTACGTGTGTGGGGGGTAGACAGTAATTTTAACTGTTATTAAGGGCAGCTAGTTCCTGGGAAAGACATTCTTTTAGGTACCTTTATTTAAATCTGATGAATAACATATCTAGCCATTGGAGACTATATTTCTCTTCACTGCCTGTGTTGTTTCTCCATGATTGTTCTTTGACTTCCTAAATGTCTGAATTATTTAAATGGTATGATGACATGAGAAAAATTGGGTGGATTCATTTCTTTCCATAGTGGTTATCTGGAACAAATCTTGTCTTTGAAATAAAATGCTCTGAGGCTAAGTGTATGTATGTGTTTGTGAGGCTGCCTGCTTGTACTAAAATGCTTCTTGGGAGAAAGCTTCTAACACATTGTAATTATCCTTCTGCATGTTAACTATGATTTGAGTGCCCCTTAGTTAGTGATAGAAGCTGTATGTACTTCATGCAGAAAGTCTTAAAAATTCCCTGATGGGAAGTTTGTGCTTATTTTCCAATTAAAAGAAATTCAGGCTCAAAGTAAATGGTCTGTTTTTGGTTGGCTCAGTAACTTTTTAAAAGCCCAGCACAAGCAGTAGCATCATAGATACCCATTCCATGGGAGCTCCAGTGTTGAATCACCCACAAGGAAAAATTAATAGGTGCTCAGCACCCACTGGCAACCAAGCTCTCACTTTGCCCTACTCTCCCTCGTGCCTCATGCCCACCAGTGGCCCTGTTGATCAACTCCTCCTCCCTCCCAGTGCATCCCACCACATTGGGAGCTGTCAAAACAGCTGTTTTGACAAGGTGCACTCATGAGAAGGGGTGGAATGGGGGTGGAGGTGCATCAGGAAAAGGAAGAAGTGGGGCAGGGCTTGTGGGAATGGGGTCAGGACAGGATTGGAGCATGGGGAAGGGAGAGTTGAGCACCCCTCTGGCTACCAGGAAAGGCAGTGCCTATGAGAATAATGTCCTTTCTTTGGGAGTATGGCAAAGGGTCTATCATGTACAAATTCGGTTGGGTTAATAGTTGAAAGGAGTGAAGAAGATGAAGTATGGAAGTACTCATTGCCTGGTATAGAATTAGGGCAAGAGGACAGAGACTTAAAGAGCAAATTGATTTTTGTTGTACCTTTAACCTCACCTTATTTGATATTTTTGTCACCAAATATGTATCAATTTTCTCTCTTCCCCTGATATTATAAACAACAAAAATTGGGCTGGCATGTCAAAGATGAACCTGCTAAATGTTTTGATGAATGGTTACATTCAAATGACAAATTATTGACTTCACACGATTTATTATTTTGAAGCATCTGTCCTAGATACTGCTTTAGAGAAATATTTATAAAGATCCACTGTATACCCAATTTACATATTACTTTCTTTCTAAGGATTAAAAAAATGGGACAAGCAGATATTACCAATGGAATTTTTTTTACTTACTTTATAGTCTATTCTACCCATCCTAAGTTGCAAGTCTGGAGAACCATTTTTTTCCTTCAATCAGTGTGAAGAATCTTCCACATTAGTTTTCAAATTTTTAGCTTACTGTCTATATAGCACTCTGAGGTGCAAATATGAAGCAAATCATAAAGCAATAGAAGTAGCTGATTTACACAATAAAAGAAAAACTCAAGATGCCATGCATAATGTAATTTTTTTATAGCTACAAACAGTACATTTCCTTAACAATGCAGCTATCAGAGAATGGGTAGTATACCCTATAAGAATGTATAATTATAGTAAAGTGTTTCATGATAGTGTCAACTGGGTTACCCATTATATTATGGGATAGAGCTATCCTCCTTTACTTTACATTTTACTCAAGGGGAGTTTTCCCACCTCTGTGGTTTGTTATAGTTTTAAAAAGCAGCAAATTTACACCCTGCAGTTCTCTGAACAGACTTACTTGTGTTGCTCTGAGCAGTCTTTTTATGAAAATAAAGAATGCTGACTTAGGTTTTAGAGAAGAATGTGTATTTTTCATAGAAATGGGAGTATTAAAAAAAATATCTACATTCACATCCTACAGTTGATAGGCAGGCCTGCTGCATTTGCTCACTATCAGTTGTAGAATTGGGCTGGAAATAGTAAATATTTAATCCCACATACCTTCAGACAGAGGCTGCACATAGTTGGTTATTTGCTCTTGTTTGTGATACTTAATAGGCCCTTCCTAATTTTGCACTAATCCTTCAAATGGCTATTTTTTTCTGGATTTCTGTGACTTTTCAAAGGGCTGTAGTGTTCCATCTCTTTTGAAACATAACTTCCAGTCAATTCCAATGGGAACAGTGTATAAATCTGAGGTATAAAAAAGCTCTTATTAGAGTCTCCATGCTACATGCAGCTGATAGAGAAGTTGCAAATTGTTCTTAAGTACCCATTGTTTGGTTATTTATGTCATTAGGATGTGGAATGTAGCCGGCCATCCAGCTAATGTCTTTATTCATACCTGTGTGACAGGAATCAAACCTGTAAATGAAGTTAAGTTCCAAGGCTGTGTATGTGGCTTGCGGAATTGGTGTAAAACAGGTTAGTGGCTTTGAGATCCATTAATGAGTGCCCAGGCAAGTTAAAATGTTCCCCAACAGGTTTCTGTGTGTTACTTTTTCGGATATCTAATTTGTGTCCATTAATTATTTCCTGTACTGACTGTTCAGTTACAGTCTAACTCGGCTACCCCTCTGAAGCTTCTGAACATTCTTAGAAAAACAGATTGTTCTTGCAGATGTTAGTAAAGCATATTTAATTAAAATTAGATACAGTAGCATTCAGAATTGTTGCAGTTGGTTTTCGTATCCGGTATAAATATTTGACTTTTGTTCAGAAAATGCAGTGACTGTTTGTAGTATATACTATTTACAATAAGCTCACAAAGTGTATGACAACGGCATTTGTTTTTCTAAGTCTCTGCCTGATATTTGAACTTCTGAATAAAATTGCACTGAATATGTCTCAATATGTAGAATAATGCTTTTTTCAATTTATTTGTGGTTACACTTGACCTGTTTTAAACTACTGTTGTAATGAAGTAAGTGTGTGTGTTTTATATACTCAAAATGCCTACCAACAATTGTTTGTATGTTCATCTAGGTTGGTGGCAAATCAGACTGTGTGTGTGTGTGTGTGTTCGAGAGATTTTACACACGCGCGCGCACACACACACACACACACACTAATAATATGCTTGTAGGCTAGATATGTTTAGAGAAAAAGATGATACCATTAACTATAATACAGGTTGCATTTATATTACCCAGAACTCTGTGCTCTGGCAACATCCATGGTCCAGTAGGACCATGGATGTTCCAGGACCATAGAATCCTAGCAGGCTGAGGGGTGGAGGGTGGGGGGCAAGCTCACTGCATGTGGTTCAGCTGGGCTGCAGTGGAGGGGAAAACCAGGATCCAAAGAGCCTGGCATGTGGCTCAACTGAGTTTGGGGCGGGGAAGAGCTGGGGAGGCTGGTGGGACCAGAGCCAGAAAGGACCTCCCCTGGTCCAGCAAAAACCTTCATCTGGGATCAGTCCAGTCCCAAGGGTGCTGAACCAGGGAGGTACAACCTGTGCTAGATACAAAGCCCTATGTATCAAGCAGTACTGTTGATAATTCAGAGTAACCATGATACTTAAGTTTTCTGAATTATGTAAAATGTCCACTTTGCAAGCAGGCTTTTGAATAGCATTCCACTGATTTGAGGGACTGAGCTGCTTATCCCTGACATACTTATTTTATGTAGTTTTATCAGATTTGATGTGCCTTTCCATTGTTAAGCAGTATGGTAAATTTGAAGGCCCAGTCCTGCCAAATGGTGGTTATCTCTGGACAGCAGAGGTCTCAAACTCATAGCCCAGGAGCCATCTGCAGCCTGAGCAGTACCACAATCCTGCCTGTGCATGGCTGCTGACACATGAGTCCCTATGGCTCTGGAGGTGTCTATACCCTTCCCTCAAGTCCAGCCCCTACTTTCCACCTGCCCTACCTCTTACCACGCCTGCTCCACCCTCTCACACCCCCATCACACCCCTTCTCTCAAGCCCCTGCCTCCAAGGAACATGGCCTTGGGGATTGCCACAGGGCCTGGTATAGGATGGCAGCAAGGGTCAGGTTCCTCCACACTTATTGTGGCGGCAGGAGCTGTGGGGAAACAGAGCAATGCTTCCCTGTGAGTACAGAGGAGCCTGACCCAAACTGCTGGCCCTGGCCCACCCAGGGCCCCACAGAATAACCTGAGTATGGGGGTGGGGGGGCATATGATCCATCCATTGAACAGTTGGGACAGCCACTGGGTAGAACCCCCCAAAGCAGAAGGCTTGGAGGGGCTGCACCAAACTGTCCTACAGACAAGAAGGCTCTGAATACACCTTCCTCAGGCTACAGGCAGCAGTGATGCAGAACTAGAGCCAGAAGCTGCTCTAGCCCCAGTGTACTACCAGTGGTAGCAGTGGGGATCCTTGGGACATGGGGGGAGTGTTAAATTGCCCAGGGACAGCAGGTGGGGCCAGGAGATGCGTGGGGGGGGGGGGAATGTGTGAAGGCATACTTCTCCCATAGCTCTGCAAGAGAGGGGTGCCTGCTGGCCCATTACAAGGATTTGAGGACTGGTACTGGCCCTAAAGTAAATTGAGTTGGAGACCCCTGCTGTACAGACTCCTGTTGATCCTGTGATTATCCCAGCAGTGACTCAAGAGCTTGAGTACAAACCTCAGGACATATTGTTAAAAACAGAGCACAAACCCAAAATTGTTTGCAAGTTCTAACTTTAAATTTGACCAACCAATTGCACCAAGTGCAAACTCCTCACAGGTTTCTATAGCCTTAACATGGATAGTCTCCATGACTGTCTCAGACAGTCTCTTTGATACTCTGGTCTGTTCTGCCTCCAAATAAGTGAGTGAATCTCTGATGCATGGCCCCTTCCTCCCAGAATCACAGCAATATTCTGGTTACTCCTAATCTAAAGCACCTGTCTGCTCTAGGTCAGTTGTATGTTAGATCTCACATCAAAGACAATGCTTGTAACAAATCCTGTAGTAACCTAGGGTACGTCTAGACCAGGGGTCTCCAAACTTTTCAGCCCGAGGGCCGCATTAACTATCAAACAGCAGTTCGGGGGCCGACTACACACTTGAGGTCCAAATAAAAAACAATCAAAACATGGATGTTGTTTTTAATTATTTATTTAATATTATTTTATTCAGTTATTATTTAATAACACATTGATACACTACACATGAACACCTGTATTAGTGTGAATGGTGAAATTGTTTCCTGGATGCCAAAATAGTAGACATTTCTGGCTTTAGATTTGTTGTCCCTAACATCAACAGTGACCTGAGATTATCATCGGACAAGTTTGTTCTCAAATTGTTCTTCACGTATTTCATTCTTGAAAATGTTTGTTCACACAGGTATATTGTTCCAAAGATTGAAAGGTACCTTGATGCAAAAGTTTTGACATTAGGAAAGTCTTCCTTGGGCAAAAACTGGTAAAAACCACCAGTCCTATTTTGAACTTGTCCCTAAGGAGGTCATTTGCTTGCAACTCAATGACTTCCAGCTGCAGTTCATCTGGGAAACTGGCCACATCTGCTTCAAATGGGTTTTGAAACAATCTCACTTCTTCTGCCTTTGAATCCAAGTCAGAAAATGGCTGCTGAAACTGCAGCTGGAGGTCTTTGATGATCTCGCATGCAAATGACGTGGGGAACTCAGCTGTTGCTTCAGCCATGAAGACCTTGCACTGCTGAAAGTGCGTCAAGTTGTTGGCCTGTACTTGTTCCAAAAACAAGACAAGTTTGGATCTGAAGGCCTTTAGGTGGGTGTATAGATCAGAAACTAGATTTTGCTCTCCTTGTAGTTTTAGGTTCAGATCGGCTGATCTTGGCAGGATACATGTAAATTTCCGTAATTTTTTTTCCGTAGACAAAAAGGTCTCCACGGGCCAGATGAAAGGACCTCGTGGGCCGCATCCGGCCCGCGGGCCGTAGTTTGGAGACCCCTGGTCTAGACTACTGGGTTTTGTTGACAGAAGTTTTGTCGACAGTATCTGTCGACAAAACTTCTGTCGACAAAGAGCGTCCAGACAAATTGAGTTCTGTCGACAAAGCAAGCTGCTTTGTCGACAGAACCCTGAAGTCTAGACGCAACCCTACAGGCAATAACACCTTCTGTCGACAGAACTCTCTCGACAGAAGGTGTTATGCCTCGTAAAATGAGGTATACCAGCGTCGACAAAACTGCTGAGTTCTGTCGATGTTATGTCTACAGAACTCAGCAGTAGTATAGTATAGTATAGACGCTGGTATAGTTTTGTCGACAAAAGTCCACTTTTGTCGACAAAACTCAGTAGTCTAGACACACCCCTAGATAGGAAAAAGAAACTAGAGAGTTATTTACAAGGTTAAAATGAGACACACAAATCAGTTATAGCCATGGTATTCAAAGGGTAATATAGGCTTCTGTAATCAGCAAACTCTATTTGTCCTTTAGGGCTAATCCAAGATAAACAGCTGGGAAGCTCTTGCTTATGTCTAGAAACATCTTGTATATACACAGTCCGAGAAACAGAGATCATCAGTTCCTTTGGTTTGGAGGTTTTATCCCCTTCATGTGCTGTGAGGCGCAAACTGAGCTGATAGGAGTTCACATGCATGGCTCATGTTCAGATATTTTTATGGACAGTATCTCAATCCACACGTGGAGTTTCCAGTTGTAAGATCAAATTCTAGCCCCGGGGCCAGCAACCTGTAGCTTGCAAGCCAAATATGGATCATTAGGGAGCCAGATATGGCTCTCTTGGAGCCCAGCTCAGCTTCCTGCACTACAACTTTACTGCCCCCCACAAGATTAGAATGCTGCCTTTTTTTCTTCTTGTGTGGTCCCTGACTGATTTTTCTGTGGGTCAGTGGCCCCCTGACCCAAAAAAGGTTCCCTACTCCTGCCATAAATAGGACAATGTTGAAGCCATTTGCGTTGGACATAATATTTTACTTTCTTTGAAAATGAAGCCTGGCCAGTAAGCCCCCAATTGGGGCCCAGCTCCCATCTGGCCGCAGATTCGTAACACTTCTGCATCCCCCATACATCCCTACCCTGAGCCCATCATACGCCTGACTCCTTGCCCTGAGCCCCTAATACCCGCATATCCCCAGTCCCCTGCTATAACGCTCCTGCACCCACACACACCCCAACCTTGTGCCTTGATTCCATCATACACCCAGATCTCCTGGCCTGAGCCCCTCATGCACCCTAACCCATACTCCTGCACCCTCACACCTCAGCCCCCTGCCATAAGATTGAGAGAAGACAGCTTGAATGCATGCATGAAGCTGGATTTGACCAGTTATGATGTAAACTTCAAAGAAATGTGTGAAAAGATGGAGCAGAAGAAATCCTATTAAATAAAGTCTGTGAGTACAATGTTTCATTTATTTTGCTATTAATCATTATGTCAGTTATCAGTAATATTAAGTTGCATATATTTTCATTCTTATATGGCTTTTTGTTGACCACTTGTTCTGAATTTTGATGTAGCTTGGCTCTTTGGTTTGAAAAGGTTGCCAACCCCTGCCCTAGCCCATCTGATATTACTGGGATTCCTCTTTTTGAAGGGGCAGTTGTTAATATTAGAAGAGCAACTCTTCATACTAATTCATGTCCTTCTCCTGTATGGCAGTTACCAGTACAGGCACTCAAATATTGCACTGCAATAATAATAGATGCAGCAACTCATAATGTAAACCCCAAATACTTCCTTATCGTTCAAATAATTATTTTATCAATATTAACCTACAAGTGAGACAGATTGAGTCTACCTACGTAGGTGTCAGAGTCTAGCTGAGACAGGGGACTTTTACTTGAGCTGGCACCTATAATTTTTGCAGAATTAATTTGCCCGTTTTGCTGCTGAGCCAGGCCTCAATTCCACAAGCGATTCTACATGGGCACACTCACGGATCAATCTGTAGGAATGGGGCCTATGTTTGTAGCCAGCACAATGAGCACTAGCGGAGCTTTGTTAGGTCCCAATATCATTTCTTCCTCAGGATGCATTTTTTTTCTATTTCTTTTCTACAAGCAAAGAGATGTTCTCCAAATGCTTTTATTGGCTTTTATATCAATTGAGAAATTAAGGTCTCAGTATTGTCTTTCTTAACCATTTAGATAAATAGAAGTTGTGCACAAAAGTCTATGAAGAGCCTTACAGCTAAGATTTAGCCCAGAGGTTGTATGCTCCAGCCCACTTGGTCTCAGTTCTAAGAGGCTAGTTGATTGGATATGAATTCCTGTAAATCCCATTGTCAATACAAAGGCTGCTCAGCTTCTTCCCTCCCTCTCTCCAAACTGTGGGCTAGAAGACACAAAAGCTGTGTGTACAGGCATGAAACAGCGAGTAAGCCTAACATGGACAGTGGGTAGAGGAGGCTGAGGAAAGCTGAGCCTCCCCAAACAGCCAGGCATGGACCCACCCACAGGAGCCTACTTTGGTTGTGCTGCTGGGCTCCAGGAGCTGGGGCCATGCCATGGGCCTTCCCAGGTCTCAAAAGGTTGTAGTGGCCCTGCCATACACTCTCCTGCCCTGCACTCTGGGGCTGAGAAGGGGGAGGCTGCGGCAGTGCACCTCTGTGTGCTCTCCCTCCCAGCGCTCCACAGTTGGGGCACTAGACAGCCTGGGGTGTGGGTCAGGTGGGGGTGCTCAGGTTCCAGAATATGTTGAAGAGGTGGGGCCTTAGAGTAAGGTGTGGGACTAGGATTAGCCTTTTCCAGCCAGACATTCACAAGCTGCCCATGAAGCCTAGTCCATAAATTCTTGATAGCTACATGTTTTACAGTTTGTGTGTGTTACAAAGGCTCCCCAATGTGACTGGTGGTTCTGGTGTAATACAAATATTCCTAATCATATTGACTTATCCCATTCTCAAAAGAAAAGGCATGTTGGCTTTACTTCTTAAACAGACTTTCAGCTCTTTGTGATAATTCTGCTTGGAACAAAATGTCTTGTTACAAGCTAGTTCATTAGTTATGTAGCTGAAAAGGGAGAAAGAGATGGTTAAACAAAAAGGTTGCTTGAGATGGAAGTTCAAGAATGAACTTGGATAACCCCCTTTGTCTAGTTGGAAATGTAAATTTGGATTCACTTTTGCTTTTACTGAGTACCAGTTGATACTGCTAAGAAATATATGTCTTGAAGAATTAAGAAACAAATCACAACTCAGAATAATTGAATTGCTGCAGTGCAAACACATGATGGGAACTGTAGTCTTGAGCATTCCAAGTTTAGCTGCCAATTTTCTTGATTTTATACAATGAACAGAATTCTGACTTGAACCCCTGAGGAGATAGATTTGCCCCAGTAAGAAAAAAGTTGATAAATCCATTAACTACCATTGCCAGAATTATACATACTGTTTACTTTAACTTTTTTAGCAGATGGATAATGATACCCCCTTAGAATTCACATTTGAAGGCTGATTGGCTGACTCATCTGAGTGAAAAATGATACACAGTTTTGATTGGTACAGGTGCTGAGCAACTGCAACTGCCATTGACTTTAGCTGGAGATCTTGGTGCTCAGTGCCTTTGAAAATCAAATCTTGTTCCTCAATTTTGCCTTCAGGTGCCTGTCTGTATTTCTGCTCTAATTCCTTCCAACTTTTTTTCTTCCAAAACTGAAACTCTTCACAACCTTCCTCCCCAGCCCCCCCCCCCCCCCCCCCCAGTTTTTGTTTTGTTTTGTTCTTGGTAAAAAAAAATATTTTGTTTGAAACCTGAAAATCTTTGAGTTTCAATTTTCAGTTTAGAGGGCTTGGGGACAATTTATTCCCCTTTCTCTCCCTTTGATCCACTGGAAAAAAAGTCTTAAAAAAAAAAAGAAAGGAAAAGAAGGGTACGTCTGCACAGCAGCATTTTTCCAAAATAACTGCTGTTATTTCGGAAAAACAATACTTGCATTCATGCTGCAATTGTTATTTCAACAAAAGTTCCTCATTCTACAGGGAATAATGCTTTTTCCGAACAAACTTTTTCAAAAAAAGGCGTGTGTGGACGCGGAAGAGGCAGTTCTGTTGAAAAAATAAGTTTCCAGGAAATAACACAGGTGCCCTGCTGGCCATTTGGGAAATGAAAGAGCCCTTTTCCCTGCAGAAAAAGTATAAAAGAGTGAGGAAGAGAAGGAAAAGGGGAGAATTAAAAAAATAAGTGTTTTCTCCTTATTCCTACTTTTCTGTTCTTTTTAAAATTATGCAAAATAAAAAATAAATGGCATTTATATGGAGTCTACTGCTCTGGCTTTGAGCCATCTATATTTTCTATATACTTTTGCTGTTCATGTCCAGTTCAGATTGTGAATTCCTTTTACCTCTGAGCAGCACCAACCATGCTCTAAGTGTCAAACAATGATAATGTATTGTGTAATGTAGAAATATTTTCACCAGAGTTTGGACTGTAGCCAAGAACTCATTTCAGGATCTCTGAACAGTCCTACAACAA
Source organism: Pelodiscus sinensis (assembly GCF_049634645.1). NCBI lineage: Eukaryota > Metazoa > Chordata > Testudines > Trionychidae > Pelodiscus > Pelodiscus sinensis. Next base: position 62,509,560 of record NC_134715.1, on the reverse strand, counting down.
TAATGACTTTGTGGGACTACAGATATTCCTAGAATTCAAATCAAGGTGTGTAAAACTCCCTAACCTACTGTTAATCCTCTTAGGCAGGGATGGGGAAACCTTTTTGCATCGGGGAGTCACTGACCCACAGAAAAATCAGACAGGGGCTGCATGTAAGTGAGAAGTGGGGGGGGGGGGGGGGGAACCATGACTGTGGCCACTGACTGAGAAGGAGAAAGACACTCCCCACATTCCCCTCTCACTCCACAGCCTACGAGGGGCCAATCTACTAGATTTTGTTCATGGCAGCGGGAGGGCTGGAACACCAGCACAGGTTCCTTGATGCTGGGGGGTGCTAAGCCTCGAGGGGCATATCCAGGCAAGCTGAGAGCCATATCCAGCCCCCAGGTCTGAGGTTCCCCACCCTTACTCTAAGGCAGGGATGGGCAATAATTTTTGAAGTGGCCATGGGCCGCCCCAGAAGGGGTGGGACCTAATCCAGAAGGAGTGGGACCAGAATGCTTCTGGGCTTCCCCACTCCCAGACCAATTATGGTCTGGGGGTGGGGGAGCCCCTTTGCCCCCCCTTCCCACTAGGTGCCTGTGCCCCTGGGAGGGCAGGAAGAGACTTCACACACTCCCCCGCTCCCCAGACCCTGATTGGCCTGGAGGCAGGGGGAGCGCACGAAGCCTCCTCCTGCCCTACCCCTGCCCTGCAAGGAACACAGGGCACTTCAAAGTGTCATACACAGCTCGCAGGGCAGGAGGAGCTGTCACCTTTTGCCCACCCCTGCGCTAAGGCATCCAGTCCCCAAAGTATCATTATTTTAATAGAAGTAGTAGTTTCAGCTATTTGAATGTGTCAGTTGTTAGGGATCTGGAGGATTTTATGATGAATCAGTGGTATAAAGTATACTTTGTATCTGAATTAGTGGATAAGTCATTTTAGGGACTGGACAAGGCCACCTAGCACAACATATTTGCCAGTGGTTCTATCTTCACGCCTTCCTTTTCATCATAGCTCCAAATAACATCTTAAACCAAGCATCTCTTGCAATCTTTAGTTTAGGACAATTGTTTCACCTATCCCCCTATATCTTTACTCTTTATTCTGCATGTGTTATCCATTTGTATCTGGCTAAATTCTAAGCTTAAACCTAGAGTTGGTTGAATGATTTTTGGTTTGACCAGGAGATCAAAGAATCCGGGAGCATAGAATACTAGAACTGGAAGGGATCTTGAGAAGTCATCCATCCAGTTCCCTACCCTCATGGCAGGACTAAACACCATCTAGATCATCCCTTATAGACATTTGTCTAACCTGCTTTTAAATATCTCCAGTGATGGTGATTCCATAACCTCTCTAGGCAATTTATTTCTGTGCTTAACCACTCTGACAGTTAGGAAGTTTTTCTAATGTCCAATCTAAACCATTCTTTGCTTCAATTTAGGCCCGTTGCTTCTTGTCCTGCCATCAGAGGTCAGTTATAATACATTTTTCCTTCTCCTTGTCACACCCTTTGTTTGGGTTTTATTGGTTTTGGTTCTGAAAATATTTTATATTTGTAAGCAAATTAGAAAAATCTATTTTGGGCCTGCAGATCAGTCAGAGAAAAGATTCAGATCCACAGCTCCTACCACGTACTTGAGTGTCTTAATCTCCAGGCTCTAGCGCAGTGGTGGGCAATAATTTTTGAAGGGGTGGGGTCACTCCACAAATTTGATAAGGACTCAAAGGCTGACCTCTTCCATGAAATTAATTCTATATTAATTAATAGTACTCAGGGATGGAGGGTGGGTGCAGTAAGAAGCTCAGGTAGGGGATTAGGGTGCAGGAGGGGATTGTGGGTGCTGGGAGGAAGTTTGGGTAAAGGTGGGGATTTTGACTTGAGGCAGAGGCTCAGGGGGTTGGGTTGTGACTGAGGGCAAGAGGGGGTAGTGACCTGGGGCGAGGGATTGTGGTGCAGGGTCTGGGAGCAGGTACGGTTGCAGGAGAGGAGGGGAGTGCAGGATAGGAATGTTAAATGTAGTTTAATCAACTAATCAATTGATTTTTCCATTGACTAGTTGATTAATCGATAAGCAGGGGAGCCACAGCAGGGTTAGCTCTGCCTTTTAAATGTATTAAGAGCCAACAGCCATGTAAAAGGCTGAAGTGCAGCAGGAGAGATCCAGAATGAGCCAGGACAGCTGATTCCTGGTTCGTGCAGGGTCTCCCCCACTGCACACCAGCCTTTTAAATGTATTAAGAGTCTTTTAGCTCTTAATATATTTAAAAGGGTAAAGCACAGCAAGAGGGACCCAGCTTGAACCGGGACAGCCGATTCCTGGCTCACGCACGGCCCCCTTCCCCCCTTTTGCGCACCAGCCTTTTAAATCTATTAAGATATATATTTAAAGGGCTGGTGCGCAGCGGGCGGACCCAGTGTGAGCTGGGAATCAGCTGTCCCAGCTCACACTGGGTCCCCCCGGCTGCGCTTCTGAGTTTTAAATGTATTAAGACCTGGCAGACTCTTAATACATTTAAAAAACAGATGCAGTGTCTGGGACAGGGCGCAAGCCAGGAATCAGCTGATCCCTCTGTATTTCTGCTCCTGTGCCCCCCACAGAGGTGGTGCTGGGGTGAATCAGCTATTACGCCAGCTCCCACCAGCACTGGCTCCTATTCCTTCCTCCTCCCCTTCCCGACTTTTCTGCCTGTGGTAGAAGCAGCAAAGGGGGGTGACTAGTCGAGGGACTAATCGCTTCCAACCTTAGTGCAGGATCTGTGAGGGGGTAATGACTTGGAGCAGGAAATAGGGGAACAGAGTCTAAGAGGAGCTATGGGTGCAGGAACAGAGGTACAGAGGGATTGGGTTGTGACCTGGGGTAGAGGTTCGGGGGACTGAAGGTTGGGGGGAAGGAGGGGCTTGGGTGCCAGAGGCAGGCTCTGGTCATGAGGCACTTACCTAGACAGTTCCTGGCCAGGAGCCCAGTGGGACCCTCAGACAGGCTCCCTGCCTTCCACAACCCCACATTCTGCTCAGAGTGGCCAGATAGAGGAGCCACAAGCATTGCTCGGACAGCTCCTGTTGGCCAGTTTCCAGCCAGTGGGAACTCCAAGATTGTGCTGGGTGTGGGAGCAACATGTAGAGTTTTTGCCCTTCCCCCTACCCTCCATGTGCAGCTTGGCTTCTGCAGCCATGTGGGGTGTGGAAGGTAGAGAGCCTGCCTGAGCCTCCCACTGAGCCATGGGCTGGATCCAGCCTACATGCCATATTTTGCCCACTCCTGCTCTAGAATCCTATTTAGGGTTGCCAGGTGTTCAGTATTGACCCGGACAGTCCTGTAATTTTGCTTCCTGTCCGGTAAAAATAAATAAATAAATCAGAAAATACCTGAAATGTCCGGTATTTTCTGGGTTTTTTCCCCTGCTAGGAGGCAAAAATACCAGACACCTGGCAACCCTAAAACATACCTGGCAACTGGGCCCAGCCCCTTGGCCTCACCCCTGGACCCTCTGCTTACCTGGGCGTGGGGGAAGCTTAATCAAGAAAACAAGATGGCAGCTGGCAAAAAGACCTGAAGCAAGGGGAAGCAATGCCTTTCCTGGGTCTGAGTGCTCAACCTCTTCCATCTCACACTTAAAGGGGCCATTTTATTTTGTTTTGCTTAATAACTTTCAAGGTCCTTTTTTGTTGTGTTGTTGTGTTTGTTGTTGTTGCTCAACAACTCCCCCCCCCCCCCTTTTTCCACCTTGGATTTTTTTTGGGGGGGGGTTCGGTATTTTTGGTTAAACCATCTGGCAACACTAATCCTATTTATTCTCTGGAGGGTTGGGGGAGAGGCGGGTTCAATTAATAGGGTTGCCAGGTGTCCGGTATGGACCCGGACAGTCCAGTATTTTCTGGGTTTTTTTTCCTTCCCAGGAGGCAAAAATGCCAGACACCTGGCAACCCTCTGACACACTCAGCAACTAGGCCCAGCCCCTGGACCTCCTGGTTCTGCAGGGAAGCTGCCTTCTGGCTCGACGAAGAAAACAAGATGGCCTCTGGCAAAAAGCCTAAACACCTGAAGCAAGGGGAAGCAATGCCTTCCCTGGATCTTAGTGCTCAACCTCTCCTCTCTTCCTATCTCTGTTCTGACTCTGCATGCCTTTAAAGGGGCCGTGCTGTTCTAATGCTGTTTTATTTATTTATTTATTTATTTATTTATTGCTTAAGTCCCGAGGTCCTTTTTTTCTCAACAACTTTGGTCTCCCCCTTTTTTGGGGAAGAGGGGTGTTCAGTATTTTTGGTTAAACCATCTGGCAACCCTATCAATGAATATTTATTTAAGCAAAAGTGTAACACCTTCAAAGGACCTACTGCAGAATAGCTTGTAACTGGTTAGTCACTCAGCCTGCAGTAGAAAATTTGAGTTTAACTGTCTTCTCTATAATTCAACCACACACATACATCTTTTTCCAGCTGAAATTATTGGGTTAAATTCACAAACAGTTTTGAGTCAATTGACTGTGGTTTTGGGGTTTTTGGGCAAATTAACTATTTATCTGAAAAACGTTGCCCATTCTGTTTCAAATGCTTTGTATGTGTGAAACATGGATCTTTACTAAGTATTCATAAGGATCATCTTAGAGTTCATTTTTTCCCAACTCAAAAGGAACCACATTTTATGCTTATGATTTAAATTCTTGGGAACTTAAACGTGCCGCGTTTCAACAATAATTTGTCGAACAGTGCAGCTAAATCACCAATGCTACACATTTTCTGCTTTACCAATCTGGGGCATACAAACCAAAGACCTAGAAACAATTTGAAGGCTGGCGGGGAATTTCTTAACAATCCAGCAACAGTGATGCTATTCCACTTTTATCTATACTGCCATGAATATTTTGTTTTTACCAGAAGATAGTGGTTTACTGGATGCCTTTAAAGTAGAGATGCTTGATATGAGTGTTTCCTGCAGGCGATGCTCCAGTCTGCTTTTTTGATGTCCTGAATGTGTGCTGCGTACAATTATTCTGTTTGTAAAGTGCATCATCAGCTCTTGTTGAAAATAATTATGACTATCACATCCTGTCATCTTTGTTAACTGAATTGCATCCTTTGGAAGAAGAGTTAATCTAAACTGGTTAAGTCATGAGAAGGTTGTGACTAGAGAGTGATTTCTAACAATGATTTCTGAAATGCCAAACTTAATCAATTGGAGTTGACACTGTCCCTTAAGCACATTCCTAGCCTTCATGTCATAGAGAAATGAGCAGTCTCTTATAAATGGGTTGTCAGACAATTTAATTTTGAATTACCGCCTTTAATTATGCTGCTCAATGTAATTTGCTAGGATAAAATTAGTGCAGCTGGCCTCCGGTTTAGTTTCCACATTAGAATGCACTGTACAATGAAGCTGTCTGAAATAAACATCTATTAAAGGAATGCACTCTTTACAAGAATTCATTATTCTACACACCAAATGAAATAGAGGCCTTAGTATCAATCTTGTCCCCATTCAGTGACTACAACTTCAGCATAATCGTAGTGTGCCAAATGGCAAATTATAGCAATGAGATTTGGTATGCTGAGTTTATGTATTTGCAAGCTATCTGTTGTATACATTTTCCTTTTAGGATTCATTATCTTGATTGAGATTGCATTAGAAAAATGCACACATGTTATCATGCTTTCTGTTTAGAGGGGATCCATATGCAATGTACTTCATGGTGTTCTGCATGATTCCATTACTGTAGCTGAATTTCTTTATGACAAAGTAGCTCCTTGATGCAAAAACATAATCTCTGATTCTACCATCCTGGCAAGGAGCAGCAGTTTTCTCTGTGCCATCTCAGTGGGGTTACTTGCAAGCTAACAATTCTGTCCTACAAGCTGCTTTGCATAGATGGACTCCTGCACTTTTGCAGAACCCCAGTGACCAAAGTACAGTACAGCTTTCAGGCTCCAGGGTCCAAGGAGGTACAATTCAATCTGAGTCAGGGCTGTAAGATGTGACCTTTTTTGAATAATGTTATGAACAGGATGAGTTAAAACCTCATTAAGATTGGCAGCGATGAGCTCACCTTTCATAACATAACATGTTTCATTGGCATGAATAAACCATAAACCCCACCTAACACAAAAGGTGTGTGTGAACCTGCCCAGGAACATTTGGCTAAGTATTGCTTTTGTTGGGTGTGGAAAAAGAGATCACACAGAAATTGAGGTCAAGCAGAAAAACAGATAGAACCAGCGAGAGGCTGAAAGAGCAGCTGACTCTGGAAGAAACCTGGGGTGGGGTGGGGGAGCAGTATATTGCAAGCTGAAAGAGTGCCCTGGGTGCTCTGAGCGGGGAAAAAAAAAAACAAGCTGTTTGCTGCTATTTGATTCCTTTGACTTCAGACACACAGAAGTGAATACATTCGTTAACAAACAAAACTGCATCAAAGCAATATCTGACTAGTCTCAATTTCTGCTCCCAAATGGAACACTCAAACTTGGCTTAGTCATTTGAGTTGAATAATAATAAATCAAATACTAACATTATGTCTTGGTTTTAGAGCCATACACATTGCTTAAATTTGTGATCCAGATATTAAAGAAACATTGTTTAGCATAGACCTGAAATTTGATTTTCTTACAAAAATTGGGGGGGGGGGAGTTATTGGATGAAATTTATCATCAAGGAAATCTGAATAAGGCATATGCTCCACTTAAATCCTACTTAACCTCTCTATTTTGAGGGCTTAGATGATGCAGATCCTTTATGCCTGCATATGGACCATGTTGCACCGAAATAGGCATAAAAATGTCTCCAGGTTTCGTTTTTTAATTCAGTGAAAGACAGGTCTTTCCCAGCTCATGTTGGGTCCCCCCCACTGAGCTCCAGCTTTTTTACATTTAAGGCTGGTTCGCCGTCAGGGATACCCGACATAAGCTGGGAATCAGCTGTTCTGGCTCACACTGGGTATTCCCCCCTCTCCCCGCCCGGCTGTGCTTCAGCCTTTTAAATGTATTAAAAGCCTGCTGGCTCTTAGTACATTTAAAAGGCAGAGCCGCAGCAGAGCTAACTCCCAGGGCTGGGAACTAACCCTCCTGCTGCTCTCCACTTACCAACTGATCAGCTAGTCAATAGAAAATCCATTGACTAATCGAGTATACTAAATTTAACATTCCTATTGTGGACTCCATATTTCCAAACCTGTGCTTCAGCCTCCATACTACATTGTAAACATGAGCGTACAGTGGCCAGACCAGGGTGTCAGGATTTGTTTAATCACAAAATAAAGTTGGCTTGGTTTTTACATTAAATTTGTATTGGATACAGAATTAATTTATAAAGGTTAGGTCATTCAATCAGGTAGCAGGAACAGTGACACTTGGTGTAGGTCATCAGTCATGCCTTGTAGTAGAAAACAGTTTGTGAGTGATCCACCAGCTGAAATTTGTAAGGAAAAAAGTCCAGACAGTTGCCAAAATTGAACAGATTACTATAATTCATAGTCTTGCTGTGTACAACTGAGGTACAGAGAAAGAGCTACATTAACTCAAAGCCAAATTTTCCCTTTTGTTGAAGGATGGCATGAGCTCTTTTATTTAAGTTCCACATAAACCATCTGCATATGTTGTGAATTTCACTGTAAAGTTAAATTAGATGCTAAATGACCATTGGTCTGATTCTGTCTAGTACATCTTGTGTTTGTTTCATCAAAGGACAAAGATCTTTACAGCTACCCAAACATGAGAAAGTAACTGTTTAAAAGTAAGAACTGTCCTTAATTTTTTTCTGACAATTCTTCACCACTTTCCATCACCTGCCCACACGCCCCAAAATGGAAAAGGCATTTGAACAGCCAATGTGTGTCCACCAGATTCATGCCATAGTTGGTATAGAAGAGCATGGGTGAGTCCAGTGGCATCAAGGGCAGAGGATCCACTGTGATGTGGCATCTCTTTTTTGTTCTACCTGCAGATAACTTGCATAAGGGCCCATTGGTCAAACTGGAGAGATCACCAAATAGTAACTCCTTGGTGCTCTGTGGCCTGGATGGATTGTTCTCGTGCCCTTATCCACAGCACATCTGCAGTCATACCATCCAGTAGCTTGGTCAGGCATTGGCCCCTGTATTTTTTCCTCAGTTGTGGCAATGCTGTAGTAAGTAGTCACACAAACTGCATGAGACATGAGTTATCTATCACTTAACAAGTCTTAGCACAGATGTTGTGCAGAGAGAGAATATATTCCACAGCGAGCACCCACCAGCTGTTTCTAACATCCAGATGTAATTGATTCTTCCTTTTCTCCTTCAAAACTGTTGAGATGTTTGTTTGTATAGAGACACAAAGAACATAAAACGTTTTTTCCACTGATGACTGATTTTTTTCACGTGTCAGACACTATAATGTGCCACATCTACCTGATGACGTCACTTCTGAGTTTTGCAAGGGCAGAGGGACTTATCCATACAAAAGCAGTTTTAACACATGCTCTCACACAACATACCATTATCAAGTTACTTCTTTATTCTCAAGTTTTTTGGGAGGGGTGGCTGGATCCCTCACCCCCCAAAGTCTTTGCTTCAAATCCTACTTTGGCTTCCGAGTCTCAGTTGAGTCCACATTACAAACCACATAGCACCATGGTGGTCCCTGCTCAAGAGAGACCCAGACATTAAATGTTATGGATGTTATGGGTCAGGGTTAAGCTGCAGTAGTAGGAAACTCTTGATGCATTTATCAACAATGTTAGCTTGGGCTATTAATTCCTTATTTTCATTAATAGAAAATTCACCACTGATTGAAATTAAAATTGGCATTCTGCCTTGTGCAAAGTAATGCAAGAGTCATTTTGATTAAGTGCTTTGTACAATAGTTACTGTATCTAAGTCCTATGATTGGTCTGTGTTAAGTTTTGGTATCTGATCCTTTGCAATCTCCGCTCCTGTTTAATATTCATTCTTCTTTTATATGTGCTAATTGCCTTGGTCATTTAACCCTTCATGTTTAGTGTTCATGTTACTCTGGACTCCTCACAGGCACTGAACTCACAGGATTGCATGCCAAATCATAGGGCCCCACATCAGCCACTGGGAGGGTTAAAAAACAGATATTTTGCTGCTCGCTCTCTCTAGAATTGAGTGTGCTACCACCACAATCTAGTCCCTGATAAACTAGGAATCTCAGGACCATCTTTGGATCTCTCAGAGCTACCCTACCAATAAACTATCAGGCAGACCAAAATTGTGTTGTTTTTTTTCCAGCACCATCAAAACATGTTTCTCACTGGATGTCCTCAGCAACTTCCTTTGCAAATTGCAATGACAACCTTAGAAGGGAATTGCGTACAGTAGATATGTATTGAATTTCTCTCCCCTGCTGCTTAGAGAATGTGATAGGCTCTGTAGAGTTACAGTCTGAACTTTGGACTTTTTTCAGGCTCATCAATTTCACATTCATTCAATTCCAGTAGATGATTTGATTGCCTTGCAAACCTTTTTTTAAAAAATGGTTTAATATTCATGATGCTTCGTCACTCCATGCCATGCAGGTTTGCTAGCTGAGCCTCTGTGCTCATCCTAACTCAGAATAATGTCAGTGTTTTATTTCATTCTGCCAAGGATCATCATGCTTATTTATCTGCTTGAAATAGAACACAACATTCTTTCCCATAAACACGTATAGTAGATCAGAACTGAAATGAGATCTCAGCTGATGAAAACCTCTTCCTGAAACCAAAAAAATACCCAAGGGCAAATGAGAGCTGCAGCCCTTCAGTCATGTTTAGTTCCTCAAAAGGGTTTTATTTTTGTTCACTCTTCCTGTATTTTGTGAACTTGTGGGCTTGCAGCAGAAGACGATGAACAACTGCAACTGTTGTTTAAACTTTTTAATCATGTGGCAAAATAGTAAAATATCTGCAATGTATTTCATGAGCAAAGATTCCAAATTGTCCAACTTTTTTCAACAGGCAAGCAGTCCTACCACTGGAACAGCTCCTAGGAGTCAGTCACGGTTGTCTGTATGCCCTTCCACACAGGACATCTGCAGGTGGGTGCTGAATAAGTTGTTTTAATCTGTCAGTGTTTGTTGTCATCTTTGTCTAATAAGTGATAAGCTCTTGCTTCTGCCTAGCATTATTCATGAATTACACACATCTGCATTTTCTTTTGAGCTCTTATTTTTGTCATGTTTCCTTTTCTATGAAATCAGCTTGTTTCTATTTTCATCCTTTTTGTTTTGCTCTCTCTCTCTCTCTCTACCATTTTCCATCCCTCTCCTTTGCTGCTGCTTTGTTTAGATCTGCCACCTTGCATGATGTGTCAGAAGATGAGTTTGAACATGCCACACCTGTCATGGTGCTGACTCCTGCTAGTAGGGAGTCTGGTAAGAAACAAGTGAAACGAAGGTTTAGGCGGAAGAAAGAGACTGGTGACAATGTTCAGCACACAGAAAAGCAAAGAAAAGGGAAGGACTGGAATTTGTACCCAATGGCTGCAAGCTCTAAATGCAATGCATTGCACAAGGAGACATCTGATTCATCATCCTCAGATGAGAATCAGTGGGCGCAGGCTAGGAGGAGAGGCAGAGAAAGGGTCAAAATGCCAAGGAGAGGGAGAAGGAACAACAGATCTTGCAGTAACCCTGATGAATCTCGAAATAACAATGCCATTGAACTTGTCACCTTGGGGACAACGGGGGAAAAGAAACAAGAGATGTCTGATTCTGATAACCCCACTTTAAATCACCGGAGGAGAAGGGTTTCAACGTGTAAAGAATCTTGCCTTTCACTGTCTTCGATGTCCTCTCTGGAGACAAGGAGTTCTTCAAGAAAATGTGGAAAAAACAGGGGCAGAAGCTACCCCAAAGAGCTGCAGCCTTCATCTTACCTTAGACAAAATAAAGTGGTCACAGAAGGCTTTACCGAGAGAGGCTCTGGCAGTGATACTCTGGCAGTTCCTGAAAATGGAGAACCTGTTGGGGCTGGGTCCACTGTGACTGATGTGGTTCAGAAACCTTCTGTTTTATATGATGACTGGTCTGATGATTTAGAAGTATGCAGGTTAGTCTATAATAAGAAAAATTTAATATTGCCAAAAGGAATTGGTTATTTCCATGAATTATACATGTGTGTTTTATTGTGATACATAGCACACAGTAGTTGATAAAGGAAGATTATGACATCTAACTCATTTAAAAACACTACTAGCATAGAATTAGATTCCTCCTTTCCACTTTCTGCATGGTAATTTGTCCTTCAAAGTCTGAGATAACTGCACTCTGGCAGGAGAACCAGAGATTGAATGGGATGATCAGAGAGCTCAATTCTAATTCTAATGGGATACAGAGGCTTTCATTCTTCCATGACCAGCTGAAAATCCAACACTGGTCTGTAGTGAATGAAATGCTTGTTCTCTGAGATTGCTTGTTGACTTAAATGAAATGAGTTGTTGGTCTCAAGTCAGTGCATACTGGACATAACATCCTGGCATAACTTTGGCAGCCTTAGTACATGTGTTAAGGATTGTATCACCACAAATACTGTACCAACCTACCTTCCAGGTTTGGCTGAAGGTATGCTGGCATGTAACGTTGGAGAGTTTGTACTGTCGCTGCACATGAGGTATTCTGTGAATGAATAGAGGTATTTGGTTTCTGAGGCTGTCAGTCTGGTGCCATTCACAGTGATGGACTCTGGGAAGTGTGTAGAATAACAACAAATTCAATATTTGAATGAAAAATGTATTAAAGGGAATTAGAATAGGCTATGTAATATCAACAAGTTGTCCAGCTAAGTAGAGAAGTTGCCCCTGAGGGAACTATCAAAGGGAAGGATTTCAGACAAACATTGCAACATTAAAGAGTACATGGCAGTATGCCAGTGGATCTGAAAGCAGAGAGAATTGTGCTAGGAGTAAAGACACTGCTTAAATCATTGATACCTCTAAACCAGTATGTAAGTTCAGGGGAGCACACGGCCATGCCTAGTCCCTGGACGAGGTGGGGGTTGGGTGCTGGTTCCATGTTCCTGGAACGGTCAAGGGCAGGGCAGTGAGCATGTGACGCTGCTTCCCCTCCCCCCAAACACAAAGCCCTCAGCGCTGCCTGGAGTGTGGTGCACCTACCCACAGCAATTAGAGCTGCCCAGAGCAGTCAAGCGGTGCTCCAGCGCCAGTTTAAAGGGCATGGGGCTCCAACTGCTGCAGTGTTCAGTGTTCCCTGGGCTTTTTAGAATTGCTGGGCCCCAGGGCCATTGCTTCCTTTGCGTGCCTCCCACCGCTTGTCAGTGAGCCTGTTAAGTTTGGGGTAGAAAGCTGAGTGAACCTGAGTAAATCAATTCATCAATCATTTGGGGATACCCCAGCTAGGAAGCTAAAGGGAAAAATCAGGCATTAAAGTTTATATTTCTTCTTAAAGAAGATGTGCTTGGTCTGACCCCATTGAGATTGAGTCCCCCGGCAGTGGGCCTTACTGTAAATGAGAATCTGACCTAATATATTGGTACAGTAACTGAAAACTTTGCAAACTTCTGTCTTTTCTGGGAAGACTTTGTATGAAAATGTAAACAGAAGTAGAATGAGGAAATGAATATGTGCTGTGAAACTGTGACATAAAACAGTGTACTTTGTGCCTGTTAATAAGCTACAGTAGTCCTGGTCATGAAAACTGTCAGGCAGGAGAACTATAGACAGTGTGCCTTTTCAGATTACTATGTGTAAAATACAATCATTAGTGTGCCAGGTGCTGTACATCTCAATGTTAGTCAAGCCCCATTGTAGTGCCCTATTTCATTATTTGTTTATCTGCCTGCTGTGTCTCATTGTGTACTTACGTTGTGAGATCTTAAGGGTAGAGCCCACTATTTTGTTTCTGATGGTTAGCTCTTCATACACTGCAGCTTGGGGCACTACCTACTACTGTAGTAAATAATTATCTTACAGTAGCATTTTGAGACTTGAATATATATTGAGGCTCCATTGTACTGGATACTGTACAGATACATAGAACTGAATATAATCCCCTCTTAACCTAAAATGATTGAGGGGATTATATTCATGGGTTTAACTAAATCAATTTGAAAAAAAAAATGATTTAAATGAAACAGTGTAACTTTCTCATGTAGTTTGAGCTAGTTGCTCTCTGTCTATGAATTCTAACTGGTTTTCAGATGCAAGGACAGACTCCATTTTTTCTTTTTATCCACCCAGCTTTACTGTGACTGTTCTTGAAACCTTTATCTGCAGACTGTGGCAGAAACCTAATTCACATTTTTCTCATCTTGGGGGACACAGGAAAGGAGGAGAGAGAAGGCCATGTAGGGGGGAAAGGATACCAAAGAAATGTTAGAGTAAATTTCCTTTATCATCTTTTGTGTTTCTCAAGCACTACAGTCTTTGTGCACCAAATAAACATGTGGGACATTGTGAGCTCAGAACCTACTCCTAGGAACACTTAGGACAGTGGTTGCCAAAGCGTGCTCTGCAGACCATTAGTGGTCCCGCAACTGTATTGCAGGTGGACCATGGGCTTGGGGCTCAGCTCCCCTCTTCCCACAGCGGGCAGCCCATGCTAGCGCTCCAGCCCAGCACGTACCCTCCGTGAGGTTGGAGTACCAGTGCTGGCTTCCTGCTGCAGGTGAGTAGGGAGCCCAGTGCCTTGCGAGCTGGATCCAGCTTGTGGGGGCAGAAAGCAGCTCTGCACACTGCTGCTTCCACTCCCACTGGCTGGGGGAATGGCAGCACCTGGAAACTGCTTATCTGGAGGCTTTCCCTGCTGCTCCCATTGGCCAGAATCCCAGCCAAAGGGAGCAGCTGGTACTGGTGCCTGAGAAGTGTAGAGGGTGCAGAGCCAGGTAAGCGCCCCCATATGTATCTTATGTCCAGACTCCTACCCCCATCATGCTCACGCAGACACCCTTCTTGTCTAGACCCCTACCCCAAGCCCACTCTTGCATCCCCCCTCAATCTGTTCCTGCACCCTCCTGCCCATACCTTACACCCCTACCCCTTCCTGCACCCATTTTGTCATCATAGTCGGTTGACTAGTGTCAACAGAAAGGTTTGTATTGATCAGGATGGGCCTTTTGCAAAAAAGTGTGAGAACCACTGATTTAGGAGATTACTGAGAGAAAAGTAGGAGGAACTGAACCTTTAGGATTCAACCTTCATAGTTGCTTTTACATCAGTGAAAATTTGCCTGGCTTAGCCTAGATGTTAAAACTTTTGAAGATTTACATAACACTGGCTCACACTCAAGCAAAGTGAAAAAGCACTGCTTGGTTTAGAGAGGAGTGTGCCTTCACTTGATCTTGTGGTAAACATTCCTTCAGGAAGGTATAGGAAAGGATCAGGTGCCCATGTGAGAAGTTGGCAAATCTATTTGCCTGTCTCTTTGTCCCTTTGTCTCTTTTTGACTCTGCATTGTAGTGGCATTGTAGCTCGGTCACAGCTTCTTGTGTTTCCACACTACCCTGATTCTGTTAGATATGGCCAAGCTTGGAATGAGCAGTTGCCTTAGTTGAATCCAATTGCTTTGTCTGGGTCTGATGATAAAAATAAGGGAAGCTGTGACGGGGCTAGCCTGCCCTGCACTGAGCAGGAGGGAGGGGAGCCCGTCTATTGGGTAGAATACGCCCCTCCCCCACAGCCCTGCCGTGCAGCCTCACTATAAAAGGCTGCCGGGCTGCTCAGTTGTGGCAGACCACCGGGGAGGAAGGAGCCCCAGCCCCAGCCGCAGGGCCACAGCCGGACCTGCTGCCAGAATTAGAGCCGGAGGGACCGCCGCTATTGCTGCCACCATCCCCGGGTCGAGCACGCCCCCAACGCCGACTCTGGGGGGCCGTCCGCCCCGCTGCAGTGGACATCCTCTGTGCTGCTGCTCCAGAGACGGGGCCGGCTGACGTTGCCGCTGCTGCCAGCCCAGCATCGCCAGGTGGGACCTCTGTCGGCCACAAGGCTGGGGTAGGAAGCAACCCAGGGCAAGGGGCAGGGAAAACCCCAGTGGGCTCAGCGCATTTCGGGGAGGACCCCCCGCTGAGCCAGTGGTGGGAACCACCCACCTCTATTGGGCCCTGGGTTGGGGTCCGGTGGAGAGGGAGGGCCCAGACCCTCCTACCCCAACCCCTCAGGGCGTGGACTATGCCTCAGGGCCTGTTACGGATGCTGGACTAGGCCTCAGGGCCTGCTTTAAACCCCCCAGACCAGGCCTCAGGGTCTGCGAGTTGGGGGAGCCTGCTTTAATCTCGTGGAGGAGAGGACGGGGCAGTGGGGACCCCGCCACAGCAGCATGTACAATACACTAGTGAGAAATCTCTACTCTTATAATTTTGCTGCATGCACAATTTCTTTATAGTTTATCAAAAACTCATCATTAACATTGTGACATCTACTACTTTCTTGACCTATGTGCTTATCTTCACTATTCACTCAAAATAAACACAGGCACATACAGCCCAAAATCAGACCCAAAGGGCTCGTCTACACTGGCCCCTTTTCCGGAAGGGGCATGTAAATTTCATGAGTCGTAGTAGGGAAATGCGCGGGGGATTTCAGTATCCCCCGCGGCATTTAAATAACAATGTCCGCCGCTTTTTTCCGGCTTTTAAAAAAGCCGGAAAAGAGCGTCTACACTGGCCCCGATCCTCCGGAAAAAGCGCCCTTTTCCGGAGGCTCTTATTCCTACTTCAAAGTAGGAATAAGAGCCTCCGGAAAAGGGCGCTTTTTCCGGAGGATCGGGGCCAGTGTAGACGCTCTTTTCCGGCTTTTTTAAAAGCCGGAAAAAAGCGGCGGACATTGTTATTTAAATGCCGCGGGGGATACTGAAATCCCCCGCGCATTTCCCTACTACGACTCATGAAATTTACATGCCCCTTCCGGAAAAGGGGCCAGTGTAGACGTAGCCAAAGAGTGAACAAATAGCAAAAGAAAGCTTATGGGCATATATACAATTAGATAGATGCTTGAACAGAGTCTCAGCCCTGACCTGGCCAGCTTGGCACTGCTGAAGCAGCACAAAAATGCAGGTGGAAAGCTACCCTAAAGGAGTAGCTGAAGATTCCCCTGACCTCAAGAGGAATGGGGAAAGAGTGGCACAAAGTGTACGGTGTTTCACTGAGACCTAGGCAGTTCTGCAGTGTCTGTGGGTGGCTTCTGTAGCCAGGATAATTTAAAAGGATCAGAGGAGCCATCTTTCCCTGCCATTCTGCTCAGCTCTGTAGACCTGTCACAGCTGGGAATCTGTCCTCCTCTTTTAAAATGCTGCTATGTTAACAGAGCCATACTCCCATCCTTTCCTCACTCTCAGGGGAAATGCTGTATTTCTTGCAGTCATCCTAGATTTATCATCTCTGGAAGATTGTACATCTAGGAAGGATGGTACCACATCAAAAGCATGCTAATTTTTCATTGCTGGTAAGGCATTTTGCTTGCTAAATTTGCATACAGCCACACATAAGGGAAAAGATTTATTACATGATGATACTGATTCAGTTGAAAGAATCTTACTAGGTACTGTGGTACAAGCTACTTAGCTATTGAGTCAACTGCTGATTTGTAGTCCCCCTCTCCCCCTTAGATTTAAATGTTTTTCAGGGTAAAAAAAAAGAAATGAAATATTAACTTTGGGGTAAGAGTATGTTTTCGTGTAATACACACTTCTTCTGCATTGCATATCCACACATACATAGGTAGAATGTATTCAGAGTGAGTGATATGCTGCCAGCATATTAGCATAAGCTCATTAGCTGCCAACATAAGACGTTCCCTCTAAATTTTCCACATCAGTCAGTGATGCATGTTGACTGCAGTGTTAGACTGGGTGGCTGGTTGGAACTGAACACGTTAGCATCTTGAGGGTGGGCAAGCTTCTTGTCAGGAGAGGTGGCTCCCTTTAGCTGGCTTGAGGGATTAGATTGGGGAAGTGGATCTCTGCATGATATCACTGTGACCAGTGGATCACTGTGAGGATACCAAATTCAGGACAGACTGCTGAGAAATAGGGCATGCTCACTCCAAACTGAAGGCTATTCTATTATTAGGTACATGAAGCCAGATGCAAAATTAAACTTCTGTCTCACTACACTGGTTAACAAGAAATCTAAGTTGCAGTCTCCTTGGGCATCCCAACTCTTGTTTCACCAGACACGAGACTTTATGATGAGTGGTTATTTAAAACCAATTTCATCAAAGGTTCTTTCTAATCCCAAGAGATCAGCTATATATCCTGGTCAATATATTATTCAGGTCTTACCCAATAATCATGCTCTTGCCAATTCTTTAGTAGCTAATATCTAAAGGTTTATTTATAAGAGGAAAAGGAGGAGAGAGTTAAAATGGTCAAAAAATCATATGCATACAATAAATACTTGCAAAGTTCTTGGATCAGGTTTGCAGCAGTGATGGAATAAACTGTTGGCTTTTAAAGTCTCTGGTATTTTCCAAGAGTTTTGACAAGTATATTAAGTTTATTTGATTTTTGCTTGGTGGTGTTTTTTTTTTAAAATCATTCTTTCTGGACTATATTATAAACACTTCAAAAGAAATGAGGTGAAGCATCATTGTATTCTACCACAGACATAGTTAATTTAAACAGTATAAATTATATTACACAGGTTACATGAAAATATAATTATGAAATAACAAAACTCCAGAAATTATGATTTCACTTCATGAAATCAAGTGTTATTAATAATTTATCAGTTGTCCACAAAATTAATGTGTCTCATTGGAACTGACCTTTAATAATTAAATACTTATCAGGTTGGAACACAAGGAGAAAACAGGTCTAATTTTAGTCTTGAGACAAATTGGAGAACTAGAGATAAATTTCTTCAGTTAACTCCCACATAAAAGTATTAACATTAAAACCAGATACTTAATGTAAATCGACTTAGAGCCATTTATTTCAATGGAGCTAGACTATACGCTGTCTGAGCGTTTGACCCTAACTTCTGAAACTTTAACATCAGTGATGTATCTGCATTGGGTAAGAAAACATTGTTTACTTTGATCTCGGGAGTATTTAGTAATTACAAGATAAAAGCATCTAAGTGTGTCTTGTCAAACCTGCTGACAAACCTTGTAAGTTTCTAATTGCTAACAAAATGATGATCCCAATACAAAGGAGGCAGAATCTAGGGGTTCTTTCCATCCACATTAAGACCCCTTTATACTGCCTGATCAGTGTAATGAATCCTTCCTGTGGCAGAGAATCACTTTGAAAAAGAAAGCCTGTATTTGCTTTGTGATATAAGCTTAGGTCAGCAATCCTTTAGCACGCTATAGTATGTTCACTTCAGTGACCATCCAAAGCAACATTTCAAAATACAAAGTTAATAACTTTTGAAATTAGACTTTAAGCAACTACATTTTAATGGGCACAAATCTCAGCAGGGAGAGTTAAGTAAAGTAGGTGGTCCTTCTTTCCACCTTTCTTTGGGGAAATAGCAAAAAGTTAGAAGATTGTTAGCACTATGTTGAGCACGTTTGGGGGTGGGAGTGGGAGAGTGATGGTAGTTACAATTGCTTAGCCAAATTCAGGCCTGCTGACAGGGGTGGGCAAAGGGGACAACGCCCCAGGGCCCAGAGATTCAAAAGTACTTGAGGCTGCCGACTAGTGACCCTGTTAAATCACTGCCAGAGCAGCGCGCTCCGGGCAGCACTCAGGCTGGTTGGGGTTTGGGGTGGGTGGGAGGAGCCAGCACAACACACTCTCCGGGTGGCACTGAGAACTGGTTGCTCCAGCCCTGCTCTTTCCACCTGAGACCCTGCTCCTTGTGGGAGCATGGAGCTTCCCCGCCACCTTACCTTGTCTATGGACCCCAGTGAATCTGTCGGTCCCGCTGTCCAGATTACTTCAAATTTTCTAGAAAAAAGCTACCCAAACTTGATGTTCATAAGATACCTTTTAATGGATTTTATGGCAGCAGGGGGCAACATCATTCGGTTTAAAATGGAAATTTGCTACCAGTCTTAACTGTGAATAGATTTCTGTTGCTCCATATTTTTTTCCTTTCATATAGAGCTTCTAGCAGGGCCCATCTGTTTGTAACTCTCTAAAAGGAAATATGTTTTTACTAGAGGAGTGATCACAGCTCAGGCTAGTATCCAAAGTAGCAAAAGTGTGATGCAATGAAGCAGTGGTGTTTGAGACACATGGATATTACTGGCTATGTTGCAGGTTGGTAGGTAAGTTTTCTGTCTGGTGGAAATGTAGTTGTCAGAAGCTTGATTGACACTAGGAATTTATGTAGATATAGCTATGAAAATCCACACCCCTGAGAAATGTAGCTATAGCAAACCCAGCATAGCCAGCTCTAGGTTGAGAGAATAATTCTTCTGTCAATCCAGCTACCACCATTTGGGAAGGTAGATAACCTACACCTGTGGGAAAAGCATTTCCTTTAGTATAGGTAGTGTCTACACTGAAACACTATAGTTGTGGCTATGCTGCTGTAGCATTTTAAGAGTAGACAAGTTCTAAGCCTCCTTGCCCAAAATTTTGGCTTACACCCTGGTATGGAAAACTCTACCAGTGTCCCAGATATAAAACTATAATTGAGGTCTCAAGGGTTGCATCTTTTGATGAGGCATGCAGTTGTTGGTTTCAGACCTTCTCTGATTAACGGAGAGGTAGAAGCTGTTGGCTGATAAAGTGTATTTCACAATTTGTATCATTAAAGTTGAAGGTTTGGTTCTTTAATCCCAATTTTTGGTGTTTTATGTCTTGTTTTGCACCAATTTTGAGTGGCACTGGCAATGCATTGGAGTAGGAATGAGTCGTAACTAATTACATGATTAAACTGCCTGTTCATCAGTTATAATGAAAGAAGATTAATACAAGCATTGTAGACAAAATAAATCGTTCATAGCCTGCACTCCCTAGTGCACTGTACTCTTGACTCTCTTCTTTATTCTAATCACGTTTTGAGAAATCAAGAGAGCACCTTACCAGAACCATTATGAAATTGCTCGTGTGGTACAACATTTTTAAAAGGTGTTTTTCTGTATTCAGATAAAGACAGCTGACTATATAGCATAATGGAAAGACAGGAATGACAGAGGAGAGGAATATAAATTGATTACATTCAGTATGCAGAATTAATGTGCTTCATTCATACTGGGTTTTGAGGGAGAGGAAGACCAATTTGTCATTTAGATTATTTTATGCTGAAAAACTGGAATAGAAAGAAAAAAGAGCGTGCGTGATCAGAAGGCAAGTCTGCCAGATGAAAGCAAGGCTGTTGTCTAGCGCTGGATGAACTGTGCAGAGAGAATAATTTATTCAGCAAATTTAACTTTTTTCCTGTTGATAATTTCTGAGTTGGGTTTGAGTCTCTCAAACGTGTTAATTATTTGCTGTGGGTTGTTCAGACTGTTATGACTAAATGTTCAGTTATTTGCTATTTGTGTCCTGTGATTAGTTATCTTGGTATTGTGTCTGTTCCCCCGCTAGATGCCTGAAACTTTTATAATGAACTTTTCAAGACTTTGAAACTGTATGTAGAGCAGTGTGTGAATCCTAATACAGCTGCATATGGAGCTAGTCCCTCTCTGTGCAGTTACTGTGGGCTGCTCAGTAAATTATGTTGGGTGCTAATAGCTTGAGGAGTCCAAAACCATGGGCAGGGATTGATGTGAAACAGTATCTTTCCTCTAGTCATGCCCCTTCCAGCAGCAAGCTAGGTGATACAGGAGCCTTTATTCTACAGGAGGTTCATCTTTAGACTGGGTTAATCTCTGGTGAGGTGGGATACACCTTACACTGTAGGGCCAGATTGTGCCTGTCTATTTAAATCTCTCTATTTAAGGGATTCTTTCCTTGTGATCTGTGAAATTTTGGGAAAGGAATTAGGGCAAAATTCCCTTGAGTTACTGGAGGTACCTGGCAGTTTCGACTGGATGCTTTCCAGGATCCTGTTGAGAGTTCCCATTCTACCAGATGCCTTTGTGCCTGTTTCAGAACAAAGGCAAGTATACCCTGGCGCAATGTACTGTGGGTGGCCCAGCAAGAGAGGCAAAAGGGAGCGCAAGGAACTGCTTTCTGTAGCATGCTGATAAGGTAATGAGTTCTAATATATTCAGTGACTGAATTGAACCTCATTTATAGCCATCCAGAGCCATAAAGGCAGCTCCATATACCTCTTCAGCTGCTTCCTGTAGTTGGCAGCATGGCTGGTTTATGTACCGTGCTGTGTTAGAATGCATCTGTCCTGTCTTTTGTCTCTGAAGGTACATCTACATGGCATCCAGAGGTCTGATGTATAGCTCTTATGGACATACCCATGCTAGTTTCAATCTAGGTCACTCATTAAAGTTGAAGTGAGGTCATATAGGCACATGCTTCAGCATGGGCTACCAATGTAAGCCAGGCTTGTGCAGTCCACCCTGAAGCCCACACTGCCACATCCTCCCCCCCCCACCGCATTCCTGCTGCTGCCACCACTTCTGCTCCCTCCCTAGCCTCAGTTGCTGCAGGGGCCATTTTCCATTCTTGAGTCCTGCAGCAGGTGCTGTGGGCCTGCAACTCAGGTGCCCATGGGCACACCTGCCCTCCTCCCCTAGCAGTGTTTAGATGCCCCCCCCCACTCTTCTAGCAGCAGGCCCTTTCTCACTGCCTGCCCTCCCTTTTTCTGTCTTCCACCCCGCTTTTCTGTGTGTGCCCATACTCCCCTTTGCTTTTGTATGGTGCCTGAACCTCCCCCATACACAGTTTTACTTACCCCGTGTTGTTAATATAATTTACTCCCTCATCTCCCCAGTGAAGTCAGAGGAGCTGGTATTTCCATCCTGCGCTGGGAGCTGCACTTCTTGTTCCTTTATCCCCCTTCCTCCTTCCTTTATTGATGCCCTCCCACCCTGATTCCAGCCTAGCGGAGGGTGGGGGGAAATGGTGAACCTTCTTCTTCCGCTTCCTTCTTCCCCTTGTTCCCTCCCCTGGTACTCCTCTTCCTTTTGTTCCTCTCCTTCCCTCCCCACCCATGACAAGAATGGAGGGGCTGTCTTGTGATGCTCATGCCACTCCTTCCCCACCCTTCCTCCCATCAACTTGTGTAAATGCTGTCCCCTCTGTGGCTGCCAGGCTCCCCACTCAAACAACAGTGTCAGTGGTAGTGGATGGGGATTCTGGGACTCCCGCTGATCTTGCCATGGCACCTTCTGCCTGTGTCACCATTAAGAAAGCCGCCCTGAAGGGCAGGAAGAGCTGGGGGACCAAGAAGGGTAAGAGCTCCACCTGGAAGGCAAAACCTCCTGCGGTAGTGACGCATACCTCTACCCCGAGCCCCTGTGTGGGCTACAGCTTCCCCTCTTTCCTGTTCCCTCCAGCAGCTCTGGGGGTGATGGTGTTCCAGCCCTCAGGGTGTATGCCCACATAGCTGCCACCCGCCCCTTGCCACCTCCCAATCCACTCCAGCTGCCTCCCGGAATTCCATCCTTAATGCCCATGGCCCCTTTCTTACCCTGACCAGGAGGCACGGGGTCCATTGCCTCTTGGTGTTGACCTCACCCCACATAGAGACCTACATGAGGATTGGCACATATGGTGGGGTCTGCAGCCATGGTGATGACCTCTGAAATGTTTGGGAACATTCTTTCTGGCATCCAAGGACACTGTCCAGGAAACAGTGGAGAGATGTTGCGTGGTGGGGGGAGTCCACATCCCACTTGAGCCTCTGGAGGACATAGACATATCAGTGGTATTTTCCTCCCTCCTCCCCAACACTGCCCTACTGCCATTCCACTCTACCTGCGAAGGCCCTTGTCAGTGCTGCGTCCACCTCCTCTGGGCTGCAAAGATTCTATCCTCTGCCACATCCTCTACTTCTGCTGGTAGGTCCAGATCCAACTGCCGCCAGCACAGCATGGTGGGGGATCCCTTGAAGGGTTATTGGCCCAGTACTGGGTATATTATACTTATGGGGGAGTCTTGGTGCCTTACGGCAGTGTGACGGGACTGCTTCCTGGCCCAGCCCAGAGAGGCACTCGTGACCCCTGACACCTGGGAGGATACCGGCGCTGACATTGCTGGTGGCCCTGACAGTCTGGACCCTGGGGTCACCTCTCTTCCATCTGTGACCATGGTCAACCCTGGTCAGGCCCCACAAGGCCCGGATGAGTGTGTGGGTGCCACTGCCACCACGATAATTGGCAAATCCAGGCCTGCAGAGCAGACAGCTGTGGTGGTCATCTCAGTGCCTCCTCTGCTGGAGCTGCTGACCCTGTTCCCACTCCCGACCCCTGTCCTACTCTTGTTCCCTACTCAACCCCTTCCCCAACTTAATGTTTAACTCCTCCTGTTCTTCCTCCACCATTTCCTCTTACTCCTTTTCCTGATTCCCCTCTTCCTCCTCCCTTTCCTCTTCTCCCTGACCTCTCTCTCTCAATTTACCCTATTGCTGCCACCCCCAGGGTTTCGGTGTTTACCTCATATGTTGGCCCATAGGTGGTTCTCATTTCTCTCACTCCCAGTCTGTCTGGGGCTGTTCTCCTTCTGCTATTGCCCCTACCATCATCACATCAGGGACTTCATGGTCCCTGCTTGCTTATGTGGGTTGGCTGTGGGATCTGGAGGGGGTCTGGTCTGAGGATGTTCAGGGGCCTGATGTGCTAAAGAATCAGTTGCGCAGTTTCTTGGAGGACATTTGTGGCTCCAAGAACAAGGTGGCGCTCACCCTTCAGCGCTGGAGAGACTTCCATCTCATCCTCTGGACCGTAATGGCCATTTTGGGGGAGGGCAAGGATGGCTATTTACAAGACCAGGGAGCAGAAGTTGGCTGAGGGAGGGGCCTGCAACTGTGGGGACTGTTTCCACACCTGTATCCATTGAAGCATCTGGGCAGAGTTCCATTGGGTGGTGTCTGCTGGCTCTCTCAAAGACTTCGAGAGACAGTGGGCACTATCCTGGGTTCTCTCTTTGGTATCACCATCTAGTTCCCTCATTTTAGCCTTTTGACCTCCTGTTATCTCTCTATTTGTCCCATGTAATCATTTGGTGTTTTGGGTTCTGTGGATCCTCCCCATAGGCTGGTGGGTGGTCCTTTAGATGTGGGCAGGCTTATGCCCACCCACCTCCCAGACTCCAGTAGGACTACTTTTGTATAGCCTCCTGCTCTGACCTTGTCACAATTAGATAGACATCTTTCAGGGATGATCTAGATCAGGGCTGGGCGAAATATGATCTGCAGGCCAGATCCAGCCTCCAAGCCATAAGACCTGGCCTGTAAGAGCCTCAGTCAACTCCCTGCCTGCTCTGCCCCCACTTGGCACTCAGTGAAGCCAGCTGCTGCAGAGCCATGTGCTTCTGTGAATGCTGAGAGCTCAAGGGAGGGGGCAGATGCTTCCCAAACTGTGTGAGGAGCCCCCCCTTATCTTCTGGGATCACATGGCCCCTTTAGCTACTGTGAGCAATACAGGGGTGTGGAAGGCAGGGACCCTGGTTAAGAAAGCTGCTGGCTGGGAGCCACCTTAGGCAAGGTCTCCCAGCCAGAGGCTGCCTCTGGTATCTCAATCCTTCCCTTTCCCAAACCTCTGCCCCCTCCTATACCTCATGTAACCCAAACCTTCTGCACCCCTACTCCAGCCCCCATACATCTTCCCAGACACTGCATCCCCTCCTCAGGTCACAACTCCCTCCCGGACCTTGCATCCCAATCCACTATCCCTGGTCACAGCCCAAATCCCTGCACCTGCTCCTGCACTCCTGCCCAGGTTACAATCTCCTCCCACACCCTGCAATCCCTCTTGCACTCCTGCCCGAGGGTACGACCCCCCCCCCCCCCCAGACACTGTACTTCAGGGGTGGGCAAAACAGCTTCCACAGGCTGGATCTGGCCTCCAAGCTCTTTGATCTGGCCTGAGCCTGCTCTGCCACTCCCCCACCCCCAGGCCAATGAAGACCTGGGGACGGGGGAGCGCACAGAGTCTCCTCTTCCCCGCCTCGCCAGGTGCACGCAGCACCAGAGGGAAACTCTAGTTGTTCAAAACAGCTGGTGGTTCTCTCTAGGTACCACGCTCCGGGCAAGGTGGGGGGACAAAGACTTCACACACTCCTCAGGCCAATCAGGGTCTGTGCGCGGGGGAGCAATGAAGTCTTCTGGCCCCACCTTTCACCCAAGGTCTTCCCCATTCTGGGGCAGCTTGCGACCACTTCTGAAATATATGAAGTGGCTCCCCCTTCAAAAATTGTTGCCCACCCCTGATCTGGATGCTACTTCGTCCTTCCATGAAGGCAGGGGACTGAACTTGATGACCTCTTCGAGGTCCTTTACAGTTCTAATATGAATGTGGATATTCTGTGGACAAGGGATCTTTTCAAGACAAATCTATTTTAAATCATTATTATTTTTGGATTCTGGTGTCACAAATGTTAGAGTTTACATTGTCACCAGCAAACCTTGATGAGAAAATTATTAATGTGAACATGGTTTTATGCATAAATGTACCAAATGTATCCAGAATCTTTTGTAATGTAAAGATCATATAGGGGTTCTGGTGGTTCAAAGTTCCTGCAGTCTTTTTTTCAGTGGGGGTCCTTCATATGGCCAATGCCTCCCTAAAAATTCTGGATTGAAAAACATGTATGTAGAAATACATTGGTTTGGTCATAATCCTAATCTGTCTCAGATGAAAAAACTGTCAGAACATTTCACACAGATCAGTTGATGGACAACGTTTACCAATGGTAATACAATCCCTCAGATGAAGCAGAGAAGACTGATGCAGGATAGTGGAATATGTTGTTTTCTGCACAACCAGGAATGAAATTGGCCTATTTTCTAAACTACTGAAGTAGAAAGATGATTAGTGAAAGACAGGTTAGGATAACTGCTGTTCTCCCTAATGAGGGCAGAGATTAGCAGCTATTCTTCCTAATGAGGGTAAAATTGTTACCCTGTATGTGAAGGGGAAAAATACAAACCTATTGCAACCTATATATATCTCTAAATTATAGGCAGTGCAGGTGGTGACACTTATCATTCAGGTGGCCTGACAGTTTCTATTAAAAGACCCTCTTTTCAGTTGCTAATAACTTTGCCAGATTTTAACCATAGGGGCTGAAATGTTCCATGCCGCTGTTAGCCCAATGCTGAATATTTTTGTTTAGCTGCTTCTGAAATCAGGATTATGGAAAAAAACATGTTTTGTTCATGTCTTATTTAAAAAGCCTTACAGCCCTTTCATTGAGAAACTCCAATGTCCCTACACTTTGGAGTAGGGACTTGAAATTTGGTAGAGGGGGTCAGCCTGGTGTGAAGAGCATATGTTTTGCTGTCCCTGTGAAAATCCACCTAAATGTGGCCCAGTTATGAGCAGTGTTCCTCTAAGCTGCAGGGCAGCACAACTTCACAGGTGCTCAGTGCATGGAGCTGACTGACAGGGTGGGGCTGATTAATCACCTGTGAAGCTGTGCGGCCATGCAGCTTAGAGGGAACACTGGTTATGAGTCTCTGTTCTCACACAGTTCTCACATTCCATACTTTCCTTTCCTTCAGTCCCTTTTCTCATTCACTACGTGTCTTTTCAACTTCAACAACAAATGAGACAATAAAAATCGTAGCCTGTAAGCCTATACCTTCCCAAACCTTACCTGCAGCTTATATACTTTCTGAAACTTTTAACTGTTTTACTCTGTTTTAGCAGTAATGCAAGGGGCCTACAGAAATCTTATTTCTGTAAGAAGTAAGCTTTGGCAATAAAGTAGGTAACAAGTAAGATGGACTAGAGTAAGTCATAAGATAGCTCATTAGTGTGTGTGGAAATTTCCAGTCTTGTGGATAAGGCCAGGTCATAACCACAAAGGGGGCCTAAAGTGCTAGCCTGGAGTAAAAATACCTGTTAGACATCCTGTTATTTTGTATAACACGAGCAGACACACCCAAAAATATAGGTGAGGTGTCCTGTGTGTCCATAAAAGACAAGCAGTAATCAACATCTGGTCATTTTTAAAATATTTGGCGCCTTGCCCATTTTTGGAGTTGAGATGTGCTTAGGGATGTGAACGAAATGCTTATCGTATAGTCAACCCACCAGTTGATTAGTCACTCTCTTCCCCCCTCCCCGCTGCCTCTATAAGAAAGAGGTAGTGAGGGAGTGCTTCAAAGTGGCAGTTCCACATGAAGCTTTGGCCTGGCAGTTGGGAGTCCCCAGTTGGCTCGGGCTGCACGCAGCTTTTCAAAGTGGCAGTGTGGTGTGGAGCCTGGGGTCTACCGCTTTGTAACATCGCATGCAGTCCGAGTCCTCAGCTGGCCCCCGGGCTGCATGCGGCATTTCAAAGTGGCAGCACTGCGTGGAGCCCAGGGTCAGGAGGGCAGTTCCTAGCTGACCCCTGGCTCCACGCAGTGCTGCTGCTTTGAAACACCACGTTTCAAAGCAGCAGCACCGTGTGGAGCCCAGGCACTCCCCAGCTTACTGTAGGTTCCCTGCAGTGCTGCTGCTTTGAAACACCACGGGAAGCATGGGGCTAGCAGGAAAGTGTTTGTTTGAGTCCCCTTCTGGTTAATTACATCACCAGTTTTCAAATTGTGGTCTAGACTTGCTGTGGCCCAGAGTCAAAGCAAAAACCTGAGGGCTTCAACCCTAGATGGTGGGCCTCAGGTTACAGGCCCCCTGCCTGGGGCTGAAGCTTTGGCTTTACCTCCCTCCCATGTGGGGCAGCAGGACTAAGAGTGGGCTCAGGCTTTGATTTCCTGGGATCATGTAGAAGCGATGAGGAGTCCTGTGGCACCTTATAGACTAACTGAAGTGTAGGAGCATAAGCTTTCGTGGGCAAAGACCCACTTCTGACATGCATCTGACGAAGTGGGTCTTTGCCCACGAAAGCTTATGCTCCTACACTTCAGTTAGTCTATAAGGTGCCACAGGACTCCTCATCGCTTCTGCAGATTCAGACTAACACGGCTACCCCTCTGATACTTGGGATCATGTAGTAATTGTCATCAGAAGGGGGCCTTGGTGCAGTGAAGTTTGAGAATCCCTGAATTACATGAAATGTCTCATAAAGTAATATGTTAACATTTCGCTTTCGTGCATTCTTTTTTAATGTACATTTTAGAGCTGGTCAACATTTTTGGCACACACAAACATTGCCAAAATAGCTTTAAAAAAAAAACAAGACCCATGAAAAACTCCTGGAACTTTCAATTTTTCTCTAAATTTTTATTTAAATTATTTTCAAAATTTTCTTTATTTTGTTTACAGAGAGAGATTTTCATAGTGCAATCTCAGTTTGCATTAACCAAAACAGTTTTTGCCAAAAAAAAATTGTACAAAATATGACTTAACAAAATATGGAAAATAAGAAATGGAAACAATATTGCAATTCATGACTTTTTTTGGTACATAACAAATAAACCTGGGTTCTGTGGGAACACGTTTTTTAAATAAATAATTTTCATAGGTTCTGTTTTGCATACCTATAGAGTAGTGTGTAGTTCTGTCTACGGATGTTGATGTGTATATATGTGTTGACTGTGCGATTAACCCATAAGCTTAGGTTTATGGGTTAATCTTGTTGACTACACACATTTCCCCAGCATTGTATCAGAGGCAGCATCGCAGGGCGGCAAGCTGGTTTTTAATCTGGCTACTCTCGCAGATTGGCTTCCACCTAATGCCCCGTGCTGCTACCTCTGATATGAGCAGATGGATGCCTGGGAGTGGGACTGGATCGTACTGACTGCCAGTCCCACCCCCAGGGACACTAGAATAGTCAAGTAACCGATAAGAATTCATGCAATTACTGGACTATTCAATTCCCCAATATCTAACATCCCTTGTTCTGTCAGATGCTATATGTGAGTGTCTAAAGGTAGAAACATTTCTATGCTTGAGAAATATGTAATGATTATTTAATTATCAGGCAGTAATTTGATGTAATGTACTTAAACATGTACAGTATTTGACTTGGTTCAGCATAGCATTTTGATTAAGAATCTAGAACAATGTAAAATCAGCATTGCACACATGAAATGCACTAAACTGCCTCATAGGACTCAAAATGTAATTATAAGTGGGAATCTTCTTTGAGCTAATAGGTTTCCAGATGAGGTGCCACTGTGATCAACTCTTGGCTCTACTGTTCTGAATATTTTTCTCAATTATCTAGAGAAAAACATGAAATAATCACTGATAAAGTTCAGAGGAGATGAAGACTGAAGGATTGGTACGTAATGAATAGGACATTGTTACAGAACAATCTGATTTTCTTTGTAAGCTGGGAAAGCACACAATGTGCATTTCAGTGTAGCCAAATGTAAGGTCAGACAACTAGGAACAAAGAATACACAGGCCATTCTTACAGGATGGGGCATTGTGATGAATTACCAACCACATAGTGAGCTATCAAGGGTTAACGAGTTGCTGTAAGCCCACTGAGCCCCACTCTGCTCCATCTGCATTTGCTGTCGGATGGGGAAGTGTCAGGTGAAAAAGGACAGTTCAGTAGTGAGCTGACAAGGGAGAAGAACAGACCTCCTACCCTTTGCTTCCGGAGGAAAGTGCCAGCCCAGAATCACTGCAGAAACTGTGGGAGCCTCTGGGAGAGGGAGGTAAACAGGCCAGTTTAGTTTGGTTTGGTAACTATTTCTTTTCTTTGCTACATAAAGACTGTTGGTCTGTCTCTGCTGGCCCATGGAGCCTCATGAGACTACAAGCAGTCCCTGAGTTACGCGGATACGACTTACGTCAGATCCGCAGTTACGAACGGGGCTTTTCTCGCCCTGGAGGACGCCAGCAGCAAGACAGCCCAGACGCGCCGCGGTCCTGCTGCCTGCATCCTCTGCGGCCTTGCTCCGCGTCTCCCTGGTCTGCTGGGGCCCCCCAGCAGACCAGAGAGATGCGGAGCAAAGCCGCGGAGGATGCGGGCGGGACCGCGGCACGTCTCAGCGGTCCCGCCACCCCTGTCTCCCTGGTCTGCTGGGGGGGGGGGCAGCTAGTGCGCTCCCCCCCTCCCCCAGCAGACCAGGCTTTTCTCGCTGCCGCCGCCTGGGGTAAAGCAGCTGGGGCGCTGCTGGGTTGGTCCCGCAGTGCTGCTCCTCGGCGCTACTGGACCAACCCGGCAGCACCCCAGCTGCTATGCCCCGGGCTTCCTGGAATCAGCCGCTGATCAGTTTCAGCAGCGGCTGACTTGGGGACACCTGGGGCTATTCAGCGGCTGATTCCAGGAAGCCCAGGGCAGAGCAACTCTGCCTCGGACTTCCTGTAGTCAGCCGCTGGTCAGTTTCAGCAGCGGCTGAATCTGGACGCCAGTTCCAACTTACATACAAATTCAACTTAAGAACAAACCTACAGTCTCTATCTTGTACATAACCCGGGGACTGCCTGTATTGCAAGAAATCCTGAAGGGACTAGATTTCTGTCTTCTAGTCAAGTCTGCCTGGTCATTTGTCTTTGATTCTGGAGAGTGTGCAGTCACTAGGACCCTAACCAGTGATTTGTGGGGGACATCTTATTGGGGGTCATAATGGATAGATAATCAGCTGAATCTAAGCTCCCAATGTGGTGCTGTGGCCAGTGAGTTAATGCAGTCCTTGAATATATTAATCTGGACAATATCTAGTAGTAGTAGTAGGGAGGTTGTTACCTCTGTATTTGGCAAAGGTGTGGCTAGTTCTGATGCCCACAGTTCAAGAAGGATATTGATAAATTGAAGAGAGTTCAGAGAAAAGCCACAATACTTATTTAAGGATTAGATAACATATCTGACTGACTCAAAGAGCTCATTTAACAAAGAAAAGGTTAATGGGTGACATGAATCCAATTTATACTACCTTTATGGGGAATAAATGTTTGATAATGAACTCTTCAGTCTAGCAGGCAACATTTTAGCAAGATCCAATGGTTGGAAGCTGAAGATAAACAAATTCAGATGAGAAATAAAGGATACATTATTAAAAATAAGGGTATTGAACTAGTGGAATGCCTTAGTAAGTGTTCTGGTGGGTTCTCTATCACTGTAATTTTTAAGCCAATATTGGGTGTTTTTCCAAAAATATGCTCTACTTTTAACCATAACAATTGGGCTGGAAGCAGTAATGAATTCAGGGAAGTCATTTGATGGTCTGTGTTGTGCATAAATCCATCCTAGACTATCACAATGGTTTCTTCTGGTTTTTAAATCTATGAATTTATGAATATATGCTTATATAATGCATCTGCACAAAGAATAATTTCAACTATGGACATTTATATACTCTTAACATAATATTTTATAAGCCATTTCCTTGGGGATAGGGTGGAGGGAATGAAAAGGATAAATTCTATCATTTGGAGATAAATGGAAATACATAATTACAAGTTCCTGTCCTATAGATCTTACAAGATATTTATGAAACCTCTTGCAATCAGAGAGCAACTAATCATTGAGGCGCATCCCTTGAGGAACCACATCTTGGTAACTGTGTATACTTTTTACACTATAGCCAAATTAATTCTCTGTCCATGAAAAGGTATTTTGAAAACCTCAAGCTGTCATTGCATAAAAAAGTTTCTGTGCGTGCTCAAATTGTGACTTTTAAATAGAGTCTAACTCAGCCAAGTAACTGATTTTCCCCAGTATGGTCAAAATAATTTCTCCAAAATGAAGAGGATTTGTGTGTCAAATTTAAACCTTTGGAAGTCAGCTCCTTTTAGGCTCCTTCCAAGAGCTTAACCTACCCTTTTGGGCACTATCACCTAGTATCAGAACTGTTAAAAAATTAGCAAGACTTTCTTGGGTGGAGGGGGGAGATGGTATTTTTCCCATTTAATTCATCACAAAAGCGCTTGAACAATTTGTATTCAAACTTTCCATGGGTAGGGCTAGGGTATTTATGCTTATATAATCAAACAATATATTCTGTATTAAATTGTGTAATAAGTGTGTATATAACATATGTAAAATTTAAATTATAGCTGGAGAGCTAGCTACAGCTGTATTTAAAAAAAGATTTATATAGCAAAATAAAACCCTCAGGCAGAGACCAGGCCTGTAAAATGTCAACCTGATATTTCAGCAAGTTATGAGCAACAGGAAATGGGGGGCTAGAATAGAAACACTTCAGCAGTTTTAAATATAGCTATACCTAGCCCTGCAGCTATAATTATTTTTATGCAATATTTTTTCAACACCCATGCAAGAAAACCTTTTATAAGATGAAATTTATGACAGAGGCTATATGGGCAGTGCTTTCAATAGTTACAGCAGTGGGGTGGGCCTGGTCAATTGCTGTGCTGGTTCAAATCCTCCTGTGCCAAATATTCACACACTTACTTATTCTGTCTTTAGACAAGATACAGTGTGCGTTGTTCTCTCAGCCAGTCTTTTATAGGCAAATAAATTACAAACAGAACAAAAACACACAGAAGAGAATAACACATAATATACTGAAAGTTGTTTCTACTGCTAGCATGTTTATTCTCTTGTATATTTTTATTATATATTTCAGATAGTGTTTTTGTATTAAGTGTTTCTGCTGAAGAATAGTTTTGTTCTTTAAAAAGTAGCACTGTCATTTGATTTGCATATCTCAATGGAATTTTAGCTTGCTAGTTTAGCTTTTACAATAATTTGAAAATTTCAACATTGGTTTAAAAAGACTCTTGGGTACCCAATTTAGTTGTCTAATTTCTAAATGGCTTAAATGCTGTAACTGGAATTAAAGTGAGCAAACTCTAGTATTTTCCCTTTGGGAAATGGTTTTAATTTAAAAAAAGAAAGTGATGTTGCTTTTTTTATGTAACATTTTAGATAGTGATCTAAACTTTTCTCTAAACAGGCAAAGGGTAAGACTTACAAATTACCATTAGCAAAAGGGCAAGACCATAACTGTATTCACAAAACTTTCATCAATGGTTGGGAGTGTGTGGGCTATATCAAAATAGCTATTTATTCATTTAAAAAAAAATATTACTCCTGTTTAAGTGTGGCTTTCAGTAAAACATCAGTGTACAGTGAGGACATATTGTAACTGAGGCTTCAGTTTATCAAGTTTGTCTGGGCTAGTAACGATTAGAACACAGATGGATTTTTTTGTACATTAACTTGCCGGAACATGCACAAAAACCAAAAGTGGTGGGTAAGACTGAAAATTTGAATCTTTCAGTAGGGTGCAGACACTGTTACCAGATCGCTGACTCAAACAACTGCGGGGAGAGCTCTCAATTTCATGTTTCCTTTTTCAAGTTATATTTCATTTCTGGTTATACATCTGGAAGACTGATTCTATTCTGCTTTTTCATTTGTGGAGACTCATTTTCTCATGGCTGTGGGCCAGTCTATTGAAAGATGGGGAAGTGAGTTGAGTCTTTCCAATGTCCAAAGAAATCAACTCTTTCTTTTCTTTCAAATTTCCTCTTTCTTCTGGCAGTAGACTAAGTAGCCTGTTAGCTATGGCTGTACTCAATAATTATAGCAATGTATTTGTAAGACTTAGCTAGCCTTTCTTATGATTTATGTCAAGTGCTCACATATCCTGATGGCTATGATGCTCCTTCCCAGCTTCCTCCATGAAAAATATGTACAGCATGACAACCCCCACAGAGAACAGATCGGACACTATATATTGCAGTAAGAAATTTTTTGTAGGCTTTCATATTCGCCTGTAAATTCTGTCACCTGCTACAAAAATGTTCCTTTTCTCCATTCTAATTGCCTGCTGCAAGCTTCACGTGTCTCTGAAAGGGCTAAATGCTGTGGTTACCACTTCTCTATTTTGAGGTTGATGTGGTTTAGGTTTTGATGCATTGCTTGTGGCTTTTTATTCATTTATTTATTTATTTTTAGTTTGCCATTTAGGATATCCTGTTAGTTTTTGAGAGTGTTGAAACTAAACTTCTTTTTTATGGATAGCCCTGTTGCAAAGTCTTCTGTTCACCTGCAGAACAATTTTTAGCCTTTCTAGAGACACCATCAGCAAAGGTGTCAGTAAGTACCAGTTCTGATTATTGTGGGTGGTTGTTGGGGTTTGTTTTTTGTTTGGTTGGTTGGTTTTTAATGTGGACTAAGAACTGACTGTGATGATTAAGTCATTTGATATAGGCCGTAGAAAAGACATCAGATAATTTTATTTTTTCTGGCACTACTGACTTTGAATACATTTGAAACAGAAATCCAGATGTAAAGAAAAGCTCTGTATCCCATTAGCAGCTAGGAATCAGTCTGTGGACAGTTCCCACAAGATGCAGGCAAACCATCCTGAAGGGGTACATGTTCTACACTGCATCTGGGAGGGAGCATTCTACTGTGGGTAAAAAGACTCAACCTAGCGCGGGGCTTGAGGTGGTGTGCTAAAAATAGTAGCTTGAGCTCTAAAGCTCACTTGATTCCCTGTCCATCCAGAAATATAATTTATGTCATTATGTGCCAACAGTGTCCTTCTGCTATGTATATTGGACAGACTTCTCAGACACTTCGCCAAAGAATTAATGCCCACAAATCAGACATCAGACATCTTCACAAAGAAAAACCAGTTGCTTTTCATTTCAATCTACCTGGACATAGTCTTAATGACCTTACTACATGCATCTTTCTTCAGAGACTTTAACACCAGATTACAGAGGGAAACTTCAGAAATTTCTTTCATGCTTTAATTTGACACTTTACAAATGGGCCTTAAAGATGCTAATTACCTTAACCATTACAAAGATAGCTTCCCTACTTATCACCTCTGATTAGCCATTCATTTACTCATAAATAGCTGTTCCCTCCCTCCCTCTCCCTCACCCCACCTTCTGTACTAAATCTGATTTCTCAGTTTAATAATGTGTTCACTTTTTTCATTGTATTCCTTCGGTATATATGGTCATGCCAATTCTTTTCCAGAATATGATCTGAGGAAGTGGGTCTGGCCCATGAAAGCTCATCACCTATTAAACCATCTTGTTAGTCTTTAATGTACTACATAGTTTTTCCTTTTGTTTTAGCAAGATCAGACTAACATGGCTTCCTCTGTATTATTATTGATTCCCTGAGTGTGAGCTGAGGTAGCTGCAGTTCCTAGACTGCTATTTTTGTCAGGCTAGCTTAAGCCCCACAAGCGTGAATTTGTCTGTCTAGGCTAGGAACCTTGCTCTCAGCTGTAGTGTAGACATAACCAGGATGGATGCAATTTGTAGTCTTTGTGCTTCCAGTCCCCTCTGACACTCTTCCAAGTGGAGTGTGTGAATACTAATGATATTTCCTAGTCACCAGTCTGTCTCTCTCACCACTTGGGCCTTTTTCAGGGTTGGCTTTTTATACTTTTCATACTTTCCTGTTTAACTTGGGATCTGGTTCTGCCAACCTTGTTCAGTATTTCACTGGGACTACTCATGGAGTGAGGGTGACAAAATTAGGACCTAAAGATTTTGTTACCCAAAAGGGAGGGAGGAAGGGAATGAATATAATTTCAGTGATTCATCTCTAGATCACACGGAAAAATCAAAGTGTCAGATGGGAATGAGGAATACATTTCTGGGCTCTAATCTAAAAGGCCATGTTCCTTGGCTCTTGTGAATGTCATGTTGAGAATGAAGAGCAGTGTAAATAAACCAGTGGTTTTACTTTGTGCCTTAGAAAGCTCCCTTACTTTCTGTTGCTGTCCTCCCTGTCAGGATCTGTCACTGTGAGGGAGATGATGAAAGTCCCCTCATCACACCGTGTCGCTGCACAGGGACCCTGCGCTTTGTTCATCAGGCCTGCCTGCACCAGTGGATTAAAAGCTCAGACACACGCTGTTGTGAACTCTGCAAGTATGATTTTATAATGGAGACCAAGCTCAAACCTCTCCGAAAGGTACGTTCTTAGTAATTTAATTACATTCAAGTGTTGAAAAGATTAGATGACTGCACAACCTGCTGACATATTAAAGGCACATTTACATTTCCCAAATGTCATTTTTTTACTGTTACAACAAACACAAGGGGAATTCTCTACTCCACAGAAATTGGTCAGTTTACAGTAGCTGTGAACAGGTCCAGTGTGATTCATGTGCTTAGAACATGCATAATAATATCGTCTCATATAATATATTCTGCTGATTAAATTTTTCTCCCTTGCCTTTGGTGTTCTATTGGTGTGTACATAAATAATAAAGCCAGAAGGACGTCTGCGATAATCTAATCTGATCTCTTGCATAATATATCACCCAGCAACTCCTCCATCAAACCCATAATTTATGGTTGAGATTTATGCAGATATTTGTGCAGAGATGGAAAATGGAGGTAACCTGAATTATGCTTCCAGATGCATAAATGTTAATGGTTACATATGTATGAGTATTTATAATACTCAGGTGTATTAAGTTCCCTCTGTACTTCCTAGATACAAAATCAGTTAATGTAACCTGAAGTCAAGTGTATGCAGTTTGATGATAAATATTCTTCTAGGTTAATCTTTTAAAGTCAACTTAAGTGATAATGAAATGTCACGATACCAGAGGTGCAGAGATGTTAATTTGTTGCAATAGGAAAATATTCTTTCTTTCTCTTGTGATTCTCCCGTCCCCCACCCAATACATCATTGTGTCTTGTTGTGGTTTTATTATTTGGGGGTTGGAGTTTCACAAGAATCAGCATCTGTGTTAAAAAGCGATGTCTTACTGTTCCCCAGATGTACTCAGAGCCAGTTTGGTGAAAAAAGATAATTTCACTGCTTTTTACTCTTGTTAACACAGCCTAGAGAAAGTGAGCTAGATTCTCGGCCTTCCTGTGTCTCACACAAATTGTTTAGCAAGTTCCAATCAGTTATACCAGCTAATAAAAAGCAGTGATGAAGACAATGGGACTGTACATAATTTGATCTGAACATGCTTTCTGACAGATGGGGATGTTACAGAGAAGGAATACTTTATATTAAATTGCCAGACCTGCAAACTTAGTCTGGGATCTGAGAACTGTTTAGAATCTGGTGTTGGTCATCTTCCTTTCCAAGTGCTAACTTATGGTTCTTGTCAGCCTCTTGTAACTAATTAGTCTTTAAGATACTACTAGACTGTTAGTTGTTTAAGTTTTTCCTGTTACAAACTTACTCTGCTGTCCCTCTGAAGCTTATCTACTCACTGTCTTTTTTTCTTCCTCCCCTTTAATTTTTTCCCCTTCTCCCTCTCTCCCTCCCTCCCCTTCCTTATTTATTCTTGGATCTGGACTTCCAACACTCTGGTCATCTGAAGAAGTGGGTTGTGCCCATGAAAGTTCATGATTCCATCTACATGTTTTGTTAGTCTTTAAAGTGCTACTAGACTATTTGTTGTTTTTTAAGTTTTTCCTGTTACTACCCCTCTGAAGCGCATGTAAATAAGTTATTAATTATTATTTATAGTTTTATTAATATACAAAAGCAAATTGTATCTGATGGAGCATACTTAAGATCCATTATTTTTAGTGACATCTTCTGGCATGATCTATACATATTGCTCACTCTCTTTTCAACATAGGTTTCAATTCTTCAATCACCAACTTAACTACCAAACTTACAAGTAAAACTTGCCATGTTTTCCACATGAATATACTGAGAGCATGTTATTTAAACATACAAGCTGCCTAATTCCACTTTACATTAAGTATAAACAGTGCGTGCATCTAAAGCCCCAAGAAATACAAGTTACAGATTCCACGATGAAAAGTATGAAAAATTAACATTACTATTAACATGTGAGCAGGTACTTCTCACTCTGAATTCTTCCATTCTGAAAACCATAAGGAATACTGGCAGATTTAGAATGATTGTGCAAAATCATATTTGTGTGTTTTATAGCTTTCTGCATTGAATAGCAAACACTTCACACATGTCTTTAGTCAGGTCCCCCTGATTCTCAGTCATCACAAGTTCTTGGGAATGTCTCTGATTTTATACATGCCAAAAAGTGTGCCTGTTTCTCAGAAAGTAGTTATTTTCCATTATAAAGTATTATTTCAGCAACATTAAAAGATGTCAGCCAGCCTCTCTCCCCCAAATTCATAACTTACCAATATTTTACAGTATGGGCCCAATCTATAACTGTATGGTCCTCATCCTCTCCCTGAAATCAATGGCAAAAGTTAAGTTTTATATTGTAATTTGGGCTCAGAAATATCCATTTTCTCCCCTCTCTCTTGCTGGTCTTCTCTGATTAATTCTTTTCTCTGCACAATACTTCAACATATCAAAGTTATCAGGAATTTCTTTGAAAACAATACTGAGACATTCTTAAAAATTATCTGTATCACTTGCATGAATGGAGCTAGGAGAGTTATATCCCTTAGTTATACAATCATATGTGCTTCAATTATCTCTCCTTATGTCACCATATTCAAATACACAATATAGGCCTGAAGAAGCTATTTTGTATGCTGTGGCAAAAGCAAAACTAGAATAGTGTAGCCCGCTGGGGTGCTCCTTGGGGAATGAAGGAGTTTATACACAGGCAATGAGTAGCCCAGCCTTAACACAAGGCAGGGGCTGCAACAGTTAACAGTCAGTAGCCCAGCCCTAGGGCAGGGAAAGGGCTCTCCCAGGACAAACCAACCAGGTCACAGTCAGTACATCCAGGTACGTAGTCTGTCTCCTTAGACAGGGAAGGTTCAGGCTCTTCGCCTGTGGCTGCACGCTGCTGGAGGGGAGACTGCCACCCAATCAAGGGGTGGCAAGGGGGACGCAGGTCCTCCCTTCACCACCACCCCCGGCCCAGGGCCCTAATAGCAGCTGGTAATCAGCTGCCAGGTCAGCCAGGATCCGGGCCAAAATTCTGAACTGTTGCACCGGGGTCAGTAGGGGATCCACTCCGCAACCCACTGGCCCCTGGCCAGACCAAGGTCGGTTATCATTGGGCCAGCTCCAATTCTCCCCTATGTCCCAGGTACCTGGTTCCCTGGGAAGTCTTCCGGGCGGCCAGGAGCGGGATCCTCTGGCCACAACAGCAGGCCTGCGTGGTAATCCTCCCGAAGAGGGCCAGGAGGCCCAGGCCAGTTGTCCAACTCCGCAGGCTCTGGCTCTGACTCCTCCGCCGGCCAAGGCGGGGAGGCTTTTGGCTCCTCAGTGGTCAGGGAGGCAGAGAGTGCCTCTGGCTCTGGCTCTGATAGGGCCCAGACTGGCCTTGCAGGAAGTCCTTTTATACCCCGAGGCCCACCCCCTGACTTCCTCCCAGGTGAGTCCAACCTGGCTCAGGGAGGGGCACTTCCTCCTCAGGGTCAGTGGGTGGCCACTCCAACCCACTACAAATAGGAAGAAGAATCACAAAGAGATCAACCATATGAATGTTATGGCAGGGACACAATCTACATGAATGTGGTGGATTCAAATGTTCTGACATATCCCAGTAATGTTCTAACTTGTTCACAAATCCCACTCAGCTTTTCCGGTACGTCTAGACTACAAGTGTCTTTCGAAAGAATCATTCAAAAAAGCCTCTTTCGAAAGAGAGCGTCTAGACTACAGGCAGTACTTTTGAAAAAGCAAGCCACTTTTTTTGAAAGACAGCTCCTAAGCAGTCTGGATGCTCTCTTTCGAAAATGCACAGTTCACGTTCAATAATGCCTTTTTTGAAAGAGCACATTTGAAAAGAGGCATTATTCCTCGTAAAATGTGGTTTCCTGCGATCGAAGAAACTGCCACGTTCTTTCGATTTACTTTCGAAAGAATGTGGTAGCAGTCTAGACACGGGGAAGTTTTTTTTTTTAAAAAGGCCACTTTTTTCTGAAAAAACCCTGTAGTCTAGACATACCCTTCAAAGGCATGACATAAGGCAGAGCCTGGCCTTCCTGTGCACTGCTATCCTGATCCCATTCCCTTTCAGGTTGATGGGAGTTTTACAGCTGATCTCCATGGTACCAGGCTTAGTTGCTTAACCCCCAAAATGGTATTTCCTGTTTCTAGTTGGTTTGGAACAGTGAGAGTGATTTTTATGACAAGGGTAGTCAAGTAGGAGCATTTTCAGGTTAACTCTGATCTGTAGAATTCTTGAAGGTTTATACTTAATAGAAGAGAGGCCAGAGAGACTACCTAACTTTACCCATGTAGTCCAGCTGGGCCTACTCTTATGGCTAAGTCCTATAGAAATGGTAATCTGTCTCTCGGGGGTGGGGATGTCAATCATGTTGTAAAATTTAATAGACGATTATAGCATTTTATTTTAATACATTGTATTGGATGGTTCAGAAAAACCTGCCATTCTCT
Organism: Pelodiscus sinensis; assembly: GCF_049634645.1. Lineage (NCBI taxonomy): Eukaryota > Metazoa > Chordata > Testudines > Trionychidae > Pelodiscus > Pelodiscus sinensis. The sequence continues at coordinate 62,469,515 of NC_134715.1, read as the reverse complement.
ATTAGTTAAATTCTGTAGACTTTCATATTTCTGTACTATTGATGTTATTGCTATTTAATTTATATAGAACTATCCTATAGCTCTAGATCTGCCCATGTGTAGAAAGTTGTACATTTTTAAAATAGTCAAAGGTTGTGAGAAAGCATGTACGTGTTCCAGGATAGTTCAAAGTAAGACTATGATTACATTATAGGACTTACCATGGTGCAGCTGTGCTGCTGTAATGCTACCAGTGCAGACGCTATAAGTCAGTAGAAGAGAGTTGTCCTGTTGACTTAATTACTCCAGACCCTGTGAGTGGCAGTAGCTATTCCTGCTGACATAATGCTGTCCATACCAGCACTTGAGTGGATGTAACTTATGTTGCTCGAGAGGGGGTTTATTTACACCCCTGAGGAGCATAACTTATAGTGACTTAAGCTGTAGTTTATATATAGCCTAAAGCTATGTCCACACTGCAGGGGAAGGTTGAACTAACATACGCAACTCCAGCTATGTTAATTACGTAGCTGAAGTCGACATACCTTAATTTGAATTTCCACACAGTTTCCACAGCAGAAGGTTGACGGTAACAAATGCTCCCTTACGCCTCACGAGGAGCAAGCGTACCGGCACTGATAGGCGTGCACCCTCTAAGTTTAATTTAGTTGGTCTTCATTAGACCCAGTGAATCAAATTTCGGAAGATCAACCGGGGCAAAATCACCTGACTTCCCAGGGAGTGCCATCGAGGGAAAGGTGTGCTGTAGCACCCTCCTTTCTTGTTTTCTGAAAAAAAAATTCATTCTGTTCATCCTTAATGTGGGCTTTGCAGACCATAGCTGAGAGATAATTATTCTAGCTGGAGTGTTCAGTGTCTCTAATATTCTTAGGCATTTAGCCTGTTTTTATTAGCAAGCAGTTCATGACCCCATATTTGTTTGTCTTTGAATGTATTTGTTCTTTGTAAGTATTTTCTGCATAGTTTAGATGAGTAATGTTCAGCATACAGATTATTTGACAGCTGTTTTCTTTGACTTACTGTTCACATTGTGTGGTCAGTCACCTAAGTATTGTTTCTGCTCCCCCCTGTTGATGACTGAAGCTTGTTCAACAGGGGAATAGTGAGTAATGAAGAAGTAGCTTCTGGCTATGAATAAACATGATGTGCTAAAATGCATGAAAATGGATTCACAAACAATGAATAATATGAGCCTATGAATCATAGTAAACTGAACTATTGAAGTTTAATACAAAATTATTAATGAATCAGATTTTTTAAAATATTCTACTAGCTCTACTAAACCCACCAAACAGCTGTTAAATTAAAACTATTTTTACTACTACCATCAGGGCTAGATTTAATCTAAAAGTGAAAGGCTCAATATCATATTGCCAGTTTTGCTACTGATTCTCACAAGCCCCTGTTTGAAGGGGGAGTGGTGGTGCGGGGCGGGGGCTCCTGATTTCAGTATATTCCATTATAATTGTTTTCATTGGAACACTTCAAATGCCAGAATTCCAAGGATCAGACCTGAACTTATTTATAGGTTTATTAACATTTCTATTTGTACAGTACCATGAAACAGGATTGGCATTAAAATAGCATGGTTATAGGTTAAATTAGGGAAGAAGGGGATTGATAAAAGCATTGTAAGGTGGGTAAGGAACTGGGAAAAGGAAAGGAAGCAACAGGTTGTGCTGAAAAATGAATTATTGGATTGGAAGGAAGTTTCTAGAGGAGCTCTTTGAGGATGAATCTTGGAACTAATATTATTCAATATTATTGTTAATAGCCTTGCCACAAACAGGAATATGCTAATGAAATTTGTCGATAATACAAAGTTAGGAGGCAGTGCCAATACAGAGGCATATCAGAGAATTATACAGGAAGATATGAATCACCTTGAAGACTAGTGTGACAAAAAAGCAATGAAATTCAATAGTGCAAATTTCAAAGTCATGAATGTAGAGACTGTTAATAAGAATTTCTGCTTCAAGTTGGGTCTCATCGATTAGAAGTGGTGGAGGATAAGAGGGCCTGGGATGTGTGTGGCTCACTCCCAGGATGACTGTGAGCTACCAATGTGAGGCATCTGAAATGAAAAATGTAAATGTGATGTGATCCTAGGATATATCGGGAGACATTTCCAATAGAGAGAGAGTAGTGTTAATCCCATTGTACAAGGCATTGCTAAGATTGAATTTAGAGTACTGTGCACAGTTTTGTCACTCATGTTTAAGAAAGGTGAATTCAAACTGAACAAGAGGCAGAGAAGAGCTTTTAGCATGATCATGGAAATAGAAGGTCTGTCTTATGCGAGGAGATGGGAAGAGCTTGGCTTGTTTAGTGTAGGAAAAAGAAAGGTGAGGGGGGAATTTGATTGCTGTCTGTAAATACATCAGTTGGATAACTAGCAAGGAGGATGGACAATTATTAAAGTTCAAGGAGAATGCTGGCACTAGAAAAACTGGATATAAACTGGCCATGTACAAAATCAGAAAGACAATTAAAAAAATGGTTTCTAACCAGCAGAAGGCTGAGGTTCTGGAAGAGCCTCCCAATGGGAGTTGAGGGCAAACAATTTATTTAGTTTTGAGAGAAACCTGGATAAATGCATGAGTGTGATTATATGATTGGATTGCTTATGATGGTAAAGAAAGAGAAGGCTCAATGGCCCTGGAGTTCCCTTTTGGTTTATATCTCACGTGTTAAAAAGCCCATACTTTGGGACAGTGATAGAAATGTAGCCGTGTTAGTCTGGGGTAGTTGAAGCAAAATGCAGGACAATGTAGCACTTTAAAGACTAACAAGATGGTTTATTAGATGATGAGCTTTCGTGGGCCAGACCCACTTCCTCAGATCAAATAGTGGAAGAAAGTAGTCACAACCATATATACCAAAGGATACAATTAAAAAAATGAACAAATATGAAAAGGACAAATCACATTGCAGAACAGGAGGGGGATGCGGGGGGGGGGGGAGGAAGGAAGGTAAGTGTCTGTGAATGGATAATATTAGAGGTAGGGAGAGTGGGATGTTTGTGAGTTAATGGTATTAGAGGTGATAATTGGGAAAACTATCTAGGTAATGGGTGAGATAGTTCAAATGTTTGTTAAGTCCTTGTTGGGAGTTTGCTAGACATCTGCGGGAGTCAGAAAGGGATTTTCACTCCCTCACCCTTCCTCCAGTCTGTTTTGAAAAATAAGGGATGGCCAGAGCTGGAGGATGGGGAGGGTCAGCCTTTTGAGGTGGCACTGAGAATTCTGTCTCTCACATGGTTGGCTGGCTGGTTCTTGCTCACATGTTCTGGGTCCACCTGATCATTACATGTGGGGGCAGAAATGCATTTTCCTCCAAGTCAAATTGCCATTTATCTTGGGGGATTTTCAGAAGAGTTATGGCTGAGTCAGATGAGACCATGGGCCAGATTCTCAGTTGATGCAAAACAGATAGTCTGGTTGAAGACAAAAGCCCTATACCAATATCACCACTGTTTAGACCAGTGTTTTCTGAGCCTCATACAGTATAAAATCAAACTTACATTTATCATTTTGGTCACATATATTGAAGTAACCTTTATTTTAATAAAAATTAATACATGCTATAAAGTACTATTAGTGCTCTGTGCCTTTGAAAATAAGCCCATTTGCCTAAATGTGGATATAGAAGCCTACAAGCGGTTATGTTTGAAAGACTAGGCCGCTCTGTCTAGTCTAGTTTCTTCCCACTGATGCACATCATCTTTGGTTAAGTATTTAAGGTAATTTTGTTTCCCTTGATGCTTTTCCATTTAGCATCTCCACTGTGTATCCCTCAGTTTCTTATTTAGGAAGTCCCCTTATTTATCTTACGGAGAATTACAGAAAGAGAATTAACCTATTTTAGTGTTCTTTATTGAAGTCTACCAGGTTATAGCTGCACCCCTGAGAAAACCAATTCTCCTTTAAAAAGGATGGAATCTTGGTAAAGTAGAAGCTACTGTTCATAGATACTTAATACAATATTTCAAGCGTGAAGCATAGTAAATAACATAAACCGAATCAACATATTACAGTAATCCACATGGAATGAATGAAAGAATCAAATTAAAATGTGCATCACACAGAGATACATCTTCAAATGGAGATTTTCCCCAAAGTCTGTCACTATGATTATATTTCAAATGACTTTTCATATTTAAATCTTGCTGTTTAGTTAAAGATTTTTGGTCTCTGATGAGATATTTTCCCGTAATGCATTATCCCAACTGATTATTCCGTAGTGTCAGATCTGACTTTGTCTCTCTTCTGGTTTCAATTTCACTTTGGAAACTTTTAAAATAACCATTTATGTAGGAGTATGAGCAATTTCACAAATCATTATCATGTAATTACTAATAATCGTTAAAATAAATGTATCAAGTTTGCTTATGCAACAATTCAAGCATAATTTTATATCTGCTTGAAAGGGTAATAGACGTTTCAAGATCCTCCTTATAAAACATAGGGTATGTTTCTGGTTTTTCTTAAACTGAATGACAGTTCTGTCACAATTCATATTAACAAGTTAAATGCAAGTCTGTATCTATTAATATTCAAACAAATGTGAATATATTTTTTTTGTTTATCCATTAGAGCTTGTGGATGCAGCTCTTCCAAGTATTCACTAGTTTTTAACTCTGTATTTGTATATACATTGATATTTTATATCAAGTCAAGCCTTCCTATTAGATAGTTCTCCTTGGGCTACTAATGTTCATATATCAGTGAATTCCAAGGAACTAGCTTAAATATCCCATTAATGCTCATTCTGGGACAGGAAGAAGGTAAGATCTCGCCACATATGTTTAAGCCTGATTAGGCCTCAATTAGAGTATTGTGTTTGGTTCTGGGCACCACATTTCAGGAAAGATGTGGTGAAATTGTAGAGGGTCCAGAGGAGAGCAACAAAAATGGTTAACAGACTAGAAAACATGAGATATGAGGGAAGACTAAGATAATTGGTTTGATTAGGCTGGAAAAGAAAATACTGAGAGGGCACATGATAGCAGCTTTTAATTACCTAAGAGGACGTCACAAGGAGGAGGGAGAACAATTATTCTCCTTAACCTTTGATGATAGGACAATGGGCTTAAATTGCACCAAGACGCAATGGCACCAAGGGAGGTTTAGTAGTAAAAACTTCCTAAATATCAGGGTGTTAAGCACTGGAATAAATTGCTGAGGGAGGTTGTAGAATCTCCATCATTGGAGATATTTAAGAACACGTTAGACAAGCACCTGTCAGGGGTGATCTAGATGGTGCTTGGTCCTGCCATGAAGACAAGGTACTGGACTTGATGACACCTCAAGGTCCCTTCCAATTCTAGTATTCTATGATAACATCAGTTCATAATAAGAATACAGGTTGAACCTCTCTAATACAGAACTCATCCAGAAACATCCATTATCCAGAATGATTTTAGCGAGCCAGATAGATGTCCACTTTTCATGGGTGTGGCCAAGTTTCCCACAGTCCTATAAAGTTTGTTTACAGCCACTGGTCCTTGCTCTCAGTGTTCTGTGCTGTTATTTAGCTCTAATTTACCCCTAAATGTCCTCTAACAGCATAGTAAGCAATGGGAGTGTTGGTACTGCTGCTAGACATCTCTTGTTCAGAACAGGTCAGGTCCCGAGGGTGCCATACTAAGGAGGTTCAACATGCAATGAAATATGTAGAAAAAAAATAATTTAAATGAATTAGCTCTCTTTCAAGACTCTCCAAAGCAAGCATTTAGTGTCACTGCTATCCTCCCAATGTATCAGTAGGGTGGATTATCAGTTTATTGGTTGAGGTAGATTCATGGAGAATTAAGTTAATCAACGCACATTCACTATTGGCTCAAATATAGATCTTCTGCTTTAATGCAGTAGATAACAAATTACTGCCGTCTGTCTGCAGCAGGACTTGTTGGGTCATAGGGAAGGGGCTTGCTATTGATTAAGACCTACTTAGTATTGCTCTCTGTAAGGACATGTGTACATTAGGAAATTATTTCAAAATAACTTAATTTGAAATAATAATTCCCCAAATGACTATTTCAAAATAAGCTTATTTCCCACAGAAAACAGAAGTACAGATTTCAAAATAACTAGCCTGTTATTTTGAAATAATGGGCTTGGTGGTGTGGATGCCCTGTTTATTTTGAAATAACTCCCTAGTGTAGACCAGGGCTAAGAGACAAGAATAAAAAGCCAGAATTCTGGTTACAAGTGAGTTCCCTTGAGATACCTTAAGGTAAAACTCGGTAACAGATTCAGTATACAATATGTTGTGTTTGCTAATAATAATAGTCTAGTTGCTCTCACCAAGTCTGTTCCATAAACACTTAGGGAAAGATTCTAATACTACTCCTTGTGTTTTTCGCTTTCATGGGTGCATCCGTTTTACTCCATGTGTTTGGCAAAATTTTCAGTCTCAGCTTACCCATAGACTCTCTAGAGACAGGAAATCATTCAGAATCTAGCGTCTCAAAATGATGACATTTTGAGCTCTGTATTCTATACAACATATTCCTCTCTTATGGTGCCAAGCCATCCCTTCACATGGGACATGGAGTAAAATGTTTTCTTTGCAATGGAACCTGGAAATTGTGCGGTCAGTACAAAGCTGGCGAAGGAGTCATCTTTAGAAAGTGCATATGTCTGATAATAGAAATAGTATTTTACTGGTGAGATTAGTTCAAGGCTTGATGATTTGCAGATAAATCTTCTTTACTGGGTGATGTAATAATTGAAATGAAGGCAAAATAAGATCTTGATTTCTTTTTGTACAAAAGATAGCTTCACTTTGATCATTGATGTTCACACTCATGTGGTACCACTGCTGAAGTGATATTCCTTGCAGAGAAAGCCGTGTGAGCTCCTGCTGTTAAATCATGCTAGTCCATTACCAAACCCTCCTCCCAACAGTAGAGATTCTTTCAGAACTGAATTGATCTACAGTATCTCCTTGGAGAATAGGAAACTTTTGAGCAGTCACTACTCTATCCCTTGCTGTTTTCTTCTTATTACTCTGAGCTGTGATGTAGAAACCACCTGGCCTTTTTATTATCTTTATAACAAGGTCCATGATAAGAAGTGATAGCTAATATTGTGTAGGTCTGGTAACGCTGACTTGCTGTGGGATTTGTTTTCTTTTAACCTAATTTGGTGGATACGTTTCAATCCTTGACATAGCAAAGGTCCTGCATTTTCCTTTGATTTCTTGTGCAGCTACACAGCGTTGTCAAGGCAACCACCATCAATGTTTTCTTTCATACAGTAAACTAAGACTCAAACATTGCAAGTCTTAAATCACACTTGCTTTTTGTAATATGAGAGGTCAAATACTTTACCAGTATGCGCAAAGGCACAAAGCTATTACTTTTTTTATTGGCTATCATGTCATTAGAGTGAACAACTTTGTGCTCAGGGGAGAATGTGTATATTAAAGCATTTAAAGTTAAAATAATTCTATAGTATTTATGCCCTGTTGTGATGCCTGAAAGATACAAAGGACTGTTTTGTACAGATAGTTGTAGTTATAATGATTTAGGAATTATAGTTGTGTTCTACTGCTAATTTGTGTGTAAACAGATCATATACGTACTTGTGCTTGTGGTGCAACCTTCTTATGACTTGTACCTCAACAAGAACAATAGATCATAAATATTTCACAGTGCAAAATCTGGGCTAGCCCACACCTATTCCAATATTTCTTTTTATTTGATTCAGTGGAGTTTTGCTCCCACTGTCCCAATTTACACTCTCTTACACCAGCTGAGACTCTGAACCCCAGTGTTTCATAGCCTTGAAGATGTTTCTAGATCATCTTCATGATAGCAAAATGTCCTTATATCAAAATATTGTGCTGTGACACCTCAGTGCAGAAGCCTTTCTGGAGACGATACAATGACTTTTATTGTTCCTAATATTTTGTTGTTCCTGGCAATTCAGTCACTTGTTCTAAGATAAACAATCAAATTTGGTTTTCACAATACAGGTTGGGCCTCCCTGGTCTGGCACCTTCGGGACCTGACAAGATCCAAATGAGAGAATTTGCCAGACCAGGGGAGGTGTCCCCTGCCACAGGCCCGAGCCATCCAGCCCCTCTCTGCCCCCATCTACTCCCTCCCCCGCCAAGCTGTCTGTCCTGCTGCCGCCAGCCCCCTAACTCTGGGCTGCAATGGGTGGCCGGGGTTTTCTGGTGCTGCACTTTCACAGGTGGCCAGGTTTCCCCAGCTCCACACTGCCAAAGGTGGCTAAGATGCTTAAGCCCCTGGCTTCGCACTGCTGCAGGTGACCAGGCTTCTTTGGCCCCCACCCCAGTGCTGCCATGGACGGACAACGTTCCCTGGCCCTGCACTGTTGTGGGCTGCCAGGATTCTCAGGCCTGGCCCCAGCATTGCAGTGGGACTTCGGCCCCAATGCCCCTGACCCTAGCCAGCTGCTGACCTCCTGCCATTAGGCTCTCATGCTTTCTGGTCTGGGAGCACCCATGTCAGACCATGAATGTTGCCAGACCATAGAGTGCCAGTTTTTAGAGGTGCAACCTGTATAATACTACTAAAAAATAAACTACTAAAATAAGTGAAAGCCATTTCCTCCTTTTATTCATCTGCCATTCCCAAGTTCTGTATTTCCCTTGTGATAGTGGCTGATCTCAGTAACCCTCTTGGAAGGGTAAGGAATTTGCATAGATTTAGATGTTAGTGATGTCATCCACTAGTGCACAGAAACCTGAACCTTAGTCTGATTAGGTTAAGTGCCTTTTGCGTATTCCATACTCTCTTTGTGTGACACAGTTAATAAAAATTGGGAGCTATGAATAAGCCCAGTGTCCCAGCTGTGCTCCTTCTAGAAATGTTGCATTTCAGCATTTGCTGAGATTATTACAATTCTGCTCCATGGAGTAATGTGGCCTGTGGAACTCAGAATTAACCTAGATGTTTTATCCCCATTTTCCTTGATGAAGAGTCCAGTCAAGTATGTCCCTAATAGCCATATACCAAAGATGGGTCTTTAAATTTTCCTGTATGCCTCAGTAAATTCCAAAAAGAGAAGAAGCAGCAAACTTCAATTTTCAAGTCTCAGCCCCAACTTTGATCTAGAACAAATCTAAGCTGTTAATTATTTGTTGACTTTTAAATAGTTCCAAAAATACTTGAAACATCCAGTTTTCAGGGCTTGAGTTTGAAGCTGATTAGAGCCAATGGCAAAATTATCATGGGAGACAGCTTTTCTCTACCCTAATACTGATAATCTCATTAAAGTTTTAATATTTTCATTAGATTATTTTAGTCATTTATTAAATTATTATTTAAATTTAACTTCAGAATCACGTATTTGGGAACGGAGGCCTTCCTTAGCTAAGTAGCAGATTATAGAGAGTCAGCCTGGATCTCCTTTGCTTGTTATTGCTAGACTAGATGTAACTATCTCTTTTACAATGCGTGGCATGGTTCTTCTCTTCAACAGCTACATTCTCAGTACTGGGTTTATATTATGATGAACTAGACTATTGACCCAGTGTTGCTTGAATCCTTACCTCAATTAATTTTTGTTTATTGAAAAATGAAATGCAAATATATATGCCTCACTTAAATTATTGGTCTGGGGTTGGGGTTAGGGATGAGAGGTTCAGTATGCAGGCTGCCCAGGGGCAAGATGACTACCCCAGCCCTCTCTCACTGCAGCAGGTTGGCGCCAAGAGAGAAGTGTCTCTCCATGGTCGTTGCAGCCCCAGTGGGCACATCCAAAGGTGGGATGCATGTCCCCTGGCTGGGGAAGGTCCAGGTTCCTCTGCCCCTTATGCCTCCCCAGCCAAAGTGAGAAATGCAGCAAACTCTGCGCTTCCCCAGGCTCCCTGAGGAAGAGGATCAGCCAGCACTGTCCCTATATGAATTGCTTTAGCACAACCTGGCTTCCCTAAAGGTTACCTGGGAGTGGGAGACTTGGGTCTGGGGCAGTCCACAAAAGGAGGGGGGGGCGCACCCTCAGCCAGCCCCTGGTGATTGTGTGACTTTTCTGTATGCTTTTATGAGAAGCAATCCCATTCCAGGCACATCCCATTTTCCTGGCACAACCAAACCCACACGTTGGTTTAAGTTATCATACTAGGAAGCTGTATACCAAATTTGGTGGTCCTACCTCTTACCTGTTAGGAGGAGTTCTTGAGCAAACAGACAGATGCACAGAAAAACTCTCTCAAACATGTAGTAGATAGGGTAAAATTGTACATTTAATGTTCTATAATTAACAGCTTCCAACATTGAGCTCATTTTTTAAAAGTTAAAAATTTTCTACCTGTACCTCACTCCCCATAATGTTCAGAAATTGGGTATGTGAAAAGTACAAGCACAGTATTAGTTCTTTACCAAAGGACTTTGAGAACGTACCACTTACCTCAGCTCCTTTTCTGTATGTGGCTGTAGTTTTATGAAGGAACAAAGGATCATCTCCATAGAGAAAAGTGCAAGAGACTATGAGTTAGGAGTAGCTATTTATTTACAAATTGGCACATGTATTGCAAAGGATACATTTTAAAGAAAATAAAGCGCTTTAATATTTAATATGGGCTTAAAGTGCAGCAGGGGAGGTTTAGATTGGACATTAGGAAAAAATTCCTAACTGTCAGGGTGGTCAAATATTGGAATAAATTGCCAAGGGAGGTGGTGGAATCTCCCTCTCTGGAGATATTTAAGAACAGGTTAGATAGACATCTGTCAGGGATGGTGTAGACGGAGCTTGATCCTGCCTTGAGGGCGGGGGGCTGGACTCGATGACCTCTCGAGGTCCCTTCCAGTCCTATTATTCTATGATTCTATGATTCTATCTCTTTAATATGCACATTCTCCCTTGAACATAAAGCTGTTCACTATAATAACACCATAAGATTACTTTCAATCATTGAGGAGTGGCAAGTCATATATTTGAATGCGACACACATATATGTATACAGGCAGTCCCCTGGTTACATGGATCCGACTTACATCGGATGCCTACTTACAAACGGGGTGAGGCAACCCCGCATTAGCTGCTTCCCCCCAGCAGACCAGGGAGATGCGAAGCTAGCCCCCCCCCCCCCGCACCCCCCCTCCCCCGCCAAGCAGACCAGGGAGACGCGGAGCGGCTTTTCTCAGCAGACACCTCAGCTTGAGAATAAAGGACTGAGGGAAGTGAGGTGTGGGAGAAAAAAAACTGAGCTCTGGAGAAATGTTTGGCTAGAGATTCCCCTACAATATGTACCAGTTCCGACTTACATACAAATTCAGCTTAAGAACAAACCTACAGTCCCTATCTTGTACATAACCCGGGGACTGCCTGTATTAAACTTGCACTTAAACAGGCAAGTGTACTGATCTGATGATGCTCAAATGCATGAGAAAATACCATACTGGCAGATCTTTGGCCTATGGAGTTACTCAAATCGAACAACACCTTTCTTAAGATTCAGACTGATGTGGATAAGCGAAGATCAAATTCTGGATTCTGTTTCCCCACTCAAGTAAGTTTAGCTTATTCTTCAGGAAGAAAATAATGACCACATGAAAAATTGCTGTGTTTGGGATCTCTTGCACTATTGACTGGTTGACTAGGAAGGAGCAGAACTCACCGGGGGGCAATTATGTTTGCATCTAACAGAAAATGAAAAAAACACAGTTAACAGATGTGGCTTTGGGTGACAACTTTTAAAGGTTCATCCATCATTATCAAATAATACCAGAACTATAGTTTTCCTAATGCACGTTAATGTAATCCTATTTCAAACAGTACTGCATTAACACGTACTAAAGAACTTTTGGTGCATGCCAGAAGGATCCACATGAGCCATTTAGTGCGCAACACAATATTTGAATTTACATCTTTGTTTGTGCTTTCTAAGGTATCAGATAGACATCCTCATGTGGTTTCCTAATATGCAGTCATTAAAATATGAGCAGTGACATTTCAGGGTATTTAGAAAGAGGTCTGAAGAATGTATTTCAGCAAAATGTCAGGCTGATGCTAAGGAAAAGAATGATTGGCTCCTGTGAAATGTATTTTTCAGAATATTTGAGGATTTTAATTTGGTCTTCCTTCTGAATCATACTAAAAATGTCTAATGAAGTTACATCCCTTTTAGACCAGGATTCTGAGTCTAGAAACTTTTTGGGGGATAGTCTTTCATTTATGTGTGTGAATTTATCTGTGTATTGTTGCTTCCAACATATAGAGCTCTACTTTTCTCAATCCACATGGAGTATACATGTGAGGGAAATTATGCACATGGACTTTAGGATTATACTGATGATAGAAACTATAATACCTTCAGGTCAAATTGCACCATAAGGTATCCAGCAGATCTCAGAAAAGTAGCTTATAGTTTTGCCTGCAACAAACAAACGGGGGATTTTCCCTCTCTCTCAAAAGAGTAGTTTTACTCTATGATGCTGGGGAAAATGGAACAAAAGGAGGGGAAAGTCTATGATTTGGACAGAGCAGGACAGTTTTTAGCATAATATGGTGCTGAGTGGAATTCTTCATCCTTTTATAAGACAAAGCAAATTCAGATGAAAATATTTATCAGACTTTAAGGAATGTCTAATGTCTTAGATCTGGAGCCCCCTGGAATGCCTAGCCCCTGACAGTTCCAGAATTCTCAAATCCTCTGCTCTCCAAGGAACAGTATGTTGAATTACTGTGTCTTTAGGAGAATGAAGGGTGTGAGAGCTGATAGGAGGAGGCAGTTTGTTTTAGGCTACATGGATAGATTGATTTGAGTTAAAATGCTCTGTACAAATGTTAACTATTTACTTAATAAAGACGGCTGTTAAGTTACTATTAATGAATTATTAGTAAGTCTAGTGTTTTTATTCAAGTAGTCCAACATATCACATCAGAAGTGGGGTAAGTGATAAAAAAAAAAACAACCAGAAAAAGTTTTTGAAAAATTATGAGGTAAGAGTTTCAGGAGCAAAAAAAAAAAAAAAGTTTGAATGAAAGAAGGTGGATCAATTAAGAGTTCCCACATTTTTTTTAAATGTCAAGAAATGTAAAATTGTAAAGATTTCAATGAGAATGGGATTTTTGATGGCAGTATATAATTTGTTTGGGCTTTAATAATGTAAGGAATATTGTTTAACAAAAAGAAAGTGAAACATTTGCAAGATTTTCATTTTTGCTCCAGAAATCAAATGGAGGAAGAGACTTTTGAATCCTTTTCAACAGATCTAAACATGAGAAGTCAGATGGGTAATTTTCAAAATCTGAGTCAATGATAAGAGATTAAATTGTGATATTTTTATACCTATCAGTGTAAGAAAAAGACTGCTAGGAGAGGCTGATCTAAATCTGACGGGACCAATGACCATTTGCCAAACTGCTTGAACTTAATCAACAATGATTGCCCATTTTAGAAAGAAAACCAACTGTTACAAATACAGACTTTATAAAAAGAGTGAAGAACTAGTCTAAAGAGGAAAACAATGAGACTATTACAGTTAAACCATGTTAACATATGAAAGAATGTTCTAGTCATGGAAGGAGGCACAAATCTCGACAATGTCCAACATATGATCAAACCTGCCCTATCTGCAAGACACAGAATCATTTTGCAAAAGTTTGTAAACAGAAAAGTCTGGAAACACTTAAAATATAAATATAGTTAAAAATTCAAAAGTCTCAAAGAGAGTGCTGAATAACTAATAAAGAGCTTCAATTGTATTTATATGATGTAAAGTTAGAATATCACCTTTCTAAAGCTTATGAGGTAGCCAATGCAATTGAAGATGATACATTTTAAATACATGTTTCCTGTAACAGAAACCTTAGCAACAGATTACCTCTGTTTTCTCAAGATGGATATGAGGAAAAGATTAACTATAAATATCAGTCAAGTATGTATCAAATGAATTATTATGATAGAGGATGGCATCAACTGCCTTGTTTTAAATCAAATTATAGGTGCACTAATGCAGCAACTGAGCTCAGAAAGCCTCTGTAACAAAAGAGATAGTGCCTTAATCTTATGATGCCATGACTAATAACAGTCAAGTGTGTAGATTAGATTGGAGACATTTGCAATAGCTACCTGCAAGACCAGATTCAGCTGAAGGAAAAAATGATCTAGTACAGCAACCTATCTTGAAGCATGTCACTTCTGGGTGACCTGCCTTTATCTTCAAGGCTTTAATAGTATAATGTACTATAGCTCGATACATTTGCGTGTGTATACGCATGCACATATCCTTATATATTATTTGCACATACACTTTACAAAAACTGATGACCCATGTGACTTTGGCTCACCGTAAAGATTTTACTTAACACGCTTTGGATCTGGGATTTATATATTACTTCCCCCAAAGGATCCTTGTAAACCTTGTGCACCCGTCTACTAGCTGACATCAAGAGGTTCTTGTATCACACGTGCATTCAGCTTGTTACTTCCATTCTCCCTTTCCCACTCATTCCTCTTGTCAATGCAAGTGGCTCATCTTCCCTTTCCCATTGCCTCCCTCCTCCCCATAGTAAATATGCCTTTCTCCAATGCTCTCAGCACTGTTATAAATTTAAGACTAATACCAACACAAAAATAACCAGCCAGGCAGATGGTGCCCATATTACTTGGCATTGAGAGGCAGATAAATGTTGTCTTATGGTATGGTTCTGGGGATGCTGAAAGAAGGGGCCCTTGTGGCCGGTTTTAATTCTGATAGTGGCTTTCACAACATGTTCAGCCTTAATGGTGTATCAGTCAAAACCCTCGATATGTCCTATACCAAGATATAATGTATGTCATTAGATATACCACTAACGTTCTATTAACATACAATATATGCCATAAAATGTAGCAGTCCTTACTGCTTTGGTTGGAAGATAAAATCTTGGATTAATTGTTGTAAACCTGGCTCTCCAGCACAAATGCAATTGTGATTTATGTAGTTTTAGCCAATGGACCACTGTACAAATTTGTTGTTCCATTTGATAGCTGGAGCAAGACATCTTACCTAAAGATATATGCTGCTAAGACAAAGGAACTTGCTACAAAGATTTGCAGTAATTTCTCTATGCAAAGAGGACAAGGAAAGGAACTGGCTGGCTGAAGAAGAGCCATAGCTGTGAACAAAAAAATCCATGGAATATATGGAAGGATCGTCAAGAGTCTGGTGTAGAAAGTGGGTGGTAGCAGCTAGAGATGTAATAGTATAGTGGATTAACCTATAAGCAAAAGCTTACAGGTTAATGCTATAGACTGCATGAATTTCCCCTCCTCCCCCCTCACCCCTTGCCAGTAAATTTTTTAGCAGGCTGGCCAGCAGCCAAGCTCAGTCTGAGCTTGCACTGCCTCTTGGACCTACCCCCGCTGCAGCTCTACATTTAAAGTGTACAGTCTCTCCCCGAGTTACGAATGAGTTATGGACCAAACACTTGGCCGTAACTCAATCTTTTCATAATTTGGACCCCATTGAGTTACATAGCAACCGTGCGCTGTTCGTAAGCGCAAATCACGTTCGTAACTTGGGTACTGCTTTTATGACCGCTCCATGGGAGCTTTGGTTGTAAATGCTAATGGTCATAACTTGACCGTTCGCGACTCGGGGACCGGCTGTATTAAGAGCCAGGCAGGCAGCCAGCCCGACTCATACCTGGTCAAGGAGTTCAGACCCCTCCCCTGGTCGGGTTGCCTGGGGACTATAGAATAGTCATCTAACCAATAAGAATTTGTGAGGTTAATCGACTATTTAATTAACTGATATTTAACATCCCTAGTAGCAGCTTGAGTGACTGTAAAGGTATAGGGGAGAGGTAGGGAGGTGAGGGCTAGATTTCACCCCCCCCCTTCACTGCTGAATAGGTTACTGATAGTCTGTCTTCTCTGATTTCACATGAATGATGAAGTTCTGTGCAGCTAGAGTGCACCGTTTCTGGAAATAGTAATGACACAGGTGTGGCCATCTTCTAGGTTTTTTTGGCAACCCCTCCTCTCCCACCCAAACTCTGTCTTGTGATTTGGAGAAAAACTTTATCTGTCTTGGATTTCATTCCTGATATTCCCTGTGGTGGCACTGAGTTCCACTTAATAATGGTAGCTTCAGACCTGGCCTGTAATACAGCACAATCCCTATTATGACTGTCTTTTGCATTGCACTAGCATTCAGCGACCACCACTGGGGACACATTGTGCTAGGCATGTACAAACACATAGTGAGAGACTGTATTCCCCAGTTCTTTTACAATCTAAACAGACAAGACAAAGTGTCAGACATATGAAATGACTTGTACAAGGTCACATGGGGCTAGATTCACAAAGGAACTTGGGCATAGCAATGCTGAGTGTCACTCCACTTAATTTTAGATGCCTAGAACAAACACCAGAATTTGGCACATGGGCTCTTTATACAAGGCATGGGAGACATAAAGATCCCTTACAATCGGAATCACAAAAGCCTGCACAATAGGCAGCTCCTCTCTTCAGGTAGCCAATGAGAGACATTAAGCCAAGAGGGTGGATGTGTTCAAAACTTTCCCCCTTTCTTGGCAATAGATGCCTATACAATGAATTGGAGCAGAAGGACTGAACTTTCCGAGTGCTGCAAGCACCAGCTGTAGCCTTTTGCTCATTTTCCTTCCATACCTCAATGATTTTCTCTTAATGTATTCAAAGAACACTTCAACGGGAGAGTCTGAGGGAATCCCACATCAGAATATCTATCTCATGGGTCAGTGGTTCGAGCCTTCACCTGACAGGTGGCAAATCCTACTTCAAATCTCTTCTTCCTTTCAGGTGAAGTAAGACTTGACCTGGAGGTCTTCCTGCATTCCAGCTAAGTGCCATAACCACTAGGCTATTTTTGTGTAAACTCACTTTTAGCAACAAGGACTGGATTAGGTATCCAAACACCTCTATTCCCCCAGTTGTGAATTGCACAGGGGCTTCGGTGTCAGGATATTTGGGGTAGGGCTGCATTGCACATGTTCAGAGGCAGAGACGTAAGAACCTAAGGGTTCAAGGAGGAATGAGCAACAAAGGAGGACCCCTGATTCGACTGAAGAAGGTAGGGCAATCAACTGATTATCTAGGATGTTAGTACACAAATGCAAGAAGCCTGGGAAACAAACAGGAAGAATAAGAAGCCCTGGCCCAGACAAAGAACTATGATTTGACTGGAATTACAGAGACTTGGTGGAATGACTCGCATGACTGGAGCACTGTCATGGAAGGGTATAAACTGAAGAACAAGTAGGGGAGAAAAGGAGGAGGAGTTGCATTGTATGTAAGAGAGCAGTATGGCTATGTCTAAACTACATCCCTCTTTTGAAAGAGGGATGTAAATTAGGCAAATGAAGAAGGGATTTAAATATCCTGCACTTGATTTGCATAATCGCGTCACAGCATTCTTTCGAAAAAGGGTATTTCAAAAGTGAAGCCGCTGTCTAGATGGGGTTCTTAAAAACACACACACACACACACACACACAACACACCAACCTTTTTCAAAAGATCCTGTACTCCACATGGTAGGCGTGGCACATGCTTTATCATCTTAACAGGAGGTGCCAGAAACCGACTCAATCTGAATGCTGTACAGAAGAGTATGTTGTATTGCATTAGGGCAGACAGTGGTGTTTGCTACAGATCGTACCATCCCCAACACCTTAATCTAAACTCTAGTGCAAGGCTACTCAACACGTGGCCCCGTGGTACAGTTTGGGTTTACATGGGGCTCACCACGCAGCCCGCAGGTGGGAGCCAAAACAATAGTCAATATAATGGTCTTCTATTGATATGTGTTTTTAGTAGTTAAATTCCTGGACTGTCATTGCTCATTAAAAGTGGTGTCATATGGGTGGAAATTGGATAAATATTCCACTTTATTAATATAATCAGAACCGACTTAAATGGGGCCTGCGTGTTGTGTAGTCTTACCTTAATCTTTGTATTCTTGGCTGTCCATGTGAAGGAAGCTATTTGCATGAATAGGCAACCACATTTAAGTTCCGGCCCTCGGCATGTGCCGTGAGTATCACTGTGGCCCCTAGAGCTTCCAGAGTTGAGTAGCCCTGCTCTAGTGTCTGTTTGGCTTCGCTTTTTACACTCTTCTCTAAACTCTTCTTTCTGATCTCTTTGACTCTCCCTATGTGTGGAATCCCTGTTGTCTTTTCAGGAATGGAATGGATTCACAAGGCAATCTGTATTTTGTCTCTTCCTTCCTTCCCCCGCAAATAAAACAGTTACAGATTCTTTCCTCTGGCTGGTAGTTCAATAGTAGTGAGTGGTTTACTGTAAAGTCAGATATAATTAGCACTTTGACAGCTTGCCGAAAATAAATGTCTCCAAGCTATATACTCAGATTATATTCA
The DNA here is from genome assembly GCF_049634645.1 of Pelodiscus sinensis. Lineage (NCBI taxonomy): Eukaryota > Metazoa > Chordata > Testudines > Trionychidae > Pelodiscus > Pelodiscus sinensis. Next base: position 62,451,190 of record NC_134715.1, on the reverse strand, counting down.
ACTATATTGAGTTCTCAGTTCACTGCCTTGTATACTTTGCTAAAGTCTTTGTTCTAAAAGGTCTTCCAAGATCTGCTGCTCATATTAGCATTATTTATGCTTCTCTATAGAACATTTGAATTAGCACATTTAGGTTCTGTCATAAAATACTAATTTCAGACTCTCCTTTGCACAAATTACTGTATAAACACAGATTGGGTTGGAATAAGGAGTATATTATCTATTTTTCTTCCTCTGTCCCTCCCAATTATTTACCTCTTGACAAAAAATGGAAACTATGTAATAAGATAGTCTTGGCTCTATCTATGAACAGAAGAAGCTCCATTCAGGTATGTGTACTGCTTCTGGTATTCTTTTAATGATTATGTCTATTTCCAGAATTATATATAGCAAAATGACTGATGCAACAAGAAAATACATCAAACAAAGATGTAATGATCTATCACTGTTGAATTTCCTTTTCCAGGGCTGCTCTGACCAATCCTAGAAAACAAAGATTGAGAGAAACATACAGTAGTTAAAATAAATGAATTCTTCTGACGGCATTTCTCTGCAGAACTGGACATATGTGTTCCCTTTCGCTAGCTCAGATATTCTCTGAGCTGCCTCTTGGAAATATCATAGCCTCTGAGTAGCTGCTATGACACTAACTGACCCTGTTCCTTGGGCCGCTATTACTGTGTCTTATGTTCTGAGATCTTTAACATCTCTTCTTTTGAAGTTTGTTTCATAGTACAGAAGGTTAGTTTCCTCCTGCTCCAGATATGAAAAGGAGGGCACCTTTCCCCAAAGCAGCCTATCTTGTAACTTCAATTTTGTATAGTTATTTGCCCTTTTTGCAAAAGAGAAATATCTGTGGATGTAAATAGCACATTAATTTGCAAACTTGGTAGCTAAATACAAAATTATGGGAATAAATTGTGGGCCAAGGCTTTTGGCCCAAGTGATGGTTGTGGGAAACCTTGAATGTAGTGAGGGGATCAAGGGATGCAGAAAGCTGCACCTTTAGCATGTTGCATAAATATGCTCTTTTAGGGCTTGAGGTATAGGATAGGACAACTCAGGGGTGCGTGGCTCTCTAGACAGTATTATCTGTGTCCCTGGAGCAGGGAAGATCGGAGATGCAAGCCAATGGTAACACTAAGCCTAAGGACGCAGCCATTAGGAGAGACTTCTGTCCCCACAACCAATCATCATGGGACTGCTTTGCATAACTGTTGTGTGCAGGGGAGAGACTTTGAATTGCAGGCATACTCTGAGTTAAGGCCTCTTGGAAAATTTGACCCAAAATGCCTCTAGTAAGCAAGGCTGTAAAGCAATCTCTAGAAAATGGACCTGCATCTCTAGCTACTCCAGAAAACCTGTCTTTCAGTAATTGCTCAAATAAAACTGGCTTAATGATTAACCAGCCTCTTTAAGGTGAGCTATAAAGGCATTTTGGTTCTGCTTCCTTTGACCTGTAGCCAGCTCCCTCAAGTACTATGGATTTCCTGTAGATATCCCAGCAGGGGTAAGGAACTAGTTAACTACATTGACTACTACCCATAGTCTTGTTTAGATACCCTTCCCTCAGTGAGCATGGAGATTGTTTAGATTCATATTTCTGTGATAAATTATGACAGTTTAGTTTGTAATTACTAAAAGACGACTACAAACTTTGGTAACCGCTTCTTTTAGTTTTTGGAGGAAGATCCACTCTTATAACAATGGGGAAGCAAAAAGCTTGAATAAGGAGCAATGTGTACTGTTAACTAAGATTATTACAAACTTCTACATTGTCTTCCTTTTTCATAGGTTATAGCATGTGGACATAAAATCTACAGTGCAAATTGTTTCTAATCCAGTACACTTTTTAATGGCTGATTTTATTTTTGTCGAGGTTACAACAACTTGCTTCTATTTCTTTGTGCCTTTGGATGCTCCTCACAGTTGTATTATGAATTTACAAACTCAATACACAGTCTTATAGCACCCTCTAGTGGCTAACAGTCCTCATTCTCGAAACCTGAACAACACTTTTAAAAGACAGACATGGACACTTAAATTCATAACTTAGTCAGTTACTTTAAAAAAAATCATCTTAATCAGTGCTGAGTTTATAATGAAGGATGTGCCATGGCTCAAGCAAATTTTTAACTTTCATAACTGATGTGGCAAGCACAGATGTGCTGGACTCAGTCCTGGCACAAATTAAGCACTGGTCTTAAGCTACAAAGCCAGTGTCTTTATTACAATATTCTGCAAGTCCTGGCACAAATTAAGCACTGGTCTTAAGCTACAAAGCCAGTGTCTTTATTACAATATTCTGCAAGCTACTAACTCCCCTTCCCCCCTCCTATGACCATACGCCACTTTACCTTGACCCCTTAGAGTGCGTGCCAACTACTTTTGTTAAAATATCTGTTTGACTTAATATATTTCTGTGACATTGAGTATTTTTCCCAGATCTGTGAAAGAGCTCTGTGTAGATCAAAAGCTTGTCTCTCACCAGCAGCAATTGGTCCAGTAAAAGTTATTACCACACCCATCCTGAGTCTCATAGTACAGCAGCAGTACTGACAGCCTCACCAGCCCTCTGGAAAAGGTGGGAGAGGGCCCAGGTCTGGGCCCTGGAAGGGGTTGTTACCTGCACAAATTTCTCTGTCACTTGCACACTTTAGGGACACCCACCCTTACCCAATTCCTAGGGCTCAGGGTGTAACTTCCTGCAGGTTTGGAGGATCTTTTGCTACTGAAAGAGCTTTACACAGTAATAGTTTTATTCTCTATTTATTGGCAATTCCCAAGCAAGCAGAATACACATGCTAAACACACTGTGTCATGCTCACCAATCCTGATAAAGGCAAGCAGACTTCCCTGTTGGCCAGGCAAGGTCAGTCTCTCTGGATCTTAGCTGCTGCCCATCTTGGTCATGCAGAGGAGGCTGTGTCTTGGAAGTGAGTTTCTTTCTTTGACCCCAGTTTATGTAACAAAACTTGAGTCCTGCTTAGCTATACTGTAACCAATTATTTTAGTATAATTTTACTAACCAACATACTGTAGCAATTACCTAACCAATCATACCCCACTACTTCAGTTGATTTACACCTAGCAAAATTAATTACACAGCAGACAGAAACAGTTACACAAATCATAGAATGTGGATTCCATCATCTCAACTATTGGTAAACAGCTTCTTGCTGGATGAAATGCTGTTAATTAAGTTTTCTCTTTACCCATCTTGATATCTGTTTCTTTATCTGGTGCCATTAGGATAGGATCCCTCTCACAGCCTAGTGTGACACTATTTTCATGCAATTTAGATGGAATGTGACTCCAGGCTTTACAGCTAATGGCTGCTGCTCTTCAGTCTGGCTGCAGAAGAAGGCTTTAGTTGAGGCCTTCCACTTATGGCTACAGAAAAACCATATTATTATAGGGTGGGGCCTAGGTGGGGTTGGGACTAGGCACCCCTCAGTGCTGCACAGAGTGTGCCTCATGGTACCGCAGCAGCAATTTAATAGGCCCAGGAGCTCCAGGCACTTTTGTATCACCGAGCCTTGGGGCAGTTGGCCCCTTTGCTCCTCCTATTGATGAGCCTGCAATACAGATGTAATATTCTGGTGCATTTGTTAAAATGAAAATTATTGTGTCAGCCTACTACAAGAAGATAAATATCCTGAGTGGTTCTAAATCCCTCATCAGCACTTCCACTGCTGTGCTATATTATTCCTTTTGTGGGTGGGTGTGCTTGACCTGCTACTGCAAGCTCTAGGTCCCTTTGAATCACTGGGCCCTGGGGTAGTTGCCCCCTTTGCCCCCTCCTGTGCTTGCTTGTGTTTGCCCCAGATGAAAAGGAGAGAAAGAGCTGAGAGATGCCTATGAAGTTTGTAACACACACTTCCGGAAAACACAAAGCATCCTTTGTATAAATAGGGACTTTACTGGAGTTGTGGCAGAAATGGACAGTCACCACCCATACTGACTCCTATGGGTGCAATTCAATCTTTTTAATGTTGTACTTATATGCTTTCTCCAGCTGCCTCCCCACAGTCAATTTAGACTGCTTTTGCTGTTTCTCTGGTCTATCCTCCTTGCAACTGTCTCTTTTTCTCTACCTGCCTCATTAGAGCACCTCCTCTAAGGCAAAATTCTTCTCTTAGTTGTAGGTTGACTTTGAAGGCAGCCCTTCACTTTTATCACTTTCTCTCTCTTCTGATGCTGCTTCATTCCCTTCCCCAAGGTCTCTCTGATAGCCCTCTTTCTGTATCGTTTTGCCTCCTTAGTTAGGTTCAAAAGCCTTTTATTACATAAAAAGTTTAATGGGTGGCCAGTAACTTGGCTGCCCGGGGAAACTAGCCTCTGTTCCCTCCCTTTGTGCCCCCCTCTTCAGGCCCCCTAACTCGTGCAGGTGCCCAAACTATGCCCATCACTGCCCACAACCCCAGCACTGCTCAGCTGGGAGCAGGCAGGCAAAGCCCCAGCTCTGGTGTGCAACAGCTTCAATGCCCAGAACTTCTGGGAGATGCAGCTGCTGCTCCCACAGTCCCAGAGCTCTGGCCCCAGAGCATTGGACAGGCAATGTGTCCAATCCCAACTCCCTGTGGGAGGGGCCACAATAACCTGTTTGCGGAATTTCAGTCTGCCCTGGCCTATGGTATCTGCTGCCTATGCTATTGTATCAACCCATAAATGAGCCAGACTGATTCCCGTTATGTGTCTGTCAGTGTCCTGCTGAGACAGAGACCTTGGGATGAGCTGGTGATTAGTCTGCCAATATCACAACGACTGCTTAAGGAGAGATTTTCAGCTTATATAAATAAAGTAAAATGTTGTATAAGCATATTTAGATTACAGAAACTCATACAATGAGATCATAGAGGAGCACTATAAAAGAGCCTTCAAAATAGGCCAGAACTAGAGCCAATACTTGTTCACGATGGAAAGGAGTGTACATTAACACCCACACACCCTAACATTTCATCTGGTTTGGTTTGATAGTATGGGTTTATTCTAACATGAAAGTTTGAAACTGTTTGGAAATGGGGGGATTTACTTAGGCTTGATTGAAAGTTCAAAGACTTTCCATTTCTATCACTGAGTTCTTTTATGACGTTTTTAGTGTACCTGAAGGCTCTTTCCTAACAACAACAACATGCTTGGCAGTGTGGGTGCAAAGTGTCCATGTCCATAAGTTTAAAAGCTCCACGAAGTTATTACTGATCTGGTACATCCCAATTAAACATTGGTGACCACAACGTTGCTACTTGTCCATGTCTGGGCAATGTCTCCTGACCTTGAGTCCAATCTTCGGGGCTCAGTGTACAGGGACACTATCGCTGAGGCAGGGGATATGGCCAAAAAGTTCAAGCTAGCAGTAACCAATAAGGGCTTCAATTCTCTCGAGGCCAGTTCTCAATAACACAACCCTATTACTGATAAAAATCAAACTATCAAAAATGCCCATCCGTCGCTGTTCATAGTGCATATGAAATGCCTCCAGTCTCCTGCTGTCTTGTTTAAGCAACTGGGCTAGTGAGTGAGGGTAGCTGTGACCCTGGCCCAAAGCACATTTAACTCAAGCAGAACAGCTTCAGCAGACAAGAGAACAGCAAGGCCAGGGCTATTACAGGGCAGGGGCAGGCATAGGCACTATAGGAAACTTAATCCCACACGGGCTACAGTGCAAGCTCACTGACAAATCTCTAGGCTACAGCTTCCACAAGCAAGAGGGAAACAAGCCCTCCAATGCCCAGGGGACATGCAGCACAACTGTGTTTAAAACTCTTCCAAAGTCCTTTTTAAGGCAGGCAGAGGGAGGAATCAAACCCACAGTATCACTAAGCAAGGTAGGAAGTCTAACCCTTAGACTACAAAGCACAGAGTTGCTGCCTCTCAAATAATATTTAATTAAACTAACTCAGGCGGTCCCCAGCCACCATCACCAAAGCTAGCTGTACAACCCAGGCACGTACGTGGGCTGCAGCACATCCTTCTTCTCATGTACCCTTTTCAGGGAGCAGAAAGGGGAACTGCTTGGACAATCCTCTAACACAGCAGAGAAGCCCCACCTCTGGCCTACAAAGGAAGACTCATACACCACAGAGGAAATTAAAATGGTACAAATGGCCAGACTTGGTCAGACCAATAATCCTGCTACTCCAGTTGCCCATCTTCCTACAGTGGCTGATGCCAGATGCTTCAAAGGCAATGGATAGAAGAGGGCAATTATCAAGAGAGCCATCCTGTCAGTCAACCACTCCCAACAACTGGTAGTCTGAGTTTTTGGGATGCCTGCAGCATGGGATGTGTCCCTGACTCTTGGCTAATAACCTTTGGTGAAGCAACTCCATGCACTTCCTTTTTTATTTAACTCACATCTTCCTGCAAGCCACAGTCAGCATGTGCCCTCCTTGCTAGTCGATGTCATGAAGGCCAAACTGTATCACCTTTGGTTTACTTTAAATCTGCTGCCTATTCATGTCCTTGGGTTACCCTGACTCGTGTTATATGAAGAGGTGAATAACACGTCCTTATCTCCTCCACGTGGCTTTCAGAGCTCAAGCATAGCTTGCCTTTGTAATGGCTTTCCCTGTTCCCAAAGAGAGACTGGCTCCCTGTTCCCAAAGTCAGAGTTGAGGCTCCTAGCTATTAGTCTAAAGGTTACATGGTAGGCATCAGCATCCTTCCCTCACTCTCCTCAGTTGTTTAGTGGGGCATTCAAATATACCTCATGAGAAACAATTTTGGCACATAAGTCGTTCCTGGCCAAGGATCACAAACAGCAGTCGGTACTTGGGAGGGGTAGACGCTGGTTCAGTTTCCTTCTTCCTGACACACGAGATTTTAATAGGACTCTGCAGTCTCTCACATGTGAGTCCCAGTTATTTGTTTAAGTAGCATTTAGACAAGGTCTAATTGCTGAATCCCTTTGTAGTCCAATAATCTGGGTGCTTGCTCACCTGTGTGGGTGATGTGGGTTGAATCCTGTCTCAGAAGGGACCTGAGCCGCTGTCTCTGAAGTGAACATCCAGCAGCCTGACTAAGAAGTGGTCTCTTTGGGGTGGGCCTACCTTATCCTGTTCTGCTGCAATTGTTCCACTTTCATTTGGTATTGCCAGGGCTGTTCCCCACTCTGGGGCCCGCAAAAAGCTCAAAACTTTGCCTTTACAGACACTGGTTATCAAAAACTTCCCCCAGAATCACAATACACAGATTTTGGGGAATTTGCTGCCACCATCAAGTGCTTTTTATCCTTAAAAGTGAGGGTGAACACTTGAACTCACCCCAAGGGCTACCCCAAAACAGCTTGCAAAAAAGAAAAGAAAAACAAGCTGTTGGCTCTGGTAGCTGACCCTTCAGTCAGAAACATGAAGACATGCGTACACACACACAGACAGATCTACGAGGACACAAGAATCAAATCATTGCCTTAAAAGAAGTGATTTTTATTATAAAACAAAAGATAAACTTGATAAAAGCATACTTTGCTGCTAGATATTACAGAGCAACTAAGGGAAACAAATTAAAACAGAGAAAAATCTCAGGCACAATGCTTAGATGGTAAAGGGGGAGGAGCGGCATAGATTCTCACAGAGCAGTTCAAACCAAACCACAAAATAAAGAAAAACTACCCTGAATGCGACTGGATTCACATTTCCCTGTTACTTCTAATTTTCTCTTTGTTCAGTCCACTCCCATGCTCTGAATTCCATGGGGGCATGGTAGTCCTGCCTGGGTTTAAATTATTCTGTCAACTCCTGGTTTCTTTCTCCCACACAAAGAAAACAGGAAAGGAACCTATATACAATTCAAATTTCAATACACACTCTCAATTGGCATAAACAACGAAAAGCACCTTATAGACTAACAGATTTATTGGAGCATAAGCTTTCATGGGAAAAGACCCACTTCATCAGATGCATGTAGTGGAAATTCCAGAGGCAGGTATAATATACAGGCACATAAAAAGAAAGGCGTACCAATCAAGAGGAAGACCATTAATAACAAGGTCAATTCAGTCAAGGAGGATGTGGCCCACTTTTAGCAGCTGATGTGGAGGTGTGATCACCAAGCAAGGAGAAACTGATTTTGTAGTTGGCTAGCCATTCGCAGTCTTTGTTTAATCCTAAATTGATAGTGTCAAATTTGCAAATTAATTGTAGCTCTGCAGTTTCTTTTTTAAGTCTGTTTTTGTTGCAGGATGGCTACTTTTAAATCTGCTACTGTGTGCCCAGGGAGACTGAAGTGTTCTCCAACAGCAGGGGTTCCCAAACTTTTTGACACGGGGACCAGTAAATCCATTAAGGAGCTTTTGGAGGACCTGTACCATTCATTTGCATATTTGCCTATTCATTAAGCAAATGATGAATATGCAAATAAGTTTCTGGTCCTCCAAAAGCCGTCAGTGCCATCTTGAGCAAAACTTTTGATATGGTCACCCACAATATTCTTGCCAGAAAGTTAAGGGAATATGGATTGGATAAGTGGACTGTAAGATGGATAGAAAGCTGGCTAGAGCAGGGTTTCCCAAACTTTTTACTTTAGTTGAAACCCATTTTTTTAGTACTGTTTTTTGCAGCCTAAAAATATAAATGCATATAAAAAAAAATGAAAAATGAATACATTTTCACTGCATATTATTTATTCACAATAACACTACATAACATAAATCTTAATTACAATTTAACCAGTAGAATTTTAACAGTTGTAAAGTTTGTTTATTTATAATTGAATGAGTTGAATATAAGTTATTTGTGTGCACTTTATAGCTTTTAAATAACTAAAAAGAGAACTAATGGCAAGGGTGATATTGTTTTGTGTCACATAGCAACTTTGTCAGGAGCAAAAGAAGAAAGTTTCATCTTCAAATCTGGTTCAACATTCAATCTATTTCTATATTTATTTTTGAAGAAAACCAAAGATGAGAAACTAGTTTCACACTTACATGTCGTGACGAAAGGCATAAAGAATTTGACTGCTTTCTCAGATAAATGTGAATATTCATTTCTACAGCTCAACCAAAAATCAATCAAGGAGAGTTTATCAAAGTTCTCTTAAGGCAGAGTCACAGGAAAGTTCAATTAATGAATCCACTTCTGTTGCACTCAATTGTAGTATTTCTTCATTTTTGGTGTCAACAGTAAACGGGTTCTTAATCCACATTTTACTGGCGTCAATTGGAGGAAAATATTTATTTAAACTTTGTTAGCCCCAAGAGGTGTTCTTGGATTGCTGCAAGAATCGCATCGAGATACTAGTTTCAGCATATTTTTCTTATAATTCAGTTAAAGTACAAAAAGACTTAAAGTTTCTCTTGTTAACTCGCTATGCCCATAAACTAAGTGTTTTAATTGTTGCCTCAACTTTTTCATGAACTTTGAAAATATTAATTTTAGTGCCTTGTAAATTCAAACTTAAATCATTTAGAAGACAAAGTATGTCACATAAGTAAGCCACCATTGTTTTGTTAACCAAACAAATTCATGAAACCTATCTTTAAATGTAAATATAACATCTTTTGCTGATGGAGGCTGTCACTCCAAGAATAAAACTTCATCCTTCATTTCAAAGAGTTGTTTCAAAATGTTTCTTTTCGACAGCCATCGAATCTCACAGTGTAGTAAGAGATGCTCATGTTCACTTCCTAATTCGTTGCACAAAGCAGTAAAGATTCTGGAATTCAAAGGATGAGATTTTATATAATTTATAAACTTCACACATTCTTGAAGAGTGGAACTCCAAAGTGATGGCATAGTTTTCACAGCTAATGCCTCTCTGAATACTGTAGTGCACCCATACACAGTCAGGCGCTACAGTTCGAATCCACGGAACAAGCCCAGTGCGAGACCCTGCCATTGCTTGAGCCCCATCACTGCTCAGTCCAACACACTTTTTCCAGTCAATATCACTTTGAATAATACAATCATTTATTAGCTTAAAAATTTCAGCAGCCGTTCTTGTTGGAAGTGGTTTACAAAATAAGATCTTCTTGAATGGAGCTTTCATAATCATATCTAATAAAACACATCAAATTGGCAGCATCAGCTATATCAGTGCTTTCATCCACTTGTAATGCAAAAAACTGACTATTCTGTATTCGGTGAATGAGCGTTTTTTCAATATTTTTCACCATTTCTTCAATTCTACATTTTATTGTATTGTTGGATAAAGACAGAGAACCCAACTGATTTCCCTTTTTTCCTCCATAAATACAGGATGTAATAATATTCAATGCAAGAAGTATTAACCTTTCACCAACAGTATGCAGGAAACCTGTCTCGGCTATTAGTTTTGAAACTTCATATGAAGCCAACACACAGTTTTCATTTGAAGAGCCCATAGAAAGTGCATGCTTTTTTTTTTAAAAGCAAAAGCTAATTCATTTCTCTTATTTATGAAAAAAATCTATGGGCTTACTCGCGTATTCTGGATGTTTGCATTCCAAATGGCGTTTCAGTTTTGATGGTTACATGCACTCGTTGGATAGTTGTGTGTGACAGATTAGGCATAATGGCAAGTGATTATCACTACCAACACTTATAAAACCAAATTTCAAATACTCAATCAGAATAATTGCGGGTCCAAGGAGTTTTTATCATCTTCTTCTCACTTGTACTAGGCTGCACATCATTCAAACATTTTGTAGTTGTATTTCCAGTCACATTCTTCAGCCATTTATCCATATTGAAGATGAAAATGAGAGGGTATGTTGTTGAAAATAAATGAAAAAAGCTTAAGCAGTTAACCTAAGAGGACGTGCATGTTGTCCCACTGTGCGGAAACAAGCTGAGGCTGCTGTATCACATGACAGGAAAACCAATGACACAGGCTTGGCTGCATGAAAATACACGTGCTTCCGGGGAAACAAAGCCCTTTCCCTCTACCCTTGCCAGGTGGCCTGCACTCTCCGACCCTGTGCGGCCCCTACAGAGAGCCCGCCCCCTGGAGGAGCCACTGAATTCCCATAAGTAGTAGTCCACCACTCACCCATGGAGACCACCGCCATCCAGCAACCCCAGTTGTATCCTCCGTCCAGCCAGGGCTTGGGGATGCTGGGAGGCCAGAACTCCCAGCTGTATCCTCCGTCCAGCCCGGGCCAGGGCTTGGGGATGCGGCACCACATGGGCATGCTTGGAGCCCGGAACACCCCAACAGCCATGCCGCAGCCCGGTAGCGGGCTGCGGCCCATAGTTTGGGAAACGCTGTCCTACAGGTTTTTGTATGTTACCATTCCTGATATCTGATTTGTGTCCATTCTTTTACATAGGGACTGTTCAGTTTGGCCAGTGTATATGGCAGAGGGGTATTGCTGGCACATGGCGTATATTACATTGGTAAATGTGTAAGTGAATGATCCCGTGATGGTGTGGTTTATGTGGTTAGCTTCTGTGATGGTGTCACTGTGTAAATATGGGGGCAAAGTTGGCACCAAGGTTTGTTGCAGGGATTGATTCCTAAGTGAGAGTTACTGTGGTGTGGTATATAGTTGCTGGTGAAAATAATGGTTCTCTTAATTGGTTCTCTTGGCCCCCTGGCCAAAACCTTTGCTAGCGACCTGAATTAACAAGAAAGATCCTGATTAGATCACCAGTGCTGGAAGTTCTCTGACCACTGCCTCCACAAGATGATAGCCTGGCCAAGATAATAGCTGGGTTATAATGCCCTCCAGATTAATATTTAGGGTGAAGATCAAGTTCATAGGATGAGCATCTGTGGGAGGAGTTTGTTCAGAGATGTAAAAGATCTAGAGAGTCAAATGAAAAGAGGTGTTTTAGGATTTTGCACCTACAACCTTGTCAGTGAATGTTGAGATCTCCCAGGACTATACATCTGCAGTATATCACCATCGTTGCCAAAAGCTGTAAAAAAATTCATAGAGGAATTTCATCAAAGCTGTGTTATACAATATTGCTGGCCACATCCTGAGGCAAAGCTCTCTAACTTCAATAAGTATGCGCGTAACTATTGAGCCAGATTTTAGATCATGTGCGTGAGTCACTGGGAAGCCTAGAGCTGGCATAGTGGCTCCCATTCTGTTCTCACATTACCCCTTATAGCGCAGGAGATATAGCTGAGGGTGTAACCAGAACCCATCTGTATTGCAGTGATCCCCAGCTGCTAGAACAGCCTTCAGAGTAGCCCACAACTTATGCTGCAGACTAACCTAGTCTGTGATCAGTGAGCCAAAAAGAGACAATTTTTCTTCCCCAAGAGCAGTTTGGAGGTAGCCTTGGATAGCAGCTGTGATATGCACTTTGTCTAGTCAAAGCAGTGCAAAGTAGTCAGCATGGCTTTGAGAATCTTATCATTAGTCACAGTGAGTACATCTAACTATAGTTAAACCCTCAAGGTTGGCCTATGTCAGATGACTCAATCTTGGGGGGGGGGGGGTTTAGGCTATGGGGCTGGTTAGTTACAGAGTAGACATTTTGGCTGCAGCTCAGGTCCTTGCCCTTCCCTTCCCTCCCCCCAGAACTAAACAGTACCATAGCCCAATCCCAAGTCAGCTGACATGGACCAGTCACAGCTGTTTAATTGCAATGTAGTCATTCCCCATATGGACATAAGTGAGAGAAATGTGTCAGAAAATGCAGCCCAAAATTACACTGTTGCCATATCATTTTACAGACTCATTTAATTGTCTACCCTTTATAAATTCCTCATCTTTCTACATTAGCGCTTGCTAGTGTTCTCCTTCCTGTCTAATATATTTATTTAGGTATAGGCCCTTAGCTCTATTAGCACACAGTTTCAAGTAGAATTTCATTTTGGTACTTTTTTGCATTCTTTATTGGTTCTCAGCTTTAATATCCTGTTAACTTAATTAACCTACTTGTAGTGGGGTGTATCAGGCCCTTTGAGGCTCCCTACTGAAGACCTCATGGTCCTATCAAACTCCCCACCCCAGAAAAGGAGAAATAAAGGTGCATCCTCCAAGCCTGGTGGATCAGCCCTTTGCAGTTAGAGGGCCTTAGAAGAGAACAAGGTAACTACACTACTGAAATGAAACTAGTGAATACCAATACCATTAAATACTGCTACCAATAGGTACATAAGAGAAAATGCGATGACAGATGTCTGTAGACAACCCATGTATTTCAGGTAAAGCAGTCAACATTAACATCAGGTATTTAAACTGAGGTGTAATTGTTTTGCTCCTTTTCCAAAAGACTGCATTTTCCTTAGAAATCTAATCTTTTGTGGAAAGGCTTGAATGGCATTTTCACCTTTAAATGATGAAAAGTCTACAGGTCTAGTATTTTAAGTTATGATGATGGATGGATGTCAGGCTGTATAGAATGTAGAATAACTACTGTTGTTATATACTATCTAAATTAGCTACAAGACACAAAGAACTGAGCACAAATTTCTCTTTCTTATGCCTGTCCGTGAACAAATAATCACACAGAAGCTTCTATTTTGCATTCAATGATACCAAGAGGTGATAGTCTGAGAAAATTGAAAAGACTAAATGCTTGACATGTACCTGGCAAGAAGACTGATAGTTCTGTCTCATCTCACACTGGAATTGCTGAAAGAACTCACAGCAAAGTATTATGTTAAGACTGCAAGATTTAATGAGAACTGTAATAAAACCAGCTATCCCAAGGCCTTGGGAGTGAATGCTCCAGAGACCTCAGAGAGGAATCTATAGCAGCAGCTGTGAAGCAAGCATATAAACCTAGAAAATTCATCTAGACCACCTGCTATAACTGTTAACTTGAAAATAATCCATGAACATCTTGCACATTGATCTTGTTTTTATCTGAATTTCAAAAAATACAGCTCAAAGTGAGTTGTGGGGGAGAGATTGCTATGAAAAACTGAACATTGTTTGATCCAGCACACCATTTATAGGTCCACTTGCTTGTAAAAGTAGTCATCTGAAACTATGGCACAGCACTAAGGTAATGACGTATTCCAACTTTACCTAATCAAGTACAGGTTTGACCTCCCTAGTCAAGTACCCTCGGGCTCTCTGAGCTCTCCTTGGGGCCACCAGCCTCCAAGGTCACTGGCCCCTGATCCTGGGCTCTTCTCCCAGCCGCCAACTTCGCTCCTAGCCTCAGCTTGGCTCCCGGCCACCGGCTCCTGTTGCCCACCCAGCTCTGCAACAAGTCCCTGCTGGGGTCCTGCTGCCCACCAGCTACCACTCTGTCACCAGGCCTCTCTGGTCCAGCAACATCTATGGTCCGGCCAGACCATGGATGTTGTTGGCCCAGAGACATTCAACTGATACCATTGCTGTAGAATCCACTATAGGCAATCAATCAATCAACATTTCACTTTAATCAAGAAGGGGGATTAATATGAAAGTTGAAAGGTGGATAAGCAACTGGTTAAAGGGGAGACTACAGCGGGTCATATTGAAAGGTGAACTGTCAGGTTGGAGGAAGGTTACTAGCGAATTTCCTCAGGGATCAATTTGGAGCCAATTTTATTTAATCTTTTTATCGCTGACCTTGGCACCAAAAGTGGAAGTGTCCTGATAAAATTTGCAGATGACACAAAGTTGGGAGGTATTGCCAATTCAGAAAGGGATCAGGATATCATACAGGAAGATCTGGATGACCTTGTAAATTGGAGTGGTAGCAATAGGATGAAATTTAATGGTGAGAAGTGTAAGGTTATGCATTTAGGGATTAATAACAAGAATTTTAGTTATAAGCTGGGGACACATCAGTTGGAAGTAACAGAGGAGGAGAAGGACCTTGGAGTCCTGGTTGATTATAGGAGGACTATGAGCCGCCATTGTGACATGGCCGTGAAAAAGGCTAATACGGTCTTGGGATGTATTAGGCGAGGTCTTTCCAGTAGGGATAAGGAGGTGTTAGTGCCATTATACAAGGCATTGGTGAGACCCCATTTGGAGTACAGTGTACAGTTCTGGTCTCCCATGTTTAAGAAGGATGAATTCAAACTGGAACAGGTAAAGAAGGGCCACTAGGATGATCCGAGGAATGGAAAATCTCTTTTATGAAAGGAGACTCAAGGAGCTTGGCTTGTTTACCTTAACCAAAAGAAGGCTGAGGGGGGACATGATTGCACTCTTTAAATATATTAGAGGGATAAATACCAGGGAGGGAGAGGAGTTATTTAAGCTTAATACCAATGTGGACACAAGAACAAATGGATATAAGCTGGCTAGTAGGAAGTTTAGACTTGAGATTAGACGAAGGTTTCTAACCATTAGAGGAGTGAGGTTCTGGAACGGCCTTCCAAGGGAAGTAGTGGGGGCAAAAGATCTATCTGGTTTCAAGATTAAACCAGATGGCTACGTCTACACTGGCCACAATTTCCGGAAAAGCCATGCAAATCAGGTAAGTCGGGATAGGGAAATGTACGGGGGATTTAAATATCCCCTGTGGATTTAAATAAACATGTCCACCGCTTTTTTCCCGGCTTGGGGAAAAGCCGGAAAAAAAGCGTCTAGACTGGTGCGATCCTCCGGAATAAAGCCCTTTTCCGGAGGATCTCTTATTCCTACTTCAAAGTAGGAATAAGAGATCCTCCGGAAAAGGGCTTTATTCCGGAGGATCGCACCAGTCTAGACGCTTTTTTTCCGGCTTGGGGAAAAGCATGGGGTACAGATCACAGCTGGAGGATTCTCTGCATCTTGGGGTCTTCAAAGTATTTGAAGGCTTCAATATCTGAGATATAGGTGAGAGGATTATTCTAGGAGGGGGTGGGTGAGATTCTGTGGCCTGCACTGTGCAGGGGGTCAGACTAGATGATCATAATGGTCACTTCTGACCTTAAAGTCTATGCGTCTATGAGAATGTCTAAATTATATGTCTTTAAAGTTGCCATAAGGTTTCAAAATTAAGCAAATTTATACAAAATCAGAGAAATAAACTCTGGTTTTATGCATTCATCTGCTTGTAAGTGTCAATTTGTATCTTGCTATCATAGGTTGAACATATGAAGAAAATGCATAAAATAAAGATTGTAGATGACCATGAGGGAGGTTTTTACCATTGTATATGGCACTGGGGAGACTGTTACAAGAATACTGTGTCCAGTTCTAATGTCATACTTTAAAAACACTATATGAAGCTGAAAAAGTGAGGAAAGCTTTTGTAACATCCTTTGACCTACCCATCCTATCTTCAGCCTCAAATGTCTGGACTTAACTGTACCTGAACATAGCATCTTCCCCAGAATCATAACTATTTCCACATTCAGCATTGCTTCACTTGGAAAGTGATGCTTTTTGCACTATTACTGAAGTTGTAGCATCATAAAGGAATCGCTGTCCTGTAAAGAACACCAACATGACCATACAAATGGAGTATAAGTCCTGACAAGGGGTTAAATAGGTGCTATTGTTGGTAGAGGAATCACCTTTCTGCATGAGTTGGAAAGAGAAAGCACATAAATCTGTCAGAAAATTTTGAATCTAAATTTCCTTGCCTCCTCATCTTGCTCTGTTTTTTGTTTGTTTGCACTTCAGCTCTGTCCCATGCCTTGGGGCTCCCAAGTTCTGTATGTGTTGGCAGCTGAATTTACCTTCTGTTTTGTGCCATTTCTTAAATACTTTGTGAAGGAGCTACAACTATGTAACTTTCATTATCTCTAGAGTTCAGTCACATAACATCAGAAAGGTGGCAGTATTGTACTGTGTTTTCCACCTACTTTAATAGTACTCATGCAGGTGGTATCTGTGGATTTCAAAATTATTTATAAAAGTCAAAGACAATTTGTTTCTAAATACCCTATCTTTTTGTCTAAAAAGCAAGTATGTTAGTAGATTTGTTTGACTTAAGAGATGGCTCTATGGTAAAAGCAAACAAATATCTACAAAGTATTAACAAAAGGAAAAGCCTGAGTTTGAAGTCAACTGAGTTGTATGGGTATAATTGAGAAGAGACTTTTCCCTGATGCATCAAATCAATCCAGAACCAACCCCAGGATTAAGTGATGGGTTTTTAAGCAGCCAAGAACAGTTGGAGTTCTGGAAGATGTGAATTCTTCTTCATAGCTCCACATTTGGGGTGCATGCGGCAGTTAAAACTAAATAGTCATGTTCTGATTTTATTAGTCAGCTGTTGCTGCAGACAGACATAACACATGTTCCTAAGAACTTTTTTTTAAGAGATAGCATTTTAAGCATCACAAACTTTAAAAACCTACACCAGTTCATAAATACAGGATCATGTGGGAGGAGTCTCATCTGTGATCTCTTACCATGCCTAATCATATTTTCTTCATGTTTCACACAGGAATAACCAGAATGACAAGACAGCTTTGATTTTTAACAAGCCCGCTTAATTTAATTCTTTTCTGATTTCAGTGGGAGAAACTACAGATGACAACAAGTGAAAGGAGGAAAATAGTCTGCTCAGTTACATTCCATATTATTGCTATTACCTGTGTTGTTTGGTCCCTATATGTTTTAATAGATCGGACTGCTGAGGAAATTAAGCA
Source organism: Pelodiscus sinensis (assembly GCF_049634645.1). Classification (NCBI taxonomy): domain Eukaryota; kingdom Metazoa; phylum Chordata; order Testudines; family Trionychidae; genus Pelodiscus; species Pelodiscus sinensis. The sequence goes on along the minus strand of NC_134715.1, from coordinate 62,433,781 downwards.
AGGCAATGACAACGGTAAGTGTCTTTATATCCTTCTCTGCCAACAGTGAGGGGGTACAGATATGCAGACACATAGCAAGGTATTAGAGGCTTGGCTTGACAAAGCCAAGGACACAGAATTCAGTTTACAAACCTGTTTTTTGCTCACTGTATTTTCTTTCCTGCCATGCCAAGAGATCACAGTTCAATGCACCCATCACAACAGCTAAACTATTCAGTTCATTCTTTTCATTTAACTTCAGTAGCTCAGCTTTTTTAAACTATAATTAAAAATTGATGCATGAAACTCAAAGTTCATTGCAAGTTCAGAACATCCAAAAACCTTAAACCACTCATCTGACCTACTGACGTCTCTCAAGTCTACAAAATTGGGGTTGTAATTTTGCAACAGGCTCTTAGAAGATTCCAAGCAAGTTGACTTGACTTCCAGAGCCAGCACAAAATTCACTGGAGTGTAAAAATTCCTATGCAGCCCTTAATGTGGGAATTAAATGTCACAGAGGTCTTTTCCTGCATTCTCTGCACACAGCTGGATTTCATTCTCTGATAGCAGCCTTTTTTGTGATATTTCAGCACTTCAGGTTCTAATGGGTACCCATACATGCAAAGATTGAGCAAAATGAATGTAAGAGGGAGCAATTACTGGAACAGTTTAGAACAGAAATACAGTGAACCCTCGTTTATCGCGGTAGATAGGTTCCAAACCCTACCGCGATAGATGAAAATCCGCGAAGTAGAAGTAGGATCCTCAAAGCCTCGGGGGAAGCCGGCGGGGGGGGGCATCCCAGGCGCGCCTGGGCTGCTCCCCCGCCGGAGCCCCTCCGCGGCTTTCAAAGCCTCGGGGGAAGCCGGCGGGGGGGGGCATCCCAGGCGCGCCTGGGCTGCTCCCCCGCCGGAGCCCCTCCGCGGCTTTCAAAGCCTCGGGGGAAGCCGGCGGGGGGGGGCATCCCAGGCGCGCCTGGGCTGCTCCCCCGCCGGAGCCCCTCCGCGGCTTTCAAAGCCTCGGGGGAAGCCGGCGGGGGGGGGCATCCCAGGCGCGCCTGGGCTGCTCCCCCGCCGGAGCCCCTCCGCGGCTTTCAAAGCCTCGGGGGAAGCCGGCGGGGGGGGGCATCCCAGGCGCGCCTGGGCTGCTCCCCCGCCGGAGCCCCTCCGCGGCTTTCAAAGCCTCGGGGGAAGCCGGCGGGGGGGGGCATCCCAGGCGCGCCTGGGCTGCTCCCCCGCCGGAGCCCCTCCGCGGCTTTCAAAGCCTCGGGGGAAGCCGGCGGGGGGGGGCATCCCAGGCGCGCCTGGGCTGCTCCCCCGCCGGAGCCCCTCCGCGGCTTTCAAAGCCTCGGGGGAAGCCGGCGGGGGGGGGCATCCCAGGCGCGCCTGGGCTGCTCCCCCGCCGGAGCCCCTCCGCGGCTTTCAAAGCCTCGGGGGAAGCCGGCGGGGGGGGGGCATCCCAGGCGCGCCTGGGCTGCTCCCCCGCCGGAGCCCCTCCGCGGCTTTCAAAGCCTCGGGGGAAGCCGGCGGGGGGGGGCATCCCAGGCGCGCCTGGGCTGCTCCCCCGCCGGAGCCCCTCCGCGGCTTTCAAAGCCTCGGGGGAAGCCGGCGGGGGGGGCATCCCAGGCGCGCCTGGGCTGCTCCCCCGCCGGAGCCCCTCCGCGGCTTTCAAAGCCTCGGGGGAAGCCGGCGGGGGGGGGCATCCCAGGCGCGCCTGGGCTGCTCCCCCGCCGGAGCCCCTCCGCGGCTTTCAAAGCCTCGGGGGAAGCCGGCGGGGGGGGGCATCCCAGGCGCGCCTGGGCTGCTCCCCCGCCGGAGCCCCTCCGCGGCTTTCAAAGCCTCGGGGGAAGCCGGCGGGGGGGGGCATCCCAGGCGCGCCTGGGCTGCTCCCCCGCCGGAGCCCCTCCGCGGCTTTCAAAGCCTCGGGGGAAGCCGGCGGGGGGGGGCATCCCAGGCGCGCCTGGGCTGCTCCCCCGCCGGAGCCCCTCCGCGGCTTTCAAAGCCTCGGGGGAAGCCGGCGGGGGGGGGCATCCCAGGCGCGCCTGGGCTGCTCCCCCGCCGGAGCCCCTCCGCGGCTTTCAAAGCCTCGGGGGAAGCCGGCGGGGGGGGGCATCCCAGGCGCGCCTGGGCTGCTCCCCCGCCGGAGCCCCTCCGCGGCTTTCAAAGCCTCGGGGGAAGCCGGCGGGGGGGGGCATCCCAGGCGCGCCTGGGCTGCTCCCCCGCCGGAGCCCCTCCGCGGCTTTCAAAGCCTCGGGGGAAGCCGGCGGGGGGGGGGCATCCCAGGCGCGCCTGGGCTGCTCCCCCGCCGGAGCCCCTCCGCGGCTTTCAAAGCCTCGGGGGAAGCCGGCGGGGGGGGGGCATCCCAGGCGCGCCTGGGCTGCTCCCCCGCCGAAGCCCCTCCGCGGCTTTCAAAGCCTCGGGGGAAGCCGGCGGGGGGGGGGCATCCCAGGCGCGCCTGGGCTGCTCCCCCGCCGAAGCCCCTCCGCGGCTTTCAAAGCCTCGGGGGAAGCCGGCGGGGGGGGCATCCCAGGCGCGCCTGGGCTGCTCCCCCGCCGGAGCCCCTCCGCGGCTTTCAAAGCCTCGGGGGAAGCCGGCGGGGGGGGGGCATCCCAGGCGCGCCTGGGCTGCTCCCCCGCCGGAGCCCCTCCGCGGCTTTCAAAGCCTCGGGGGAAGCCGGCGGGGGGGGGGCATCCCAGGCGCGCCTGGGCTGCTCCCCCGCCGAAGCCCCTCCGCGGCTTTCAAAGCCTCGGGGGAAGCCGGCGGGGGGGGGGCATCCCAGGCGCGCCTGGGCTGCTCCCCCGCCGGAGCCCCTCCGCGGCTTTCAAAGCCTCGGGGGAAGCCGGCGGGGGGGGCATCCCAGGCGCGCCTGGGCTGCTCCCCCGCCGGAGCCCCTCCGCGGCTTTCAAAGCCTCGGGGGAAGCCGGCGGGGGGGGGCATCCCAGGCGCGCCTGGGCTGCTCCCCCGCCGGAGCCCCTCCGCGGCTTTCAAAGCCTCGAGGGAAGCCGGCGGGGGGGGCATCCCAGGCGCGCCTGGGCTGCTCCCCCGCCGGAGCCCCTCCGCGGCTTTCAAAGCCTCGAGGGAAGCCGGCGGGGGGGGGCATCCCAGGCGCGCCTGGGCTGCTCCCCCGCCGGAGCCCCTCCGCGGCTTTCAAAGCCTCGGGGGAAGCCGGCGGGGGGGGGCATCCCAGGCGCGCCTGGGCTGCTCCCCCGCCGGAGCCCCTCCGCGGCTTTCAAAGCCTCGGGGGAAGCCGGCGGGGGGGGGCATCCCAGGCGCGCCTGGGCTGCTCCCCCGCCGGAGCCCCTCCGCGGCTTTCAAAGCCTCGGGGGAAGCCGGCGGGGGGGGGGCATCCCAGGCGCGCCTGGGCTGCTCCCCCGCCGGAGCCCCTCCGCGGCTTTCAAAGCCTCGGGGGAAGCCGGCGGGGGGGGGGCATCCCAGGCGCGCCTGGGCTGCTCCCCCGCCGGAGCCCCTCCGCGGCTTTCAAAGCCTCGGGGGAAGCCGGCGGGGGGGGGCATCCCAGGCGCGCCTGGGCTGCTCCCCCGCCGGAGCCCCTCCGCGGCTTTCAAAGCCTCGGGGGAAGCCGGCGGGGGGGGGCATCCCAGGCGCGCCTGGGCTGCTCCCCCGCCGGAGCCCCTCCGCGGCTTTCAAAGCCTCGGGGGAAGCCGGCGGGGGGGGCATCCCAGGCGCGCCTGGGCTGCTCCCCCGCCGGAGCCCCTCCGCGGCTTTCAAAGCCTCGGGGGAAGCCGGCGGGGGGGGGCATCCCAGGCGCGCCTGGGCTGCTCCCCCGCCGGAGCCCCTCCGCGGCTTTCAAAGCCTCGGGGGAAGCCGGCGGGGGGGGCATCCCAGGCGCGCCTGGGCTGCTCCCCCGCCGGAGCCCCTCCGCGGCTTTCAAAGCCTCGGGGGAAGCCGGCGGGGGGGGGCATCCCAGGCGCGCCTGGGCTGCTCCCCCGCCGGAGCCCCTCCGCGGCTTTCAAAGCCTCGGGGGAAGCCGGCGGGGGGGGGCATCCCAGGCGCGCCTGGGCTGCTCCCCCGCCGGAGCCCCTCCGCGGCTTTCAAAGCCTCGGGGGAAGCCGGCGGGGGGGGGCATCCCAGGCGCGCCTGGGCTGCTCCCCCGCCGGAGCCCCTCCGCGGCTTTCAAAGCCTCGGGGGAAGCCGGCGGGGGGGGGGCATCCCAGGCGCGCCTGGGCTGCTCCCCCGCCGGAGCCCCTCCGCGGCTTTCAAAGCCTCGGGGGAAGCCGGCGGGGGGGGCATCCCAGGCGCGCCTGGGCTGCTCCCCCGCCGGAGCCCCTCCGCGGCTTTCAAAGCCTCGGGGGAAGCCGGCGGGGGGGGGCATCCCAGGCGCGCCTGGGCTGCTCCCCCGCCGGAGCCCCTCCGCGGCTTTCAAAGCCTCGGGGGAAGCCGGCGGGGGGGGGCATCCCAGGCGCGCCTGGGCTGCTCCCCCGCCGGAGCCCCTCCGCGGCTTTCAAAGCCTCGGGGGAAGCCGGCGGGGGGGGGCATCCCAGGCGCGCCTGGGCTGCTCCCCCGCCGGAGCCCCTCCGCGGCTTTCAAAGCCTCGGGGGAAGCCGGCGGGGGGGGGCATCCCAGGCGCGCCTGGGCTGCTCCCCCGCCGGAGCCCCTCCGCGGCTTTCAAAGCCTCGGGGGAAGCCGGCGGGGGGGGGCATCCCAGGCGCGCCTGGGATGCCCCCCCCCGCCGGCTTCCCCGGAGGCTTTCAAAGCCGCGGAGGGGCTCCGGCGGGGGAGCAGCCCAGGCGCGCCTGGGATGCCCCCCCCCGCCGGCTTCCCCCGAGGCTTTGAAAGCCGCGGAGGGGCTCCGGCGGGGGAGCAGCCCAGGCGCGCCTGGGATGCCCCCCCGCCGGCTTCCCCGGAGGCTTTGAAAGCCGCGGAGGGGCTCCGGCGGGGGAGCAGCCCAGGCGCGCCTGGGATGCCCCCCCGCCGGCTTCCCCCGAGGCTTTGAAAGCCGCGGAGGGGCTCCGGCGGGGGAGCAGCCCAGGCGCGCCTGGGATGCCCCCCCGCCGGCTTCCCCGGAGGCTTTTTAAAGTTTTGGTAACCGCTACTTCGCGGTTCGACCATCGCGGATTCATAATGTAATGAAAAAAGTCCGCGAAGTCGTGAATCCGCGATAGTCGAACCGCGAAGTAGCGAGGGTTCACTGTAGTCAATTATTTTTGTCAACATCCAAATTTCTTCATCAAGGCATAGTCAAGGTCCTAGATCCAGAGAAAACAATCAGTAAATATAAAGATTTGGTGGGGTTTTTTACAAAGCTTCTGACTGTCCAGATTTGATCTATAGTCTGACTATTGACTACTCTTGATTTAGAACTTTAAAACAAGCGTTGACTGTTATTTCAGTACTACTAATAGTATAATAGTTCTTTCAGGATACCACAGCCAGTATTACTGTGTTAAGGTTTTTGGGATCCGTTATGAGTTCACAACTGGATTTACATAGCTGATTTGTTTTACAACAGACTACAATGGGTTAATGAGCTAAGCAGATCATTTCCAACATGCTAGAGTATACTACATTCGTAGAGTTGCAAATGCTCTGCTCCTTTTAGTAGCCAGAATGCATTAAGGTAAAAATGTAACACATGGGAGAAAATCGTGGCCATGGATATGCCTCTGGGCTCTCAGTGAAGTCAATGAGGGAAACAGACAAGTACATTCAGAAACAGAATTTGATCCATAGAGAGTGGCATTATTTGAGTAGCTTGGACCTCCTACTGCAGACAAAACTGAATAGCTCTTATTCCCTACCATGAGGCAGTAGCATACCCACTCTTGCATACTAGCCTACTAACGTGAGAAGATGGGGGCGGGGGTTGGAAATTCCTAACACTATTTTCCCTACTGTTGCTTGGAATACAGGCAGTCCCCGAGTTACGCGGATCCTCTCCAGCAGACCAGGGAGAGGAAGCAAAGCGGCGGAACACGTGGGCAGCGGACAGCCCTGTCAGCTGGCCGCGTCCTCCGCAGCTTGGCTCTGCTTTGCCCCCCCCCCCCGTCCCCCTGGTCTGCAGACCAGGGGGATGGGGGGCAAAGCAGAGCAAAGCCGCGGAGCACACGGGCAGCGGACAGCCCAGACGCGTCTGGGCTGTCCACTGCCCGCGTGTTCCGCCGCTTTGCTCCCCGTCCCCCTGGTCTGCAGACCAGGGGGACGGGGAGCAAAGCCACAGAGCCTGAGGGCAGCAGGACAGCCACGGCGCATCTGGGCTGTCCCGCTGCCCCCGTGCTCCGTGTCTTTGCTCCGGACACCTGTGGTACAGCAGCTGGGGCGCTGCCAGTTGGTCCCGTTGCGCCGCTCTGGGCACGACTGGACCAACCGGGCAGCACCCCAGCTGTTCTGCCCCAGGCGTCCTGATTCAGCCACTGCTGGTCAGATTCAGCAGCGGCTGAATGAGGACGCCTGGGGCAGAGCAGCTTGGGTGCTGCTGGGTTGGTCCAGTAGCGCCGAGGAGCGGCGGCGCTACTGGACCAATCCAGCAGCACTCCAGCTGCTCTGCCCCAGGCGTCCTCAAGTCAGCCGCTGCTGAAACTGACCAGTGGCTGACTACAGGAAGCCCCTGCCCCGGGCTTCCTGGAATCAGCCGCTGATCGGTTTCAGCAGCAGCTGACTTGGGGATGCCTGGGGTTCTTAAATTGAATCTGTATGTAAGTCAGAACTGGCGTCCAGATTCAGCCGCTGTTGAAACTGATCAGTTTCAGCAGCGGCTGAATCTGGAAGCCAGTTCCGACTTACATACAGATTCAACTTAAGAACAAACCTACAGTCCCTATCTTGTACGTAACCCGGGGACTGCCTGTACTTACTCCAGAGTCTGGTGAGATGACAGAAATATGTACTCAAACCAGAAATCAGAATGGGTACATCTACACTGTGGGGCTATTTTGGGATACTGGAACTATCCCGAAATAGCTATTCCACGTCTATCGACACAGGCTGTTATTTTGAAATACATTTCAAAATAACAGGTGGCTTATTCTGACGTCCTGGTAATTCTTGTTCCACGAGGGTTAAGGGACATTTTGGAGTAGAGAGTTATTTTGAAATTTGGTCCTGTGTAGACAGAGCCAAATTATGAAATAAGTTATTTTGAAAAACACTTGAAATAAGCTACGCAATTTGCATAGCGCAAATGCTTAGCTTATTTCGAGCTAAGGGTGCTGTGTAGACACATCCAATACCTCCACTGCCTTAAATGGAGCTAGTGATTTACAGCAGCTGAGGCTATTGCCAGTGTGGAACTTTTCAAAACTAACAGTACTTCTCCACCAGTAGGTAGGATTTTCAGAAGATCCTAAATCAGTGTGTGGAGTAGCTGTTATTTGGAGTCCAACTGACTTTGACTTGTGCTAAAAGTCACTTTGATTTTCAATTTTTCAGGTGCCACTGTGATAAAGTTAGCACTTAGATAAGCGTTTATGATCTCTCACTTAACCATATTTTATCACAGATCTCCTTATCCAAGAAATTGCTGCTAAGATGTTTGAACTCAAATTACTGCCCTAATTGTTGCAATGAAGCTGAGCAATTGAGCATCTCAGTGGGTTTTAATCCTATGGCTGACAATATCCTTTCAGGAGTTACTTGCTCTGACTCCCAACAGTTTAATTTCTCCCTTCTTCAATTTTCCCAGGTGTAATATCTGGATAACTGGCATATTTCTCAGCATTGCTGTGAAACTAAAAAATCCTTAGCATATATAGAGTGCAAATCATGATCAAGGTGACTTAGAAACAGGATAGTTTAAAACATTTCTGTATGTGACTAAGAAATTTATTTAAAGTAAAATATCTAGAAAGCAGCATTCGTACAAAGGCTTATGACATGCATTCCCAAAATCACACTTGAGCATATTATGTATTGATGCCAACACTGTCATCATTAGATTTGATGCAGTAATGCACAGTTGAGGGTTTTTTGCCTCATTTTTAGCCATATTGCTGAACATATGAAGAAGTAGCTGCTGTGTTAATTATCCTGTGACTATAAAGCTGTTCCCACTATAGCAATAATTGATTTTTGTAAAATCGTTAGACTACTTCTAGGCTAAAGTGAATCATCTTAGCATTACTCATATCATTACTGAGTTCAGATTCTCTGTTCTGTAGCTATAGTGTCATCACCAGTAGAGACTTTTCTGCAATTATAGGAAGACCTTTCAAGTGTTTTCCTGTTTTTAAACTGAGAGCAAAGAGTGCAAAAAGGCATCCCAGGAACTTTGACGTTCTTATTTAACTAAGTAGGAAAATCATAATGTACTGGATTAGGAGAAAAAAGAAAAATAGAGAAGTCATGGATGGCAGATATGAGAGATAAGGGGAGGCAATTCACCATCCTGCTCCTTCTTCCTACCCCTAGTCTGAAGGTTTCTGAAGGCAGGCTGTTGCTGCTTGGAAACTGGTTACTCTTCCCCAGAAGTGGATCTGTTAACTTAAAAGTGAAAAGACTTCCAGCTTGCCAAACCTATTAGCATAATGCTGAACCTGTGAAAGAGCCATTAAGTAGTAATGCCCCCTTGAGATTGCCTCTTGAAGCTGATACACTTTAGTTAAATATTATTTAGACAGCGGTAACTCTGCACTTTGTAGTCCAGTGGTGAAACTATCTACCTTGCTTAGTAGTGCAGTGGGTCTGAATCCTCCCTTTGCCTGCCTTAAGAAGAGCTTTTGAGAGTTTTCATATGCAATTGTACTTCATGTCCCTTGGGCAATGCAGGACTTGCTTTCTTCTTGCCTGTGGAAGCTGTTTGTTTAAACATTGGTTGAGACAGGAGCTGTTACTGCCTTTTGTAGCCCAGAGGCCTTTGACTGTAGCAGGTATGGGTTTGAGTCTCCCCTGGTGCTTGTGCCTGTCCTGGTTCTGTAATAGCCTAGGGCTTGCTGCTTTGCTTGAGTTAAATGTGCTTTGGAACAAGTTCACACATACACAATTTCTAATCCAATTGCTTAAACAAGACAGCAGGAGACTGGAGGCATTTCACATGCATTGCTAACAGCGACTGAGGAGTATTTTTGACCATTTGGTTTTTATCAGTAACAGGGAGGCATTATTGAGAACTGGCCTCTAGAGGACTGTAGTAAGTTCTCATTGATAACTGTGAGCAGTGCTGTGGTCATGGGGCTGCAGCTTGCTCCTGCGGAGGTAAGGGCACTAGAAGAGGGGAGCACACAGGAAGGCTAGACTCCCTGAGCAACCAGCTCACTGGCCACCTTCGAGAGAGGTATAAAGAACAACAACAAAAAATTGTGGTGCTGATTTTTCACTAGGTAGATTTCTTTCCACTAATTTGCTATTGAACTAATGCTAGCTACAGCACTATGCCAGAACAACACAATATTACGTGCCATTGTTCCATGAGGTATAAAATAGGGCATGCCAGGTATTGACTCAGGAATATTTACATAGACCTTACTATGAAGCAAACTAGGGTGTAAATTTAGTAAATCTGTTCTGGTCATGTGAGTCTTGCTGCCACTCATTAAAATACTTTGTTAGCAGAATCCATGAAGCAACTTAGTGTGAAAGGCTAGGGCATAGTACACAATTGAGTTTCCTTGTAGATAGGGATGTTAACAGGTAGCCAAGTAATAGTTAACCCGCACTGCAAGCTGCTTGCCACAGGCAGAGAGGGCTGCTCCAGTCCTGCTGGGCCCCCAATTAGGGCTACCAGCTCCTTGCCTACGCGGGTAGGAAGCCAACACCCTGGGTGGGGCTGGAGCAGCCCCTGCCCAACAGAGCTAGAGCAGTCCCCCTCTGCCCTCCCCACCAACCAGTTTAAAACAGGGAATTTAACATTTAACTGGTTAATTAAATGGGATTTTACATCTCTACTTGTAGACCAGCCATCACACTTCAAACATCAAAATTAATATTTCTAATGAGCAGCTTAGTTATGTATTATAACAGTAGGACCCAAAACACAATGATCTTACCCTTCCAGTTCAGATAATTACATTGTCAACTTAAAATAGATGCTATGGGCGTAGATACCATCAAAAGATAAAAATGTCTGTTGTTGTTGTTAAGAACAGTATTATCTATCTCTGTCGGAGAACCTGATCCTGCATTTCTTGTTAAACACAAACTCCTCTTAATTTGCTAAAAGTTTAGGGATCTGATCCTGTTTTTTTGCACCTGTTCCTATGATCTAGGCTGGGGACAGCTGCTGTCTTCTACCATAACAACAGCTGCTCTTCTTGTTTGTGAAGACTGTATACATATAGTACATAACATTTGGAATCTTTTGAAAAAAAAAGTTAGGTTAACATACAGTACAGGGATGCATAGGCTACAGGAGAGAAGGAATCAGCAAGACATTATGAAATGACAATGATACTAATTTTAACTTTTTTCTTTGCAAGGTGTCCTTGAATGGCCATTTTGGACAAAACTGGTTGTGGTAGCAATTGGGTTCACTGGAGGCCTAGTCTTCATGTATGTACAGTGTAAAGTCTACATTCAACTGTGGCGCAGACTGAAGGCTTACAATAGAGTGATCTTTGTTCAGAACTGCCCAGACACTGCCAAAAAACTGGAGAAGAATCCTTCATGCATTCAGAACTCTGAAATAAAGGATGCTGTGGTAGTGCCAGTATCACAGACAGGTACAAACTCACAGCAATCAGCTGAAGAAATGACCTCTGAGGTCATGCCAGTTTGACAGAGGTGGCATTGTTTCTTCATTGAAGAAGGAAGCATAAGTGTTTTTTTTCACACCAGAACCACTACAGGAAGCAGAAACAATCCATGCATTTTAAATAAAAGAAAAAAATCCCTGACTAGGGAAATGGATAGAGTGATGCACCATGCATTACTTATGGAATGTGACAGTTTGTGAAATAGCTTCTCAATTAGTCGCCCAGGTGTAGTGGAAGTATAGCAAGTACAACAGAGAATAATCCTAACAGAAATGACAAAATGACTTATTTAAACTGGATGACCAGGAGGAAACAGATCTGCTATAACTGTTCTGTTTACAGAAAATGAACAACTTACCATCTATTTGTTACTACTAGGCATCCTATTTGCTGATCATCATCACCTTAAAAATACACTTCAAGGTACCATCATTGATAAATCATTCACATAAAACATAAATCAGCAAAGTAAACTGACCTGCACCATGTCACTCACTTTCTAAATCTCGTAAAGTAATCATTTCATAGTTGTATGGCTACAGTGGAGCCTGAATGTTTTGGCAGCCATGTGAGCTGAGGATATGTAAAGCACATGTTTAATGTTTTTGGATATGTAGGTTTTTCTTCTCCCAGAATCAAAACTTAGTCTTTGAGTCCCCTAATTGTCTCAAATACTTCCTTGGTCCTGTAAAATACTTTAGCCACAGGGCTAAAATTATTAGCTCTACATGTGGACCAACTTTTAGTGCTGCTTATCTAAATAGTGAATTCATATGAACTCTATGCCAATATTTGTAGAAAGGATATACAGTAGATGGTGTTTGTCCATGTTCATGAAAACTTAAGTATGATCAAAGGCATTACAAATTGAAGCATACAGTCCATTACAAAAGATTATGAAATGAATTTAACTTTCAGTCCTAGTGTATAAAAAGCAGAGTGAGGGGGGAGAGAGAAGTTTTGGATTTTTTTTTTTTAACATTCATGCTGCAGCAATTAAAGTAATCACAAAAAAGAGCATACCTAAATGTATTAAGATGTCAGTATCATTCTACTCTGACTTGTAGTATCTGTCCTCTATTCAGGATAAGGCTGAGCAATTAGGGATTCAACAGTTCAGTTAATTATGTGTTGAGCATTTTCATGTAAAACTGAAATGTGAATAACTTTGAAAAGTGCAATAGATAAATGAATGTAGATAAAATGGTGTCCAACAGAAGTGAGTTACATACAGAATTATGTGATCCACTTTTGGTTGTTATGGAATTTAATATTGGGACACTAGCCCAAGTGGCTGGAAGTACATGTGTATTGGTTTGGTTAAGTTGGGGACTATAGTAAGCTAGAGCCCTCTTTGATCATGTGTTTAGGAAATTATTGTGCGTGCATAAAGAGTGGACAGGAAATCAAACATTTTGTGGATGTAATGCATCACACACAACCTCCTCTACAGAATGTAATTATCCTGAGTTTTTCTAACCTTAAAGTACCATAAGTGGCAGTTGAGTTGCAAGTGCTGTACAACTGAGTATTAGGCACAGTTCAGAGTATGGGGAGATGTACTTCAACTGAAATTGTCCCGTGAAGAGAATCTAAGGGATGGGATGAGGGGAAAGTGAAGAATTTAGTGTCTACTCAAAAGCCCATTAAACACAACTGTGATTCTCCCATTGATTGAAGGAGGCTTACAGAATTATTTAGGAAATTTGCTATCAATGTTTGTTACAAAAAAAAATTAACTTTGCACTTTTCTGAATAAATGTTGGGTAAATATTACTGCTCTTGGTTTTGTTTTTTTTTTAATTTTCAGAAGATCTTAGTAGTCCATAAGGTAGAGTCAAATGCCGTTTTTTTCATTTTCAGACCATTTTAATATGAAAAGAAATTCCCTAACTTTTATCCATGTTTTCTGTAAGGGAGGAAATGTGTATGTAATAGACATGAGATTAACAATAGCGCATAAGCCAGTAGCCAGGTAATTCCCATACTCTGACTTGCCCCCCTTTCTGGAAGCAGAGATGGTGGCTTTTTATAAACTAGGTCAGCTCAGGTTACCAAGTTACTCTCTCTGCTTTTGGGCAGAGCCCGGAAGTGAAAGAGATGGAGGCAGCAGCATCAGAAGATGTCCCTGTCTCCTCCACTTCTTCCAAAACTCAAATTAAAAAAACAAACAAACATTAAAAACACTTGCGAATTTCTGTTAAACTATCCCCTCTGTCAGTTAACTTGATGGTTTTTTAGAGAGACTAGGTGGACAAAGAAATCTTATATTTGACCAATTTTTGATGATATTAAAGATAAGCTTTTGAGCTTACACAGAGCTCTTCTGCTGGTCTGGGGATAGAGACTTTTAGCTTTATATTAAAAGCCACTGCTACTTAGTAAGATGAGACTTGTTGCCAGCAAAAAAACAAGGCAATTACTCACACAGGCTTGCATGAATAACTTCATATGAAAATTGGCCATGAATGTAAGTACTTGACCACACCTCATCTTAAAACATCTGCCATTGTCGTCTAGCACAGAGTATAATGTTCTGTATTAACCCAATCAGTATAGTCCACCACTTGAGGATTCTGTGCAACAAAACCCAGGTTATTACCAGCAAGTAGTAATTTAACTTCACAAAATAACATTACTTCATTTCATAAAAGAAAAGCATTAAAGTTCAGTAAAAACAAATAGCTAAGCCACATTAATGTGGTAATCAACTATAGTCCTCATTCAGGCAAATCACCATTGACCTCACTGGAATTTGGACTGCAGGATCAGACTCTGGGATGAACACACATTCCAAGCTGCCTTTTTGTAGATGTGCACTGATAAGCCAAATTCTGCCTTTTTAACTTCAGGGGCAGTTTTGCTTGGACAAGGATTGCAGAATTATATATATTAATGAGAAACTGTAGAGCAAACAAAATGATTGTGCCCTATGTGAACAGGGACCTCTTTCCTGGATTATTAAGATTGGTTTCTATTTCCAGAACTAATGCTTTCAATTACTCATTTCAAAACAATGACACTGCACCACTTACCTTTGTATTAGTATGATCAGGATCTTTACCCTGTCCAGTGGTGCTATATCTGAAAAGCAAGCGTTAATTTTCTCTGTCCACAACAATTCATTCCCCATCATCAGATCAAGCTCTTTTTTCTAATTCTGTACACTGCAGTGATATTCACCTAAGAAAATATTTTACACTGTATAATAATTGGTACGATGAGTTCTTTCTTGTTTAATCCCATTCTTATTTCCAAAGAAAGTTGGTTTTTGTGAGTGGATATGTACTGAAAGATAAAGGGGGTAAGGGAAACAAAATTAATATAATTGCTAATTGTTGTAGTCAAATTTGTAATTGTATTAAATGACCCTAAACTACTATCGTTTTCTATATTTTATATGTACTGTAAATGGTAAGTATAGGTATTATGGTAGTAAGATCATCTCTAAGCTTGCAAAAAAAAAAAAACATTTTGGTTTAAGTGTGACAATCCTTTAACAGGACAAAGAACATTTTCACATCTCATTTTTCCTCCACAGGCAGAACTCCAAGCATAATTAACTGAATTTGTTGGTAGGATTCCATCTTTCTGACCTTATCTCAAGTTCTCTCTAATCTCAGAGAAAGATTTGGGTGATGTGTTAAAAGCTCCTTTGCACAGAATTCCAGCAAACATGGGTTCCCATCATTTTCATATGATATACTATCACAAATAATATGCTCTGGATAATCTATGTACATCTGCAGAGGTGTTCACATTACACAATTTCTATTGCCAGCAAGATCAATGGATTGTAATGCTCCTTGAGAGAACATGTTCTTAAGAGTTGCAGTAAAAATAATTTAAGCCAACCCTGCCAAAGTGTAGATGAAATTTCATAATTTAAACTTATTTACTTGTTCAACTTTGCTGGTAAAAAAAAATGCACCTTCAAACTGCCTGGACTGCTTTTATTAGACATCTTCATTTCTATTCTATATACCGGTAAACACAAAGCTAAATTTATTTTAAAAGTAGAGGGTTATACTCAGTAACCTGAAGTAACATGTGACTGGTGTCTACTATGCCAACAATAATCTTAACTCAAAACACATTAGACAATTTTTCTGAAAACAAAAACAGCTGTCTTTTACTTAAGTTTGGGCAGTTAAAATAAGGCTTTTGTTGGAACTTGGCTGCAACCTTAGAAAGGACAACTCCACCTTTCTTTCCACTAGGTACGTCCTTGTACACCTGTCAGCTTGGTTTTAGGATGGTGCGGTTGATCATTTTGCCAAAGAATTCACACAGCTTTGGTAAAATATGTGCTGTAGTATCCTCTTCTATAGTTACACTGAGGACACTAAATTAAAACTTCATTTTTGTTCATTCCAATTGGTGTGCAGTGTGAAGCTCTTAGAGAAAGCAAAAATGGCATATTACGCCTCCAAACTTGCCACATGGTTACAATTCCTTAAGAGCTACTATGTGGTCTATAATTTGGAAAAAAAATAGGTTGTTCTTCAGCAAATTTACACAGGAATATTGCAACAGAGAAAGCAGATCATAAGGTCAGACATGCTGTCTGTAATTCTTTGAAGAATGATCCTCTGTAGTAACAAAATCAGGTGGGTTTTACTTGAACCAGTTCAGCAAACAATAAAAACACTGTGGCTCTCAGAGGCAACACAGCTAGATACAGGAAGACCTGCTGAGAACAGCCTGGGAATAAACCAGTCTGAGAGAAATTCAGGCTATGGTTTATGAGAAACTCTTAGCAATCTCACCTCAGTGTTTGCTGCTTATCTTTTTAAAGCTGCAAAAGAAATAATTTTGGACAAGATCACATTACACATGTATTAAGGTAGGTAATAGCATCGTGACCCAGTCATTCCCAATGAGCACACTGCCCTTCTTGATTTGGATGCAGCTACAAGAATATAAATCAGAGCTGACAACAACAGAAAGCTTCTTTTACCTCAAGTGGAACAAGCTTCTGTTTCAGAGCAGTGAAAGAGAGACCAGTCTTGTAGGCCATGCTCTCTATGTAAATGTTGGTTTAATAATTCTATTTGTTCATTTCTAACAATAACATGGTTATAGAATGGGTACAGCTGTTCAATTTTCTACATAAATGTGTCAGTATTTGAATTACAGATAATTAAGAGGTACTCTGATTGCAAATCTGTAGTTAAAATATTGTAAGAAGAGTTTTATCATGTGCCTCATGACACTTTGCCCAGGGTATTTTCATGCCACTATACACACATTTAAGGTGCAAGTATGCGAGCTTAAAATACGGTTCTACTCTGTGGACTAGCTTACTAAAATTGTATTGTGAGGCTCCATAGTAGGAACCTTTGTTTTAAATCTCACCTGAACATTTCCTTTACAGTGAGAATCAGCAGCCCCATTATAATGGGTCTTACTCCTGGTTGCAGCTCCTAGGAGGCAGACATCAGGTCAGTCAAAGTGGGCTGGGAGATGCCACATTCTCAAAGATTAAAGCTGCTTTATAGAGCTAATTCCTTTAAACCAAGTTCACAGGTTATTAGATAGAACAATGAATTCATATAAACCCTACCAAGTACAGAGTAACTTCAAATTCCACCCCTATAGGTGGCAGATATATATGTACATACATACATATTGCACCTGACAAAGAAAACAGGAGAAGTAACATCTGACGTCTCCCTCAGAATATAATCTTGTGGTGAATAAATTGGATCTGCTGAGTTCCAGAAGGTGATTTTCAGCTAAGGCAAATTTTCCTACTTTTCACAGTGGAAGTCTGCAAATCCATTACAATGGGATGTACAAAAGCAATTATGTCACCAGGGTGGGAAATTAATAATAAATTATTTGATTAATCCGTTATGGGGTGAATACTAGTATACAGGTCTCTTTCTCAAATGGCAGACAATTTGTAAAAATTAGTGCATATATGGAAAAACATGACCAGGCTTGCCCCCTTGCCTTTTTGTAGGTTAGCTATGATCTTTCAGGAAGTTTCTATGGCTCTGAATGAATGAGCAGGAATAGTTGGGGTGGGGGGGGGAAGGCCCCTATCTTTGAAAGCTTGTGAAATGTAACACTTTAATCATATGCTGAAGGATGCCATCATAGCAGTTGCTTTCCCTGATTAATGGGTGGATACCTTTATTCCAGAATTAATTTAATTCTCTTTGATGAAACTATTTATGAATAGGGCACTTATTCTGGAATAAAAGTGTCCACATATGAAATTAATGGGGCATCACTCAATTACTTTAAATTCACATCCTATTTTATTCAAGATGTACTAATCTGTGTAACAGCCCTTACGCTAGTATGAAGTTTTATACATAACTTGTTTTGAAGCCCTCTAGCTAAAACAATGTTGTTTGTAACACTTAAAGCTTTACAGCTTAAAGTTTAGTTAGCTTTAAACTTAAGCTAAATTAAAAAAACAAACACACACAAAACTAACTACTTTAGACACTGGGCAGGGAGGAAAAAAAATCAGCTCACGCCATTCTTTAAGTGAACAAGAAATCATCTTTTACATTTTCTAATTAGAAAAGCAAGATAATTTTTAGTGCTTCCCAGCTACAGCAGCTAACATTGCAATGTTTATAGCCACTTTCTGCAAGTCACATTTCCAAGATATTCCTTAAAGTAATTATGTTTAAGCATAGAAAACATGGGAGTAATTAGACAAAAGGCAACATTTTTACATGAATTGAGGTCAATATTTTTCATTTAAAATGAATACAAGTACAACAAAGTCAAAGAGTCCTTATAGCATTCATCTCTATCTGCATTAGCAGAAGGAGTAGACTCTTCAACACAGGAAATATGCCAGCTGGCTACAGAGCACAGTAATTGTCAGATTATTGTAAAAATGACATTATAGGATTCCAAATTCATTTTCTCTCTCTATCACTTTCAACCTGGAAATTTAAGGTCAACTGAAGTTTCTCTCTTCCATCATTACCCTATATAGATTCTGTAGTCAAAACTTACCCAACAAATTCATTGTATGCAACACAGAATACAAATCCAGTTCATTTTTCTGTAGTGATACTTAATACCAATTAGTGTTTGTCAGAGTGAGTCAGTCATCCTACCTGTTACCTATGTAAGATCTTGCCCATTTTATAGTAATTTTTCTGACTACAATAAACAAACACCTTTTTCATTATAAGCTATAGATGTTTCCTTTTCCCCTGTGTAATCTACTACCAACACAACAGTGAAAAATTATGATAGCTAAAAGGAACATAGGGTGGTACATGAGATTACAATTAAAATTATTTCCATATTTAATTTCTTTTAAAATGCCCAAGAGGTGAGGAGGGCCAGATAGTACAAATTATTTCTAGACTAGGAATGTGAAGGACTAGTCGCTCTCTCCCCCCACAGCCTTTATCAGAAAGAGGCAGCAAGCAGAGCGAGAAAAGAGGGAATGCTGGGGCTATTGCTACACTTCAAAGGTGGAGGCTCCCTTATCCACTAATTGAATAGTTTATGCAAATTGCATCAATTAGCCAATTAAAATTTAACATCCCTATTTTAAACTGTTTGACTTTTTCAAGTTATCTTTACAGATCATACATTTGCTTTACAGAATGCCTTTTGTTTTAATGGAATTATTAATGGAAAATGTTTAGACAGCTAATATAATATTTTCCATGACTCCAAATAGCATATTTTTTTTTAAAAAAATGGTCAGTTTAGCACATTGCTATTAAGGACACCACATTTTTTTTATAGTGACAGACTAGTCTTTCAAGTTATTCTAGGAAGAATAAGGCTTATTGCCCCTTTTATTCATCCTATTTAAAAAGAACAGACGTATTGCATGTCTACATATGGAAGTTTCACCAATTCAGCTAAAAAAAAGTGAATATACATCTATTGGTTTCAGATCAATGATATCTGTTTAAGTTTTGCATGGAAATTTACCAAGGCAAGCTAAGCAGATGAGACCCATTATAGTAGTTAAGAGCAATTACATATCACATTGCACCCATTTTACTAAATGTATCACCACCCCATCTCTAGTTAAACCAATGCAGGGCACAGTGAGCAGGCAATAAAACCTTTGTTGTGGATAAATCTGAAAGCTCAGATGTTTAGTCTTAGGAAACAATGGGTTAACTGAATAAAAGTGTGAAAGGCTCTTGTGGAGAACCCCTAACTGTTTTTCCCAGACTTGCCTTGCCTCCTACCTGCTAGCTCAAAGCTTCTTTGGGGAAAGGATTGTAGGGTCTCATCCCCTCTGCCAGCTCTACTCTGAACAACTATCCAAGATCCTAGGGGAGTTGCCATCAGAGTCCAGACAGGAAGAAGCACCCAGGCAGGGCAGTAGCAATGGCAGCACAGCCCCACACAACCATTCTCTATTGGATGGGTGGCTGAGTACTCATTTTAGCACTGCCCATCTTGGATGCTGCTACCAGCCTCAGGTCTAGCTTCTCTAAAGCTAGCTCCATATGCCTTGTGATGGCACCGCAAACAGTTCCACCTCCCTGTTGGCTCTCAGCCTCCTGTGGCCCCAAGAGGAGCTGTCCCAGGTTCTGCCAGGAGGGCATGGCATGCAGAGTGGGACATAAGTGCTAGTCCTGCTCCCTCCAGACCTCCTGCCTCCCTCACCTCACTACTCACCCTTCCTGGTTCTAGGGTTCCTTCTGGTCCCCAACACAGAGAGGAGCCACCACAGGTTCCGACAGTTTGAAAACCTACGTGCACTCCCAGCAATGTGAGTTGTGCACAAGCTATCAGACTGCTGAATGATCCTGGATGCAGCTTCAAGGGAACAATGGTGACAGGTCAGTCAAAATATCTTGCAAGCCTCTAATTTCTCCAGCTCATTTCCATGTAGCACTGTTTCATTTCAGTTTAAGAAACAGAGAGGTTAATTATGTATTTATTACTGATTAATTCAGTTTAGTTCAAAACATCTGGCAAGAACTGAGTTTTTTTTCTGGTTAGTAACAGAAACTTACTGTTATGAAATACATTGATACAAGTTCATTGATCAGGACAGGAAATCCTCATTCCAGACTACATACAGAAGAAATCTGATAAGTAACTTGCAAAGATAGGGTGTAACAGAACAGACACAAAATAGCATGATGTATCAATCAGTGGAAAAGAGACACATCAGTTTCAAACTGTTCCATATTCATCCTACACTTACTTTTAGTGTAGTAGCCAACATTGCCTCCCATTTCAGTCAAAGAAAGATATGACACCTCTGATTAGGAAGTGTTTACACATCAAGAGCAGTGCCCCCAAACACAGTATCTGGTTGACAGCAAGAGGTTTAGTTTTAGATTGTATCTACTACAAGTTGGACCTCCCTGGTCCAGCATCCCCAGCACCTGACCCATCCCAGATCAGGGATTTTGCCAGAGCTAGGGAGGTTGTTTCTGGCCCCCCAACACCAGCTCCCTCCAGTCCTGGCCTGACTGCTGGCCTCCCAGCTACTATAATGGATCCTCCCTCTCACTAGCCCTCGCTGCAGTGCCTAGTAGCCCTGCCACCTCTGCGCACCAGGCTCCTGCTTGAGCAGTCTCATTACTGCACATGGGGTTCTCCCTGCCCTTCTGGGAAATCCCGCTGCCCTGTCAGCCTGCGAGGGCAAAGTGGTCCCATCCACTAGCTCTCCACTGGGGCAAGGGAATCCCAGTTAAGAGTTTCAACCTGAAACAGCAAGGCTGGTTATCCCTTGAATCTCACACAGAGGACAAATGAAACGCCATATCCTAGAATTATGCGTAACACTACTGATGCTTAAAACTTAGCCTTGATCACAACAAGGTGGTTTTAGTCATAACACTGAGCCGAAGAAAATCTTTTTTATAAACTGCATTTATAATTCTCATACCTACTGTGGTTCATTGTCCCACATAGTGGCACTTACAGCTTGAGCTATAAAGCCAGTTGGTGTTCAGCTTAGGCTGTAGAACTCCCTTGTTCTTATTTCTTGCTGTAACAGGCTCCTACACTAAGCTCCAGAGGTCCCAGGTTCAAATCTGCTCGGTGGTAGCTACCACCTCACCCACATACATAACCCACGTAGCCTCTCCTCCCTTCCCCCGCAAAAAACCAACCAACCACACAATGTCCACTAACCCTAAGAGAAAATTGAATTATGGATTCTATTATCTTACCTGGAGTTTCTGTACCAGCAAAAATGTGGCCATGAAAACATCTCACATAACTGTGGCAGCACAGCAAGTGTTTTTCAGCAGGTATCGGAGCTGGCAATTTGACTCAATAGAACACAAAGCATTTAGCATCACTACAATTCATATTGTGCAGGTCAATATATTTTGTAGTCAGTAAACTCAGACAGTGAATAAAACAGGGTCACATAGGCCTTGCAGTATGAAAATATTCAGGGAGTCCCCACTTGTTCTACAGGGATGTGTGCATGCAGCAAAATGAAATCATCAGGTCTTCTCCAAAAGCCCTGAGCTCGATTTCTGTGCATTTCCCTATGCATGAGGGATAGTCTGGATACCTGGTTCATATAAATTCCCTTGCCATGAAGATGTTAGATTGCCCACCTGTAAACCTGTTTGGCAAGTCTGTGACAGATCTAGCAGCATCCCTTAACAACTAACTCTGAGAAAGCTCACCCCCTTCATGACTTGAGGCATTACAATGCCACAAATCACCTACCTCTCTCTCACCACTTTTCATCTGTCAATTCCCAAGTGCTTTACATAGGAAATAAGCAGCAGCCTCATTTTACTGAGGTACAGGTTAGTGACTTAGGATAGGTGGGTTCTCTTTCTAGCTATATTAGTGGCCTGAATCTCAGTCCAGTATTCCATCCACTAACCCATACCAAATGATCAACCGCATCTCAGCTCCACAGCAATCACCTCAGTCTTTGTAATGACAGTAAAATCCCTTACATAAAAGAGCTACCTGGCTACCATTGGGCCAAGAAAATGGTCAATCATTGCACATAGCCTTTAGTGGCAGAAACATATTCTGCCTCTACAGCCCTAAAGTTTAAGGCTTTTCTTGAGTTCATGCAGTTGACAGTCTAGGAAGCCTTTTGATGATCAAGTTAAAGGTATCCCTTATCACTAAATGGGGCACTAAGTTTCTAGTTTGATGTGTGTCCTAGTTACAGGCCAGTTCTTGTGCTCTTAAAGGAAATGGATAGAGAAGGAGATGCTTCCTATTATTCTCTCCTTCACTTCTTTTTAAGTCTGACAATGGCTTTCCTGAAATATGATCCAAGTTAAACATACAGGGAGGACATGCTTTACAGGAAGCACCAAAGCCTTCCTACAAGTGTGAAGCACTTTTCCATTATATTAACATGAGGCTATATAAAAGCCTGTTCCTCTAAGCCATCACCTGACCATTGGCCTCACAATTTGCTGAGATCTGGTTGCTTGCTCAGCAAAGAAAAATCTATCCCCACATTCAACAACTCCAGATTTAAGGCGCATGTTTAGTACCATTTTCTCTAAAAGCACACCCTACGTAATGGACCAAGTTACAGGTAATTACAATTACAGGACATATACACCTCATTATTATTATTATTATCTAAAGAGTGGGCCATACCATGAAAACCCAATCTCCAAAATCGCATTTGCTAAAACAGGTAATTCGCAGATTTGGCTGTGGGACAGTGCACTAAGGCTATGGATAACTATTCCCCACTAAGGCATACCTGAGGGGCTTCTGAAGAGAGGTAGGGGGAAAAAATTGAAGTTTTCTGAAAGTTTCAGATTTTAAAGCTTTCATTGTTTTTTTCTTTAAATAAGCATCACACTGAATCTAATGTACCTTAAGGCCAGGGTGAAGCACAAGCAACTAATCAAGTATTTAACCAGACAAGTAGTCTCAAATGTAACTGAAAATACCAGCTTTATTCTTGCCTCAAGTGATAGTTCAAATAGGTTCCTTGCAGTCACCTTTGACTGTTTCGTCTCTTGTATCAGGTGGTGGGTTAGTGTCTTTTGCTGCATCTAACTCCTCTTCAGTTTCCACATTTACCACCTCAGTCCTATTGCAAACTGCATCTTTAGCAGAGACCTTCCTCATTTTAATATTTGGCAGTTTCTTCAGATCACCATCCCATTCCCTGAAAGGAAAAAAAAAATACAATGGATAACAATGTTGAAAATGCAGAACCCAGAAAAAACAACACAGTTTACAGAAAAGGGTTTTCAGGCAACATTAGCTAGAGGCATAAGTCTGGAACCAGAAAGGATTTGCTGCGTTAGCTTGAGCCTTACATTAGTCCCAATGTGCTCTGTCCTCTGCAAATCTGTACTGGTCCATATGTGCACAAACAAGTGCATACCCCAAACGGTATATCTTCCTGCCACTTCTACACCCATGCAGAATTCTGTAAGAGGGGCACTTGTCCACTGTGATAGCATACCAGCAGGAGAATCTAAAAATGAACCCCCAAGCCAGCAACCATTTAACTGGGAGATAAGCAAGCAACAGGCAGTGAGGT
Source organism: Pelodiscus sinensis (assembly GCF_049634645.1). NCBI lineage: Eukaryota > Metazoa > Chordata > Testudines > Trionychidae > Pelodiscus > Pelodiscus sinensis. The sequence continues at coordinate 62,410,694 of NC_134715.1, read as the reverse complement.
GATTACCAGTAGTAGGGTAATGAGATAAGCAAATGGGGATTTTCAGAAGTCAGTGCTTAAAGGGTTAACAAATCTAGTACTGACTGTATAATGGAAGATTAAATTTTGGTAAATGCATGCTGCTGTATACTGCACTATGTGCAGTGTGTTCCCACAGCTATACTGCATTGGCCTGCAAAATGGTAAGATCTCAGCCAAGAAGGGTCTGGTTATCACTAAGGAACACACACTAAGAGTTCTGCAGAAAAGTAATGTTAGTCATTTATAGCAGTGACATTCTTCGCTAACAGTTAGTACTTGCCCAGCACGGTTTATGGGGGAAAAACAGTGTTTTGGATGAAGCATGTCAAGAAACTTTAAAAAGAAGAGCAGTGTTAACATTTTCACAAGGGAGCTGGGTAAGTCAAGCAAGTCTGCCTTCTTAATTCACACTATCAATTTAAATCCCCCCCTGCAGTTTCAACTGGATACAATGTTCTTAATTTCCAATCCTGAACTTGTACAATGCTGAGGGCAACTAAAACCGTTCTCACTTTTTACCCCAGAGCTGACTGTTTTCAATGATCAATCAAGTGATTCACTTATCTAGTTTGAAAAGTGCTTTAGGATTCTGTGGGATAAAACATGCTGAAAAAATGTAAGTTAAATATATTACTCATTCTACACCCACTGTCAATTCCTATTTCACACCTTGCTGGCTATGAACCAGTTGGTTTTAGATTTGACAGATTTAATTCCTTTTGTGCAAAGTAGTGAATACAGTTGGATCAATTTCCCGATTTGGGTACTCAATGTGAAAAGCTAATATTCCACCTACAGGAATACAGTACAGGCAGTCCCCGACTTACGCGGATCCGACTTATGTCGGATCCGCACTTACGAACGGGGCTTTTCTCGCCCCGGAGCTTGCGGGCGGCAGGACCGCCCAGAGCGCAGCGGTCCTGCCACCGCGTCCTCCGGGGCGAGAAAAGCTGCTCCGGGTCTCCCTGGTGTGCTGGGGGGAACTCCCCAGTACAGCAGGGAGACCCGAGCAAAGCCGCACAGGCGGCGGGGTCCCCCGCCTCTGCGGCTTTGTTCCTGTCTCCCTGCTGTGCTGGGGGGGAATTCCCCCCCAGCACACCAGGGAGACCAGAGCAAAGCCGCACAGGTGGCGGGACCCTGCTGCCCGTGCGGCTTTGCTCCTTTGCCCCGGAGCAAAGCCGCACAGGCGGCGGGGTCCCCCGCCTCTACGGCTTTGCTCCCGTCTCCCTGCTGTGCTCCCAGCAGGGAGACAGGAGAAAAGCCGCAGAGGCGGGGGACCCCCAGCACAGCAGGGAGACAGGAGCAAAGCTGCAGAGGCAGCGGGACCTCTGCGCCTCCGCGGCTTTGCAAGGGTCTCCCTGGTCTGCTGGGGGGGGAGGGGGGGCAGCTAGTGGGCCCTCCCCCAGCAGACCAGGCTTTTGTTGCGGGACACCTGGGGTAGAGCAGCTGGAGTGCTGCCAGGCTGGTCCTGCGGGGACCGACCCAACAGTGCCCCAGCTGTTCTGTCCCAGGAGTCCAGGTTCAGCCGCTGTTGAAACTGATCAGCGGCTGATTCCAGGAAGCCGGCGGCAGAGCAACTCTGCCTCGGGCTTCCTGTAGTCAGCCACTGATCAGTTTTAGCAGCGGCTGAATCTGGAGCCAGTTCCGACTTATACAAATTCAACTTAAGAACAAACCTATAGTCCCTATCTTGTACGTAACCCGGGGACTGCCTGTAGTTCATTATCATCTATGAGAGCTGTTAAAATGTTGTATGACTGATTCCAAGAAGATACAATGTATGTGTAATTTAAATTCACATAATGAATCTATTTCTTTCAAAAGGCTAAAGGTTGCATAAAGAAGGAAGAACTTGTTTAATTACTACACTGAAATTATAGATGTTTGACTATGCTAAATGCACATAGATTATTTTTCCTCAAGGGCGACTGGTTTTTTCTCCCCCCCCCCCCCTTTTTTTTTTTTTGGACAAATCTGCTGTGGTTCTAACAAGGTAATAAAACAGAAACCTTCTGTCAGAGTTTTCATGGTACAGTAAGTCACTCTATCCATTCCTGAATTTTAGTGCCTTTATAAACTTAACTCCTACCACACGGATGAAATCCACTGACGTCTTCTCCCCAATGGACAGAGGAGATTGAGCTGTGTTAATGAATCCACTGCATCCCCCACTTAAGATTTCTTATTGTTGTTCCTAGATAAATCTAGCTCTTGGCTGTATAATTTGCCTTCAATCTGACTGGATTATTACTGTGGTTTTAGTTTATTATGCTGAATTTTTGAAGAAAAATATTTAAAATACTGAGCACCTGTTACTTGCTCTGATTTAAAAGATTTAAAGGTGCTCAGCAACTGTGCAAACCCTTCCTTAAGGATTTCATTTTGCAAATAAACACAGGCATTACCATATCAGATTGGAGCACTGGTCCATCTAATCCACTATCCTGTACTTAGTACCAAAAGAAGGTCCAAAAATCTTTGATTATGGAATAGATTGTTGTGGAGAAAGAGGAACTAATGTGTCCATCAGGCTGTCTGTAATTTTCTTCTGTCTTAATGCAAAGAGTGAAATCAATTGTTAAAGGAATCAAACAGGAAAGTCAAAATAATGGCAAAAATAAGCAGCTTTAATTTGATTGATGGAGTCAAACATGAAAACTATTTGCTAAGAAGAGTTCACTCTCCACGAGGCTGGGCCTAGTATAAAAGGGGATGTAGCCCATGGAGCATCAGTGAGAGCTAAGAGACAGGGCATGCTTCGAACAGGACAGTCTGTTTCTTCCAATAGACTTAATCAAACTTACAAAATACTTGAAAAGAAAGCTTAAGATGTAAGTATAGGAAAATAGGACTCTGTTGTTCTAACCTTTTGCTCTGCATGTTCTGTACCTTAGATGAAAATAATGTTTTGTTTTAAAGATACTGTTTCTTTTACTAAAAATTATACTGTCACAAGCTCCAGAAGAGAAACTCTTACATGTGCCAAATCCACTTGTGCCTGCCACATTAAACGCAGTTAGGAAACAGGGGGAGGGGGCTGTGGCACAGAGATCCAGTCCCAGAATGACTGATCTGTGTGGATTCCTCAAGAGTGTGGTGTGGAACCCACTCCTGTCACCAGGGGTGGTCTCAAGGAGGGACAAAAGTCACAGTTTCACTTATAACCATGCCACCTGTATATACAGAAAGTTTTTTCCCCAATTCCCTGCTGATTTAGTGGCTGGCTCATGCTTTGAAATGTTATATCCCTCAACAGCAACAACAAAGTTGTGTCTCCTTTAATGCAACTACGTAAGCCAGTTCTTATGCATACAAATCTCTAAGTTGTCGCTAGGAATGATATTTTTTGTAACTGCATTCTATGGCTACACAAACCTGGGGAATCATGTTGAACTCTTAGCGGGAAGAACCAATAACTGCCTCAGTGTACACATGCAATACTGATGATTTTACTGTATCTACAAATTGCATAATGCACCCATACATCACAAGATATGACTAATCCATAACTCATACTGGTTACTTAAGGATATCGCCAAATAATACAATACTCAAACTACTGCATGAGGCTAAATATGATGCAGATAACTACTATTTAGTCTCTTTTGTGGGAAGACAGGGGAGAGTATGTGGCGGGTAGAAGTGGTGCTTGAGTATCTTCCCATTTGCCAATACACTTTGTGCCTTGAGCATATATTTGGCCCGTTCTCCTGGTTAAAAGTTAATGTTGGTCTTTCTAGGGCCAGAAGAGTCTCCCAAAGTAACATTCAAGGTATGTTTTCTTCTTGAGGAAAGGAACATGTTAACTCTATAGTGCATCCTGCTGATCAATGCATGGAAAAAAGAATTCAACTCGGCATGCTACCCCAATCCCCTGAATCTCTCCACAGCGCATGGGACAAGATTATCTCACATGACCTTCTTATCAACTAAGGAAATACAACCTAGAGGGGACTAGTGTAAGGTGAGTGCATAACTGGCTAGATAATCATTCTCAGAGAGTAGTTATCAATGCTTCACAATCATGCTGGAAGGGCATAACAAGTGAGGTTCCGCATTTGTCTGTTTTGGGACTGATTCTGTTCAATATTTTTATCAACGATTTATATGCTAGCATAGAGAGTATGATTATTAAGTTTGCAGATGATACCAAGATGAGAAGGGTTGCAATTGCTTTGGAGAAAAGGGTCATAATTCAAAATGATTTGGACAAACTGAAGAAACAGGATGTAATATAATAAGGACAAATGCAAAGTACTTCACTTAGGAAGGAACAATCAGTTTCACACCTTCAGAATGGAAAATGACTGTCTAGGAAGGAGTACTGCAGAAAGGGATTTAGGAATCATAGTGGACCACAAGCTAAATACGAGTCAACAGCATGACATTGCTGTAAAAAAAACAAACATGATTCTGGAGTGCATTAATAGGAATGTTATGAGCAAGATACAAAAAGTGATTCTCCTCTACTCTGGGAAACAAATTGTTCTCCTCTGGTTCCTACTCTGCAACTGATTAGACCTCAGTTGGAGTACTGTGTCCAGTTCCGGGCAGCACACTTCAGGAAACGTGTGGAAAAATTGGAGAAGATCCAGAGAAGAGCAACAAAAATGATGAAAAGGCTAGAAAACAATGGCCTATAACTGAAAGAACTGGGTTTGTTTAGTTTAGAAAACAGAAGGCTGAGAGGGGACATGATAGCGGTTTACAAGTATCTAAAAGGATGTTGCAAGGAGAAGAAAAATTGTTGTTCTTGACCTCTGAAGATAAGGGCAAGGGAGGTTTAGGTTGGACATTAAGAAAACTTCCTATTGGTCAGGGTAGTTAAACACTGGAATAAATTGCCTAGGGAGGTTGTGGAATCTCCATCACTGGAGATATTTAAGAACAGGTTGGATAGACATCGATCAGGAATGATCTAGATGGTGCTTGGTCCTCCCATGCAGGCAGGGGACTGGACTTGATGACTTCTCAAGGTCCCTTCCAGGTCTGGTATTCTAGGATTTTATATGCTATAAGAATTGCTAAAATATAGCTATGGAATTTCCCACATTTCAAGTCTGTCTGAAAATACCCCAAAAAGAAGACATTGAAGTTATGTGAACTCCAACCTGTCTCAGCACTTTAACCACGATTTTACAACCCTAGTTTAATCAGTTAACTAGTTAAACCTTGGATTTAACTGGTTAATTTATGTGGGATTTGGGGGATGAGGGAGAATCAGGAGCCAGCAGCCCCAAGTGTATGTGTGTGGGGGGGGGCGGGCTGGCTTCTGCTCTCATATTTAGGGATGTCAGGGGCTGGTAGCAGGAGACAGCAGCCCCAAACATGGGGGAGCCAGTTTCTGCTCCCAGGCCCCCTTGCATGGGAGCACTGGCTCTCGACCCCCACAGGGCTGGAGCAGCACTCTGCCTGTGATGGGTTGCAGGCAGGAGGCTGCTCCCAGGTACCAGTTAACCAATACCTAATAAAGCATGCTTACTGGGTCACGGGTTAATCAGTTACCAGGTCACATCCCTACTTTAAATCTTATTTCAATAATTAATTGTTACTAATCAATAAGTTACAAATTTAGGCTGCAGCAGCTAATAAAAAAATCTTAAATGCATGATAAATATTTCATCAGTTTCCCTTAAAACAAGGGAATCCTGGCCTCCACCAACTGCTTTTGTAGAATACTGGGTTGGCTGGTTTTCTTATTATTAAAAAAAAAAAAAAGAGGAGACATGGTTTGTCATTTCCAGAAATGTCCTGTTGGGCAAACATAAACCACAAAAGATTAAACACAACAAGAAGAAATTCACCTGAAAATCTTGAGGTGTTTGCTGTTCACAATGTCAGGAATATCTAATGGGGAAAAAATTAAATAGATTACCAGCTATTAATTATTCATAGCAATTCTCATTCGAGAGCAAACATTAAATTAGGACTTTATGAAGCATATGCAGTGGAAGCACTAAACTACAGAGTCAGAGGTGGATACAGACCAAGTTAAAAATTGTGAGATCCAAGAGAAGTCTACTTTTTCCTCCCACAACTGACAAAAAAGGGAGAGAAATCTGGGATTTCTAACAAAATGCTTTTCCTGACCTCATTTTAGCAGGCAGGGGGAAGATTCCCCCAACCTGCTTTATCAACTTTTTAGCCATCGCTAGCAGCTGAAAGAAAGCTGTGTTTTGTCTAAAAGTGTGTGTCAAAAAAGACAAAAGATTTAGGCTCTTAAGAGAAAGCAAAAAACGCCAATTAAGTGAAATTAGCAGCATAATTAAGTTATTTGTATTACAGTCATGCCCTTAGGTTCTCAACATACTATACATAAATACCTTCCCCCCCCCCTTTTTTTTTAAATGGGTAAACATAATGCCTTTTTCTAGTCCTCTGGAATCTCTCCTATCTTTCATGACTTTTTCAAGATAATCACTAATGACTCAGATATCTCCTTGATATTCTAGCGATTTAAAGACTTCTAACTCATCTAAGCAATTTTTAACTTGTTCTTTTCTTATTTTAGCCTTTGATCCTACCTCATTTTCACTAGCATTCCAGTCCAATTACTACCTACCTTTCCGGTGAAAACCCCCCCACCATTTACCCTAGCTTTGGTCTCCTCTTGCTTCCAATGTATTTGTAGTACGTTTTCTCATTACCCTTTAGGTCTCTATCTAGCTGAAACTCATGTTGTGCCTTTGCCTTTCTAATTTTGTCCCTACATATTTGTTTATAGTCATACTGTGTAATCTAACTTAGTTTCCACTTTTTGTAGGACTTAATGAAAATCTTCTGGGTAAGCCAGGATGGCCTTTTGTCATATTTCCCGTCTTTCTATGCAGAGTGCCTGAACTGGAAATCAAACCCAGATTTCTCTGGCTTCCAGTTCAAATAATCCATTTTAAACATATTTCTAAGATTTTAAAGACCAATAAAACATTAAGAAAAATGATCTTGCATAAGAGTGTATTCTCATGGAGAGGTAAAACCATATCTTCCTGTTTAAACACCCATATCCAAATGAAGCTCTCTTTAGCTGTGGAAAAATACCATTTCCTCCACCCAACCAATTCCATCATCTTGGCCCTATCAAGAACATTTGAATTGCCTGAAAAACTTAAGATAATGCCTGCTCAAGTAATAGTGATGTGGAGGTGCCCTATTGATGTACCTGTTTACTGAGTAAAATGTTGGCATTTATACTATATCATTACTATAAACAGAACTCCTGAGATTAAGAAATGGTCATTTTGCTGAAATTTCTATTATAAAAGAAATGGAGTTGGGATCTGTAATTACAATGTTGTGCTTGTCTTCTCTCTCCTTAAATGATTTTACTTATTGCCTAATCACAAAAAATAGCAATAGCTTTAATAAGAGCCTTTCATATTGATTAGTATCTGCCTGAACCTAACCAAACAGGAAATGAATGGGACCTACTAATACACTGATTATCCAACCTTTACTGAGTTAACATAGTACAGAATACAGAATACGAGCTTCTTGTACACAGATACAGGCAGTCCTTGGGTTACGTACAAGATAGGGACTGTAGGTTTGTTCTTAAGTTGAATCTGTATGTAAGTCAGAACTGGCATCAGCCGCTGCTGAAACTGATCAGTTTCAACCGCGGCTGAATCTGGATGCCAGTTTCTTAAGTTTCAACTTAAGAAACCCAAGCGTCCCCAAGTCAGCTGCTGCTGAAACTGATCAGCGGCTGATTCCAGGAAGCCTGGGGCAGAGCAACTCTGCCTCGGGCTTCCTGTAGTCAGCTGCTGGTCAGTTTCAGCAGCGCCTGACTTGGGGACACCTGGGGCAGAGCAGCTGGGTTGCTCCAGTAGCGCGGCTCCTTGGCGCTACTGGAGCAACCCAGCAGCACCCCAGCTGCTCTGCCCCAGGCGTCCTGATTCAGCCGCTGCTGAAACTGACCAGCAGCGGCTGAATCAAGATGCCTGGGGCAGAGCAGCTGGGGTGCTGCCGGGTTGGTCCAGAGCGGCGCTGCAGGACCAACCCGGCAGCCCCCAGCTGCTCTACCCCAGGGGTAGGCAAGAAAAGCCTGGTCTGCTGGAGGGGGGACACTAGCTGCACCCACCCCAGCAGACCAGGGAGACGGGGATGGCGGGACCGCCCAAGTCCTCCACGGCTTTTCTCCGTCTCCCTGGTCTGCTGACCTGGGAGACGCGGAGCAAAGCCGCAGAGCACGCGGGCAGCGGGACAGTCCAGGCGTGCCGCAGCTGTCCCACTGCTGGCATGCTCCGAGGCTTTGCTCCCCATCTCCCTGGTCTGCTGGCTTTGCTCCCGGGCAAACTAGCAAAGCCGCCCAGCAGACCAGGGAGACCAGGAGAAGCTTTTCTCGCCCCGGAAGACAAGGGTGGCGACCCGCCGCCCGTGAGCTCTGGGGCGAGAAAAGCCCCGTTCGTAAGTGCAGATCCGACATAAGTCGGATCCGTGTAAGTCGGGGACTGCCTGTATACAGCAGAGATGCTTTTTCTACTTTTCAGGCCAAATTCTGAATTTATTTATATTCCTATAAATACGTGCATTCCTACTAGCATCAAGGTGGTTGTACAGGGTGTCAATCAGTGCTCAATTGCCTGCTTTACATGATATAAAGCCTTTCCGTTTCTTGGCCATTTCATGCCATCAGTAATAGAATCATTGTAGAGAGAGATTCTAATGTTCAGAAGCTTTGAAGTTTTAGCACAGCATGGAATGCCTTATTACAGTCTAGAAACAGCTGTATAGATTTAAGGAGCAGCAAAGTGTCTCAAGAATAATGCTCTCTCTCTAGCACTAAATCTAATTTACTGCCTCATGACATATATATGTCACATTTCAGATGGCTCCTATACTGTCTTTGACCCTGAACACACAGTCAAAGTCAGAAGCTATTCTTTGTCTATCAATTTTCCTCACTCTCAAGATAATAAGCCAGATAATACTACCAATATTATATATATTTCTCCATGATAAAATACAGCATGGCATTTGTCATTAATCTGATTTGTTGTAGTCTGACTGCCTATGCTATTTTTAAAAATGTTTTCCTTATGCTGAATTTATAAGGTCATATACTGAAGTGCAACAGTATTTCAGACAGGCCTTGAGAAGTACTGGACATTAATTCAACTGTTCTACCTATCTTGATTACTGCAACAGGGATACCTACACTACTCTACATAATCCCTCAGGCCTTGATTTTGGGTCCTATGGAATAGTTTCACTCAGAGAGAAGTCCCTAAAAGAGTACTGACAAGCCTTGTAAATCTGATGTATCCTTCCTGGCTTATGAAAGAGCCACAAATAATGGGCGGCTACTCTCCACCAACAAGCCAATGCTTCATTTAGCAGAGAACTCCTCCTTTCCTTTTTCTAACATACAATAGATTGAGGTATCCTAAAGAAACCCACTCTGGACACATCATTTGTGCACAATTACTGCCCAGTGTCAAACTTCCCATTTCTGAACAACCTCAATCAACTACAAGTTCATCTACTTGAAGCTAAAATTCGAAACCAGTCATTCTAGATTCAGGCCAGGATATGGATCTGAAACCACTTCAGTACTAAGGATGTTAAACTGTGGTTAATTGACTAATTGAGTAGTTGATGGAATTCCCATTGACTACTCCACTAGTCGATAGGCACTTCTGCATTCCTCCTTTGAAATGTACAAGAACCCCTACTGGGGCTCTTTTACATTTCAAAGGAGGAACGTGCAACTCCATATGCAGCCCAGGGACAGCAGGAAGTCCCGCTCACTCCCAACTGCATGCCACGTGCCAGCTTTAAAATGCACAAGAGTCCCCAGAAGGGGCTCTTGTGCATTTCAAAGCAACAGCGCAGCATGGAGACTGGGGTCAGCTGGGGACTCTCCAGCTGATCCCGGGCTCCACGCAGCATTTCAGAGTCCCCCAACTGACCCCGGGCTCCACGCACGGCAGCGCTACACAGTTGATCCCAGGATCAGCTGTGTGGCACTGTCACTTTGAAGTACTCCTCCCCCCCCTTTACTTCCCGAGGGGCGGGGAATCGACTAGTCAACTGACTGATAAGCATTTGCTTATTGGATAGTAGACTAGTCCTTAACATCCCTATTCATTGCCAGTGAGGGATGATCTCCACCTGTCAACAGATAAAGGACAGATCCATTCTGATCTTCCTGAACCTCTTTCCAGTATTCAACATTTCTGACCATGAGATAGTGTTGTCTGGGTTCCAGGGTAATACAATAAAATGCTCTGAATCCTTCCTGGAGGGACACAACTGAAGAGTAGTAGTAGGGGAGTAATTTCCCACCACTAGATCCTCTCACTTGTGGAATCCCACAAGGATCAATTTTCTTCCCAGTCTTTTTCAACATCACATGAAGCCACTAGAAAAATGGGTCAGATCATCTTCTGCTCATGTGCAAGATGTGTTTCTTTCACCCTGCCATCTCTAACAAATACACAAACACATTTGAAAAAAACCACACACCTAAAACCTTACCGAAACAAAGACATTGCACACACCTAATCCTCCTGAGGAGAGAATGAGACACAAATACTACCTAACAAAGAGTCACTTCATTTAATGTATGATGCTCAGATGAGCACTGTGTAAGAATGTACAGGCAGTCCCCGGGTTACGTACAAGATAGGGACTGTAGGTTTGTTCTTAAGTTGAATCTGTATGTAAGTTGGAACTGATGTCCAGATTCAGCCGCTGCTGAAACTGACTGCCAGTTCCAACTTACATACAGAATCAACTTAAGAACCCCAAGCGTCCCCAAGTCAGCTGCTGCTGAAACTGATCAGCAGCTGATTCCAGGAAGCCCGGGGCAGAGCAACTCTGCCTCGGGCTTCCTGTAGTCAGCGCTGGTCAGTTTCAGCAGCAGCTGACTTGGGGACGCCTGGGGCAGAGCAGCTGGGGTGCTGCTGGGTTGCTCCAGTAGCGCCGCTCCTCGGCGCTACTGGACCAACCCAGCAGCACCCCATCTACTCTGCCCCAGGCGTCCAGATTCAGCCGCTGCTGAAACTGACCAGCAGCGGCTGAATCAGGACCCCTGGGGCAGAACAGCTGGGGTGCTGCCGGGTTGGTCCAGTAGCACCCAGAGCGGCGCTGCGGGACCAACCGGCAGCACCCCAGCTGCTCTGCCACAGGCGTCCGGAGAAAAGCCTAGTCTGCTGGGGAGGGGGGGGGGGGGGGCGTACTAGCTGTGCCCCCCCCCCACCCCAGCAGACCAGGAAGACGCGGGCGGCGGACCGAGACACACCGCGGTCCCGCCGCCTGGGTCCTCCGCAGCTTTGCTCCCAGTCTCCCTGGTCTGCTGGAGACCAGCAGTCCAGGGAGACGGGGAGCAAAGCCTCTGAGGACGCCAGCAGCGGGACAGCCGTGGGGCGTCTGGGCTGTCCCGCTGCTGGCTTCCCCGAGGCTTTGCAAAGCCGCGGGGGGGCTCGGGCAGTGGGGCAACCCAGGCACGCCTGGGCTGCCCCGCTGCCCGAGCCCCTCCACGGCTTTGCTCTGCGTCTTCCTGGTCTGCAGACCAGGGAGACGCGGAGAAAGCCCCGGAGTACATGGGCGGCAGGACCGCGAGGTCCCACAGTCCATGTCCTCCGGGGCGAGCCCCGTTCGTAACTGCGGATCCGACATAAGTCAGATCCGCGTAAGTCGGGACTGCCTGTATACAGAAAAGAATGACTGCTTTTGCTGCTGTTCCTCCTACTTTAACTAGACAATAGCCAAGTGTAATCTATCCACTTCTTGTCAGTTTTTCTAAGGCTCACAGGATTCTAAATAGCATCAGTGAAGACTCAAGATACAAAAAGGAAGTTACTCACTTCGTGCAGTAACGATCGTTCTTCGAGGTGTGTCCCCGTGGGTGCTCCACTTCTGGTGTCGAGCTGGTCCCGGCGCCGCAAATCGGAGCTTTACAGAGCTGTGTGTGTGTGTGGTCGGGCAGCGCACGTGCACTCTCGTTTCGCGCCTTTCATCTACCGCGCGCTGCCCGGCTCCCACCAGTTCGTCTCACCGCCTATCTGAAAGACAGAAAGACAAGATTCCGAAGCAGGGAGGAGGGTGGGTCGTGGAGCACCCACGGGGACACACCTCGAAGAACGATCGTTACTGCACGAAGTGAGTAACTTCCTTTTCTTCTTCGGGTAGTCCCCGTGGGTGCTCCACTTCTGGTGACTCCGAAGCAGTAATCTCGGCTAAACGTGTGTTTCGGAATCGGTATTCTGAGCAGCAGGCAACACTGCCAAGGCTACTGCTGAGTCAGAGGCGAAGTGCTGAACAATTGCATAATGTCTTGAGAAGGTAGAATTTGAAGACCAAGTCGCAGCACAGCAGATGTCACGAAGAGGGACACCTTTCACGAAAGCTGTAGACGCAGCAACTGCTCGTGTTGAGTGAGCTCTAGTTTGCGAGGTGAGAGACTTCTTACGAATAGTATAGCACGTCGTAATACAAGAGACAACCAGTTTGGAAATGCGCTGGGCGGATAAGAACTTGCCCCTAGAAGGCCCCGATGTTGAAATGAAGAGGCGGTCTGTCTTACGTAAAGCACGGGTTCTGTCTATATAGAAAGCCAGAGCTCTACGGACATCAAGCGTATGCAGGAGAGCGTCTTGTTGAGATGCATGCGGTTTTGGGTAGAAACATGGCAGAACGATTGGTTCGTTTATGTGAAATTCCGTACAGACTTTAGGTAGAAAGGCTGGATGAGACCTCAGTATCACTGATTCCGGGTTGAAGACTGTATAGGGAGGTGTTGACATTAGTGCGGATAATTCGCTCACCCTGCGTGCTGATGTTATGGCCAGAAGAAAGAGTACCTTCATTGTAAGCATCGGTAGTGGTACCGTGGCCAACGGTTCAAACGGTGGCCTAGTGAGGACATCAAGTACCAGGTCAAGACTCCATACAGGTGGCGGAGGCCTCCGTGGTGGGTTGAGGTTAGCCAATCCTCTGAGAAATCTAGCCATCATGGGGTGAGAAAAAACTGACTTGCCTTCAACGGGGTAGTGAAAGGCAGCTATCGCCGCTATATGGACCTTAAGTGATGAAATGGCTAGTCCGGTTGCCTGCAGCTGGAGGACATAGTCCAATAAGACATGCATCGGCGAAAGCAAGGGATCCAGGAGTTTAGGAGCACACCATCGTACAAATCTGGACCACTTTGACAGGTAAGTTTTCCTGGTGGAATCTCTCCTGCTGTGCAGGAGAACACGCTTCACCTGGTCCGAACAAAGATTCTCGGACTCGCTGAACCATGTACCATCCATGCAGTGAGGTGCAGAGTATCCAGCTTTGGGTGACGCAGGGAGCCTCTCTGTTGTGTCAGCAAGTCCGGTAGGCAAGGTAGTCGGCGCGGTGCTCGTACAGAGAGCTGCCGAAGGGTTGAGTACCATGGCTGCCTGGGCCATGCTGGGGCTATAAGTATCACTCGGGCCCTGTCCATCACAATCTTCTCGAGTACTCTGGGAATGAGTACAACAGGGGGGAATGCATACAAGAGTGATGTGCCCCAGTGAAGGAGGAATGCGTCTCCCAGAGAGTGAGATCCCACTCCCGCTCTGGAACAGTAAGCTGTGCATTTCGCGTTGGCACGTGTTGCGAAGAGATCTATCACCGGAAACCCCCACTGATGGAAGAGAGTTAAGAGGACATCTGTGCGGATCACCCACTCGTGGTCCTGGGGGAAATACCTGCTCAGTGCATCCGCTGTGGTATTGCTCACACCCGGTAAGTATGACGCGACTATAGAGATGTTGTTTCGAATGCACCATTTCCAGAGGCGGATCGCCTCTGCGCAAAGTGAACGGGATCGGGCACCCCCCTGTCTGTTTATGTAGTACATTGCCACTACATTGTCCGTGAGAATTCTGGTGACAGTACCTCTCATGTATACCTTGAAGTGTTTGCAGGCATGAAACACGGCCCGAAGCTCGAGAAGATTGATATGGAGCATCATCTCCGTCGTGGACCAACGACCTTGAACTGTTTTTGTGCCCATGTGGGCACCCCAGCCGATGAGAGAAGCGTCTGTGGTTATCTCTCGTGACGGTTGTGGTGCATGGAAGGGGACTCCTGACAACATGTTGTTGTGATTCATCCACCATACTAGGGAGTCCTTGACATTTACTGGAAGTACCACAGTCTTGCAGATGCTGTGGTCCGTAGGCTTGTAAACCGTGCTTAGCCAATGCTGCAGACACCTGAGGTAGTCTTGAATGGCGCACTATGATTGTTGTGGAAGCCATATGTCCCAGAAGCTGGAGACACACGCGTACCGGGAGCATTGGAGCTTGCAAGACTGTTTTTATCAGGTCTTGCATTACTTGAAAACACTCGAGTGGAAGGTGGACTCTTTCCGACTGGGAGTCGAGACGCGCTCCTATGAAGTTTAAAATCTGTGTTGGTAGTGGGCGTGATTTTTGAGTGTTCACGATAAGGCCGAGGGAGTCGAACAACTCCTGAGTTGCGACTACCATGTGCTGAGCCTCTAACTGGGTGCGTGCCTTGATGAGGCAATCGTCGAGGTAGGGGAAGATAACGACTCCTATCCTTCAAAGATGGGTAGCCACTACCGCTAGTGTCTTGGAGAACACCCTTAGGGCCGAAATGAGGCCGAAAGGCAGGACCCTGTATTGAAAATGGTCGTCGCCCACTACAAATCTGAGAAAACGCCTGTGCGCTATGTGAATCGTTACATGGAAATATGCGTCTTGCAAATCCAGGACTGCGAACCAATCTCCTTTGTTTAGTGCTGGCATGATCTTGGCCAGGGTGGTCATTTTGAAGCGCTGCTTTCGGATAAAACGGTTGAGACCCCTCAGATCGAGGATGGGTCTCCACCCCCCGGACTTTTTGGGAACCAGGAAATACCTGGAGTAGAACCCTTTGCCTCGAAATTCGTCGGGTACTCTCTCTATGGCTCCAATCTCGAGTAGGTGAAGAACCTCTTCTCGAAGAGCGGCCCCATGAGACGGGTCCCTGAGAAGGGATGGGGTGGGAGGAGTGGTAGGAGGGATTGATGCGAACGGGATTGTCAGGCCCGATGATATGACCTCTAGGACCCATCGGTCCGAGGTAATGGTGGCCCATTGATGAAGAAATGGCCTCAGGCGGTGGTGGAATAAGGTGGTGGTGGTGATTGCAGGCTTTAGAGTGTTGACCGGTGGAGATATGTTCGCGTCCTCCGCACGGGAGTCAAACCTGCTGCTTCTGGGAAGGCCGAGCAGCAGAGCGGTTCTGTTGTTGACGTTTGCGCTGAGGGCGCTGTCTGAATCTAGGCTGGTCGGATCCACGCTGCTGTTGCTGCTGCTGCTGCTGCTGCTGCTTATAGGGGAAAAAATCATATCTCCTCTGGAAGGGGTAGTATCGTCTGCGTTTAAAAGGTGACGTGTACATCCCCAGAGAACGGAGGGTCATACGAGAGTCCTTGCCAGAATGGAGGATCTCATCGGTAGTAGAAGCAAACAACTTCTGGCAATCAAAGGGTAAATCTTCCACTTTGGAGTTCAACTCCTTAGGGGCTCCCGCTGACAATAGCCAGGAAGCTCTCCTCATCGCAATGCCTGTTGCCATCGCTCGAGCGGCTGTGTCGGCAATGTCCGTGGCTATCTGAAGGGCTGTCCTACATGCGGTGAAACCTTCCTGGACAACCGATCTAAGGAGAGACTTCTTACTGTCAGGGAGGTGCTGCATAAGTTCCGGTAACTTAGAGTAATTATCAAAGTTATGGTTCGATAGCAGAGCAGCATAATTGGCAACCCTCAGTAGCAAGGTTGAGGAGGAGTAAACTTTCCGACCAAAGTGGTCCAATTTCTTTGTCTCCCTATCCGGTAGGGAATTCTTAAATTGGGGCATTTTGTTCTTGTGACGAACCGCATCCACTATCAGGGAATTCGGCTGGGGGTGATTGAAAAGAAAATCCAGACCTTTGGATGAGACAAAATACTTCTTATCAATTTTCTTATTAGTGGGCGGTATCGATGTTGGCGTCTGCCAGATATCCTGTGCCACTTCTAAGATGGCTTCATCTACCGGGAGTGCAATCTTTCTCTGTTGTTTAGGGTGCAGATTCTTAAACAACTTATGCTGTTTAGCTTGAGACTCAGTGAGCTGCACTTCCTGGGATTGCGCTACACGTTTAAACAGGTCTTGGAATTCCCTAAGATCGTCCGGTGGTGACTTCTCGCTCATAGACAACGGTTCATCCCTAGAGGGCTGTGGTGAACTGGTATTAGGGGACATATCCTGATCAGCTTCCGAGAGTTGCCCTTCCTCTAGGTCTGACATTCATGAACAATGCGTGGGGGAACGAGAAGATACAGGGCGTCGTAGCGGAGAACATTTGGAGATCTCCGAGCGGCCAGAGCGTGGACTAACTGACCTACAGGAACATGGAGACCTGCGATGAGATCGAGAGTGACTGCGATGAGATGATTCAATATAGTCCGGTCTATAACGATGGGTATAGTGCCGGCCAGACCTTGCAGGGGACAAGCGTCTAGAAGATCTAGTGCTATCATACCTGACGTAATATGCACTTCTAGATGAATGAGTTGGTGATCGTGAGCGTCTTGCAGGAGAAGGAGATCTGGAATATCTCTGGTGTGAACAGCTACGCTCTCTATCATAATAGTGACGAGATGAGAGACTGCGGTGGTAATAACGCCCATGGTCTCTTGCGTGGTGCGTAGAGGCACAACGGTAAGGGGATGGCTCGTGGTGAGACCTTGGCGAGGTACTCTGGGAGATTCCCTGGGCATTTGATTTTTGTGTTGATGCTGCTGGCTGTGTAGAGCCTGGAGAGTGAAGGGTTAAGGGCTGTGAAGCAGACATCTGAGTATGGGCACGCTGATCCCCTGCCAGTGCTGAGGACAGCTCCCTGTGGGGGGCCGTGGTTAAAAGCCCTTCAGCAGCCAGCACCGATACAACTGGAGCCGCTGCGTCTGTCTCTTTAAGAAGCCCCGGTGCCGGGTGAGGATCCCGAGCAGGGGGCTGACGAGACTCTGAAGTGCCGGCCGGCTTATTCACTGACGGAGCACGGGTTACCCTCGAACGAGAAGTGCCCGGCTTGTCACCTGCGCTTGCCCGCGACTGCGGAGCAGCTGGCAGGGAGTGAGCAGGAGAGGCTTTCCTCTTTTTTGATGAGGACAAAGCCTCAGAAGGAGCCTTCCGCTTATCAGTGGTGGGGTCCGAGGCAGAGGATCCTGAGGCAGTGGAAGGCATGAGAGCCTTATCAAACAGGATCTCCTTCAAGCGACGTTCCCGCTCCTTGCGGGCTCTAGTCGTTAGGCTGGCACAGTGGGTGCACTTCTGGGGGATGTGAGTCTCCCCAAGGCAGCGAATGCAAGCCGAGTGCCCATCTGACACCGGCATTGGTTCAGCACAGCATTCACATTTTTTGAAGCCGGGGGAGCCCGGCATTTTGAATTGTGGGGACTGAACGTTACCGCCGGCTAAGTGCAGCCGCTTGTATGCGTCCCCAGCTTCTCTGAGTTACTTTCCTTCTGTTTACTCTATTTAAATTTTATTTCCTTTCTCTTTTTTTTTTTTTTGGTAACCGGAGCAGGCAACAGAAAAAAACGCCAACACTATATATGTAGCACTGCTCTTACTCGGTTTTTTCTTTTCCTTTTTTTTTTTTTAAACCGCGTCTGCCAACGGGGCTAGACGCGCTATGTATTTTAACATTTAAAGCTATGAAATTTCCCCACGGCAAGCAGCCGAAGGGAAGAAAGGGGAAATTTGAGGAGAAAGTGGGGAAGCTCCGTCTGCGACCCAAGGCGGATGAGAAGAACTGGCGGGAGCCGGGCAGCGCGCGGTAGATGAAAGGCGCGAAACGAGAGTGCACGCGCGCTGCCCGACCACACACACACACAGCTCTGTAAAGCTCCGATTTGCGGCGCCGGGACCAGCCCGACACCAGAAGTGGAGCACCCACGGGGACTACCCGAAGAAGAAGTCTTAGTTTTCACTCTATAGCTACAGGGCAGAACTCAGCAGCAGAGGCACTACAACTGTTTGCAGACTTAAAGTTACAACTCTGCATCTGTTTACATTTGGTTCATATTTAGAAGATTTTCTTCACGTAAGTGCTAAATTAGTTTTGAAGGGTTTTTTCTTTTTTTTCTTTTTAATGAAAGTTCAGCTTCTCTACAAGTTGACTGCATTGACATGGGAAAGCTTCAGCTTGCCACAGTAAAGTAAATATGCCAAGCTTTTTTGACTTGTATATAAGCTGAAGTTAAGTTTTGCCTTTCCCTGTATGTTTCACCACTAAGTCAAGTGCTTTACCCACATGCTGTGCAGCAACTGCTGTAATAATTGGTCTGCAGATTTATCCTAATTGTCATCTCACGTGTAAAAAGTGAGTTTATATAGTGTGTCAGAAACCAATAACAACCACTGATAGGAAAAGCTGCAAAAGGGAAACAAAAAAAGATTAAACTAGGCCAAACAAAAACCCCTGCTGATATAACTCAAGGACTGTATTGAGGTCATGCTCGCTAAAGAAAAAAGTGAGAGCCCCAAAATCAATAGACCAAAATTGGTGCACCAGAAATTGGGCCAAATATTGCTAAACAAAATAATTATGGGCTTGGGTTTTCCACTCATCACTCCATAAGATTAGAGATGAGGAGGGTGTTTCACCATCCTTGCTGCCACCCACATCCATCTTCTGGGATCTCAGGAGCCACTGAGACACTGTTGGACCTTTGTTTTGCTAAGCCAGAGATGCCCTGACCAGTCAGGGCTACAGAGGGACCCAGATAACAACAATACCACTATTAGCTCTAGCTAACTTCCAAACACCATTTAGGATTTACTCTGTCCTTTTCCTGCCCCATTATTTCTTCTTTTTCCTATCCTCTTTCCTTCTGTCTAATATAAGTCAGGCTTAGCTAGCCAAGTCTGTATATTTTGAAAAGTTGCTGTCAGGCTGTGATCAGAGAGAATGATGAAAGCAATTTCCTAAAATTCTCAATGCTGGTACAAGTTTACTGGCCTCAGAATGACTAATAAAGTTCATGTGCCATGCTGTTCTTTCTCCAGCACTAAAGAAAAGCCAGGGGACACAACAACAAAAAAAGGAACCACATTTTCTGTCTTTTCTGGGGGGTTTTCATCCCCTCATGTGTGTGTGTCTTGTTTTGTCTTCTAGGAAATGAGATTAGTTTTTAGCAGCTCCAGTCCATCTCAACTAACTTTCTCTCTCCTCCCTGAACAAGAAAAGTGACCATCTAAAAATGTCAAAATAGGCAAAGATTTCTTCTAAAAACCTTCCAGCTAGAGGGAAAGGGAACAAGAAATGTTAAGATGAAAGCCTTACTTAATATGTTATAGTTAAAATACTTTTAAACACTTTTCCTTCTTTTTCTGTGCCTTTATAAAGATTTTTAAAAATTGTAATCGCATTCGCCATGATACTCAGCAGGCTAAGGTCCCTGTATACCAAACTCCGAATCTTGTTTAAACACTGTTTAATGTTAAACAGTTTCAGGGTCACATTAACAGCTTTCAGTCTTTGGGCCCATATTCTCTAACAGTTTCATGTCATAGAAGACAATTTATATTTATAATGATTGGAGGGAACTAGAGGAAGGACTCACCTTCTTTTCTGCAAAAAATTCACAGGCTAAAAAAGTTTCAGAGGTAGGTTCAGAGTTATATTTGTACAGTTCGAGTAAATTGTGCATTATGCCATGATAAAGCAGAGGGTCCCAAGTCAGAAGTTTCCACATAAAATTTGTCTTAAATTTAAGTACCATCATGTGACAGTGCAAGTGTTCTTTGGAAAGTAGGATATTATTTATTCTATTACATGTTCATTGAAAAGTGTAAAATGGCCATTGTTGCTTTATTCTTACGTATGTAATTTTGCCACCAGTCCTGATGAAGTCCTTTGGGAATTAAAATTCACCTACCAGCCTCAGGTATGGAGGGCTTTTTCACTCCTTTTAAAATTATCACAGAATCATCTGCAGTTCCTGCTTTCCATTAGCTTCCCTGACAAATCAGGATTTAGTTACCACAGCTCATAAGGTTCTCACTGGTTTGTTCAACTGCTTTTCCAAACACAACCATCAACATAGCAACACTCTTTGACATGCCTACATTTGGGTTGTTGGGTTTTGTTTGTTTGGCTTTAGAAGCCTAAACTACTGCAACAGCTACGGCTAACGTCCATATTTCAAAATACTGAACCTTTAGGATTTGCTGCCATCTGTAAAGAGGCAAAGTTCAATTAATAAAACCTATTCCAAGAGCCTGCACTACTGATTATGTTTAAAGACAAAGTAACAAACCAGAATGAAGTAAACTCAAGTGTCATAACACACAGAGGTGGTTAGTGGGGTTGGAACCCTAATATCAGCCAAAGAAAAAAACTGGCAGGGAAATAAATCTGACTCAACACAAACAAAATAAAATGCAATAATGCCTTAACATTTGTAATGAGAAAAAAAAAGGGCAATGAAAAGCACCAATAATTTCTTCTCTAGGGCAGTGATTTTTAATAGTCTAAGTACTCAATATGACATATATAGGGACTTTTTCAGCTCCATTTTATCAGTTTTATTCCTATGCTTTATGAAAACACAGAATTTGGAGAGAGATGAAATAAATAAGATTCTACACAAGTTGTTCTAAAATCTACAGAGGAGTTACTAGAATGTGAAAGACTTTCTAAAGGCTCTCTGAACCATATACAGTGGGGTATCATTTTCTTAAATTCTAATTGAATGGTTCAAAAACCTTTGGAAGTTTTATTTTTCTATTCAACTCTACATGACTGTTCCATAAGGGACGTGGAAAATTTCTGCCTAAGTGTAGTCAAAGCTATGTGTAAGCACTTAAGGGCAAGATTTAGCCCTGAATTTCTAGTTATGGAAACACATTAGCAGTTGTAATAAACAAAAATGTATCATGTTCAATTAATACCCTTCATTGAGCTATGTCTCAACAACAGTAGCAGAGTTTTCAAAATGTGTATGTAGTTATGATCTTAAAATAATAAGGTCAACCATGCAGTACAGCCCACTGAACAATCCCCTACATAAATAGTCCATGAGACAAATTTTCAAGAGTTCTTAGTTCACATTTAGGTACCTCTCCTAAGAACCACAGAAGTAGCTAAACACTGAACACTTTGAAAATCTGCGCCTTACTCCTATCCCCAGTTTGTGGCGGCACAGCACTTTTTATGCTGTGTAAGAAAGCACCACAACGAACAGGTCAAAATTAGGACTGTGTTACGTGCTGAGTTTCAGGTTTGATGTAGGAAATAAGGATAACAGTATGCTGAACTTAAACTGATGTGTGTCAGAGTACTATTATGCCAGTGGTGTAGAGTGTTGTAGTGGTACTAAATTAATGCTTGCAGATTGGTATTTTGTTACGTGTGATGACAATTTATTATTCCTTGCCTTGTGGAGATTACAATAGTATTAACTCAAACATTACATCTATCTGTTAGGGATTTTGTGAATTTTCTTGGGGTCCTTTAAAATTTTAATGTAAACAAATGTGTCATCACAGCGCACAGAGCTGGAGACAAACTGACATCCTAGAGATATCTAGAATTCTACTATTCTAGAAAGTGGAATATCTTATTCTGTGTGAGAAAAGAAATGTTCTGCTTCACTTCAGAGTCCTTTAGCTATAGGGAATAGAGAATTCACAAGGACCTTTCAATTTAATTATTGCTCCATAATCATTTGGTTATTCTGAAAAGAGGATCTATTAAAACGTTCAGTTGGATAAAATAGCATTTTAGTCAGATAGTTACCCAAATATATTGTAGGATACATCCAAATAAAGTTGAATTTAGAATTGTAAACACAAACTACAAATATTCCTTCTTGCTTTTGTCCAATATTTACAATCCTAACCAATTCAATTACAGCCCTGTTCAGTAAGTAAACACAAGATAACCCCATATTTATTTGTGTTAATAAAATCATTTTCTGAAAGACTGTGATAAAAGTCTGATTCATCTTGAACTGGCGAGATGAGATTTGGTCAAAGATGAGCTTAAAAAAATATAAAACATCTTGATAATTCCATACTCCCTGTTAAAATATTGTTGGTATTACCACCGCAACAACAGATTTTACTTTTGTAGAATTTAGAAAGCAAAAATTATCTAGATCAAGATTAACTTTATTCTAGTACTGCAATATAATCAAAAGGCTTATGGATACCCATACACCTGGAAAGTAAGTTTGTCAGGTTTAAAAGATGAACATCTATATATCATGTACTAGTAGTGAAAGCTCTGGGATCTATTTTTCAAAAAGCAAAGTTTTGTTCATTAATAACTATGCATCTTTAGTAAGCCCATCAACATAGAGCCTAAGCAGGATACAAACACTACAGTAGCACTGTATTTTCTAGCAAAAAGGATATACAGGCAGTTCCCGGGTTACGTACAAGATAGGGACTGTAGGTTTGTTCTTAAGTTGAATCTGTATGTAAGTCGGAACTGGCGTCCAGATTCAGCCGCTGCTGAAACTGACCGCCAGTTCTGACTTACATACAGATTCAACTTAAGAACCCCAAGTCAGCTGCTGCTGAAACTGATCAGCAGCTGATTCCAGGAAGCCCGGGGCAGAGCAACTGTGCCTCCGGCTTCCTGTAGTCAGCGCTGGTCAGTTTCAGCAACGGCTGACTTGGGGATGTCTGGGGCAGAGCAGCTGGGGTGCTGCTGGGTTGCTCCAGTAGCACCGCTCCTTGGCGCTACTGGACCTACCCAGCAGCACCCCATCTGCTCTGCCCCAGGCATCCTGATTCAGCCACTGCTGAAACTGACCAGCAGCGGCTGAATCAGGACGCCTGGGGCAGAGCAGCTGGGGTGCTGCCTGGTTGGTCCAGTAGTGCCCAGAGCGGCGCTGCGGGACCAACCGGCAGCGCCCCAGCTGCTCTGCCCCAGGGTCCACAAGAAAAGCCTGGTCCGCTGGGGGGGGGGCACACTAGCTGCGCCCCCCCCCCCCCCCTTCTCCCAGCAGACCAGGGACACAGGGAGCAAAGCAGCAGCGGGGGGTGCCTCGCCTCTGAGGCTTTGCTCTGGCGCGGGACCGCTTTGCTCCCGGTGCCCCTGGTTTGCTGGAGACGGTCCCCAGCAGACCAGGGGCACCGGGAGCAAACCCGCAGCCGCAGCGGGGTCCCGCGCTTCTGAGGCTTTGCCAGAGCAAAAATATACAACAATACACAAATATACTCCTGAATGTATCATCATCTTTTGGATCCAGAATGCCTTTTCAATATACATATTAATGTGCAAAGCTTGAACACCTGAAAAATAAGTATTTACAGGAAATACAAAATGCTGAAACTGACAATATGCTAGAAAAGCCAAACCTGTAAAGCCTGTTTAGTTGTGCAATTAAGCACAGAGGCAAAGGCAGGAACCAATCACACACTACTAAAAAAAGACCCATTATTTCCTTAACAACCTGATTTTAAAATTGAAGCCTCCTTTATTGTTACTTTTCCTAGAAGTATCTGTGCAACTCTCAGCTGCCAGTGTAGCTATTGAAGAACTTCTACCGGTTAATGATCAACTCCTGAAGAAATGAAGATTCTTGAACTGCTATCCACAAAAGCATAACGCTTTATTATAAAAATGGCAACCCATAGGTGACTTTAAGAACTCCAAACACTTTTTATATTCTAAGGCTACTTCAAGGCAAAGCATACAACACAAAGGGAAATTCTGATCCCAGTAACAGAGAGACACTCAAACATGAAATCAGCTTGAAGATAAAAAGAAGCCTCTGGTGATGAAATTGTGTTTTAATGACTATCTTCAGCTGACATTGTTTTTTTCATCCCATTTCCAATTACAGTATTTAGTAGCAACAATTTTCTCTTAATGAAGACTGAGTTCTAGACAGACAGAACCTCCAGCAGCTGTTCTAACAATTGATGAATGATTTGAGTTTGCCCCTTTATATGTCAAAGGCACCATCAAATTAAAAATGGCAGACTTTTGCGTTTTTAAACTTACACCAATCATGAGCAAAACTATGAATTAACTATAAATTAACTCAGTTCATCTTTTTTCTCCAGTTTGTTTACCTTATGCATTTCAGAGAGAGTTGTTTTCTAGCCTATTTCTCTGATTTTCCTGTGTGCATAGAACTTTCACAGAACAAACAGAAGAGAAAAACATTAAAAAAAAGAAAGAGTAATTTTTAAAACCACAAAAATTGGAAGGGAGACTTTGTATAGGGGAACAATTTGAAAAAAAGAACATATTTAAAAAATCATATACAGTAGACTTCCAATAATTTGGCACCTTTGGGACCCAGAGGGTGCTGGATTATTGGATATGCCGGAGTATCAGGAGGTACTCCAGCAGGAGGCTGTGACGGGTCGGGGGGGAGGGGAGGCGTGGAGAGGAGAGAGGCAGAGGGTCCGGCAGGGAATGGTGAAGCGTGGGGTGAACCCTCCGCCATTTTGCAAGGGGGGGGGGGGAGCCCTGCACAGCTGCCGGCGACAGACCAGCTGGGGCTGCAAGCGGCAGCAGCGACTTGGGGAAGCGGCAGGGCAGAACAGCTGGGGTGCTGCCCTGTTGGTCCCACAGTGCCTCCCCTCACCCACCTGCTCGGCACCAGGCAGCACACCAGGAAGCTCTGCTCTGCAGCTTCCCCAAGTCTGCTGCTGCCGCTGCTGAAACTGACCAGCTGCGGACTTGGGGAAGCAGCGCGGAGCAGAGAGGCTGGGGAGCTGCCAAGCACCAAGCAGGGAGGTGAGGGGTGGCGCTGCAGGGCCAACCCGGCAACACCCCAGCTGCTCTGCTGCGCGCCACTTCCCCAAGTCTGCAGCTGGTCAGTTTCAGCAGTGGCAGCAGCGGACTTGGGGAAGCAGCCCAGAACAGCTCCAATTGTCCGGCTGGTCAAAGCACTTCCAGATTCCAGTTGGTGATGGACTATCGGGAGTGCCGGACCACTGGATGCAAGACAATTGGAGTTTTACTGTATATTGCTTTCCTATTTCTGCCATGGAAGAAATTCAAAAGAGGAAGCGAGGAGAGAGAACACTGGATTCCTATTGTGTAAGTCAAGTCACATAGCTCAACACCACGAATCAATGAATTCTTTGCTATCTTATGCAGAACAGAACATGAGAATCTCTGAAGGATTAAGTACCACTAACAAATACTTTAAAAATCTGTCTTGTCCCCCTCTCCCTTCCCCCCTGCAACTCCTCAGAATTTAGGAAATACTTGTCTCAAAGAAGCTAATTGGCCAAGATTTACATTCCAAACAGGAACCAAATGTTGATTTTAATGACTTCTATATCACAATAAACAGCATTGACTTTGAACAATACTCTTTTAGACATTAAAGTTAAACTGATTATTTGGTTCCAAAAAGGCTGTCTGTTTTTAAAAAGTAAGGTGTCAGGTCATTATATTGTTATTGCTTCCCCCCCCCCCCTTCCTCCCCAACACAAACTGAATCTTAGCTTCCACCATTCCTTTTTCCAGTTTCAATTAGCCTTGTTCTACTTGATTTCTCCTCTTGCCTTCAGCCTAGTTCCAGTACATGATTTTTAGTCATTCAAGCTCTCTCTCAAGCACAGCTAGCATTTGCATACCACTTTTAAAGAGACTCACACACACACACACACACGGATGCTATCAGTTCAGTTAGGCTCAAAAATGTCCATTTTTTTAAAGCTAATCCCATGCAGCATCCTTGACCAAGATCTGTCATTAGTCATGCTTATGTTTTCAAAACACAGCTCTGTTTAAGGCATTGTGAGATATCGTGATGACAAGGGAGCAACTCCTATTTTTCCCTTGGGGCAAAATAAAGACTAACAATCTTGTCTGGATAGCAGCCAATGAAAACTTATGATTTGATATTCCAACATTAAGAATGTTGTTTTGAGTTATTCAACTATTACTTTTGTTATAACTTATAGCATTTTTGTACTCTAGTTGGAGTCTTTGGTTGTGAAAGGTTAGAAGCATACATTCTCAATCCCACTCCAAACATCTATGGGGTCAAAGATTCATCACCAGTTACACCTCTGAAGGGGACTTTTTGTGTACATCAGCCTGATCAGGGCAAGAATGTCTGTTGGGGCTGCACAAAGTTTTAGGCAGGGTAGAGCAAGAAATCTGTCACAATGAAGCACCATTCCTGAATGAGCTCCTCCTTTTTAATGAAGAAACCCATGAAAATCCAAGAAATTAAATTAAGTTTGGAGCTACATTAATTTGGGGATGTTAAAAAGTAGTTAATTGGATAAATGTTTAACTGCTGAAAATTTATTTATATTACAGGCAGTCCCCGGGTTACGTACAAGATAGGGACTGTAGGTTTGTTCTTAAGTTGAATTTGTATGTAAGTCGGAACTGGTACATATTGTAGGGGAAACTCTAGCCAAACATTTTTTTTAGTTTTGGATAGCATAGGGAAAGGTTAACTCCCCTCTAATGTTTGTTTTGCTGTCTGTTCCCCTGTTCAGAAGATTTCACATCTATTTCTGTCCCTGTGACAAACTCAGGACTAAAGGAGTAACTCATCAAATACCAAACAGCTCTGCACCATGCTTTGAGCTAATAGCTTTATTTCCACACACCACCCAGGGTTCTAGGAGGAGGGTCCTTTTTTTGTTAACACAATGAGGCCAGCACTTTGTTTGTTTTGGTGGAGTCTTTGTTTGCCCAGGGAGCCCAGCATGTATAGGGGGAGGAGGGGCGGAGAGGCTGCTTTTGTCTGCTGTTCGGCAGCCTGTTGCTCAGGGGAGGGGGCAGCCTGTTGCTGGCAGGGGGGGAGGGGGAGGCGTGCAGGATGAGAGGCCGCGGGGGGGGGGGGGGGGCAGCGGGCGTGGGGAGGCACTTTTCCTCTGCCCGGCAGCTCTGCGGGATCCCTGTCCCTGTGGCCAGCTGCTGCAGGCAGAGGCCAGTTGGAGCCGGCCGAAGAGGAGGAGGAGGTGGATTCTAGGACCCAGGTGAGCGAGCCCCGGGGACGCTGCTGCGCTCCGGGAGCCCGGCATGTATAGAGGGGAGGAGGGGCAGAGAGGCTGCTTTTGTCTCTTCGGCAGCCTGTTGCTCAGGGGAGGGGGCAGCCTGTTGCTGGCGGGGGGGGGGGGGGGGGGGGGCCAGCGGGCGTGGGGAGGCACTCTTCCTCTGCCCGGCAGCTCTGCGGGACCCCAGTCGGAGCCGGCCCGAGGAGGAGGAGGATCCTAGGACCCAGGTGAGCGAGCCCGGGAATGCTGCTGCGCATGTGCGGGAGTTGCCTCACCCCGTTCGTATCTAGGGATCCGACGTAAGTCGGATCCATGTAAGTCGGGGACTGCCTGTATATCAAATTTAAATACAGAGGCAGCAGCATGGGGTGGCAGTTGGTTCCTGGAACGCACCAGCTGCTGCCGCACACTGCTTCCTCTGTTTCAGAAGCAGCAATGCAGGGTGACAGCTGGCTCCCCAGGAGTGGGGCAGGAGCCTGCGTGGTACCATGAACATTAACCAATAAGTTCAGAGTTATTGGTTAACCATTTACACTTTCACATCCCTAACACTAATGCTCTTTGACTCCACTACAGGAGCTGTGTTCCATCACAAATAAGGAGATCCTGGTGGAGGCAGGGCCAACTGATACAGGACTATTTCTACTTTTCAATTAAGGGCTCTCTTCTCTAAACATCCTTGAGATGCCTGGAATGGGAGATCCTGTGCCCTAAAAGTTTAGTAGGCTCCAAAGTCCTCCCTCTTAAATGGATGATATACAGTAAGTTATATAATGTTCCACAAGGTTCACATGTCCAATTGGCCCATTCTTAGGAACAATACAAGCAAGGGAGTCTTCAGTGATACTAATCTATTAATACGACTATGCAAGAATGTTTTTCCATGGTATGAAAATTTCATTTCATGAGTTTAGGATGAGTAATGAAACCATGAGTGAGTTATGTTGGTCATTTCAACTGAGAGCTAATATCTTTATATCAACAAATACCCTCATATGTATGTTGCCAAACACAGAATTATGCACCTTTTTAAACAGGCGGCAACAAGTCTGCTCAGGCTAAAAAAAGCCTCTATTTTAAAAAGGAAGGGCAGACAAGCAGGTACTGAATAGAATTCATACTCTTTTGAGGTAGCGCCATTAATAGGTTTTAAAAGCAGAAGCCAGATTTCACAGGAACATCACCTTTCTATCAATTTTAGTAATCAAAATCTACATACACATGTGACAAAGCAATATAAAACAAAGCACAGTCATTGCTCAAAGGCAATTGCTGTACTTTAAGGAAGTAAAAAAAAATTTCTAACCAGAATCTTTCTGCTTGTTTTTGAAACTGCCTTAAAAAGCCCTGGAAATCCAGGGAAATAAAGGAAGATTTATTTCTCGAAGAAGAGGAACCAAAGTATAATCTAAAGCTTTCACTTAGGATTCAGGCCTTGCAAACAGACGGGGTAAGTTGCAGCTATTGCAGTTTGCACAACAAAGAAATAACAAGGACAGCCATACCTATTCCATATCCTTCATAGAGTTGTCTTTCATGTTCTGTGGTCTGTTTGATGATCATCTCCCGGGAACCGTGTTGCCTTCCCTGTCTGCCTTTAATGCTGTTATGTAATTCAATCTGCTCCAGCTCATCACTGAATCGATGTAAATATCTGAAAGACAACAAGTTTAAGCTATAACATGTCTCGCCGCATCTTATTACAACTATTCTGGTTTGGTCATTTGCCAATATTTACTAGTTTTTTCTTTGCCATCTGCACTACATCTAAATATATGCCACTGATTCTCTTGAATTCAGTTTGAAAAATGCATTATTCTTCCAAAAGAGGAACGCTGTTTAGGATGTGACCTCTGGACTCTTACCCCATCAATTTAAGAGTACACAATGTCACCTACTGACTCTCTGAGGGAAGGAAGACTAGCACTGTATTGGGAGAACTTCCAAATGATTACTGGATAAGGATGATAGAGAGCAGAGTTTTCTTTTACATGTTCGTTCCACCTATAGCAAAGATTCATAGATTTCCAGGCCAAAGGGACCTCTGTGATTTACCCTGACCTCCTGCGTGAAACAGGGCATAGAATTTGCCCAAAAGAATTCCTCAACTACATCTTTTGAAAGAACATTCAATCAATTCAGTTGCACATCCTCTAGTGCAGGCATGTCCAAAGTCCGGCCCGCGGGCCAAATGCGGCCCGCGGTCGGATTTAATATGGCCCCCCGCTTCTCCCGGCTCCCCGGTGCTTTTTTCAACTGGCACGCGCAGCGCGCCGCTTCGAGCCGCCGCCGCCGCGGTCCCAGACCCTGCCCCTGCACTCCGCTTTGGGGCTGAGAGTGCGGGGACAGCCCCCGCTTCCTCCCCCTCTCCTGGCTCCCCGGCACTCCTCTGAACTGGCGCCGCTTCCGGCCGCGCCGCCGCCGTCCATGGCGGCCGCTGCGGTCCTAAAGTCCGCCCTGTAGGGCATGTCCACAGCCCCGCTCTCCCGCTTGGCTGCGGGTTCGCCCTGCCCATGGGCCGCCGTGAGGCCAGCATGCCCCGCGCTCTCCGCCCGCCTCTGACTCTGCAGGCCCTCTACCTTGGGGCTGAGAGTGCAGGGACGGACTCCACAGCTGCTGAGATCAGGGACGGACTCCGCAGCTGCTCAATCTCAGTATCTGTGATTGGCCCTGCACACTGTCAGCTTTCTGGCGGGCTCAGGCACGTGGAGCTGCGAACACGCCGGAGGTCATCATTAGACACTTCGCCACAAACAGCCACAAAGGCAAGAGAATTCTTGTTGGGCAGTGTATTAGTGCAGTGTATTACTTGGGCAATGTATTAAACCTCTGGCACTGCGCTCACATGATCCCTTCCCCTTCTGGTCAATTTAAAAAAATGGCGACTGTAAATAAGAGAAGGAAAGTTGACAGTGAGGGCCGCCGCTTCCAGGACAGGTGGAAAGTGGAATATTTCTTCACTGAAATACAGAATCACTGTGTTTGTCTGATATGCCAAGAGACTGTGGCTGTTTATAAGGAATTTAATGTCAAGAGACACTACCAGTCGAGACATAGCACATACGACAAGCTTACAGGGCACGACCGCAGTGAAAAGTTGAAGCAACTTGAAGCTGTTTTAATGTCACAACAGAAATTTTTCATAAGAGCCCGTGAGTCAAATGAAAATGCCACAAGGGCGAGCTATGAGGTGGCAACGTTAATTGCTAAAAATTGCAAATCTTTTGCTGAGGGTGACTTTATCAAAGAATGCGTTATGAAAATGGTTGAGAATATCTGTCCCGAGAAGAAGCAAGAGTTTGCCAACATTTGCCTGGCTCGTAACACTGTAGCACGGAGAAGTGAAGAGATTTCATCAGATATTAAGAGACAGTTGACATCCAAAGGAGTGGATTTTGACTTCTTTTCAATAGCCTGTGATGAAAGCACGGACCTATCTGACACAGCTCAGTTGCTGATTTTTATGAGAGGGGTGGACGATGAAATGAATGTGACTGAAGAGCTACTTGACCTCCAGAGCCTTACAGACCAAACAAGAGGAAAAGATTTATTTGTTTCTGTTAGTTCCGCCGTAGATGACATGAAACTGCCTTGGAACAAAGTTACTGGGATTATTACTGATGGGGCACCTGCCATGGTTGGCGAACGAAGTGGATTATCAACCCTAATCTGTAACAAGGTGATCGAAGGAGGCAAAGCTATTAAACTCCATTGTATCATTCATCAACAAGTTCTCTGTGCTAAACATCTCAAATATGATCATGTTATGAAACCGGTGCTAAAGACTATTAATTTTATTCGCTCTAAAGCCCTGTGCCACCGCCAGTTTAAACAGTTTCTACTGGACATCCAGGCTGAATACGAAGATGTTTTATATCACAACGATGTAAGATGGCTCAGTCGGGGGTCTGCACTGCAGCGTTTCTACTCTCTCAGAAAGGAAATCGGAGAATTCTTGGAAACAAAGGGACAACCAATGCGAGAAATATCTGATCCTATTTGGCTGGCTGATTTGGGGTTTCTAGTTGACATAACAAAGCATCTGAATGTACTGAACACGAGTCTTCAGGGGAAAGATGCAGCGGTGAACCAGCTTTATTCACACCTCAAAGCCTTTGGGACAAAGCTGCAACTTTTCATAAGGCAGTAGTCACAAACACAGCCCAATACCATACATTTTTCAGCGTTGCAAGAAATAATGAACAGTTTTCCACAGGACAATATCAGTGCGCAAACGAGCAGGTATGCAGCAGACATCGCATCTCTGGCTGGGGAGTTTAAACGGCGCTTTCAGGATTTTGCAGCTATTGAAAAGGAGATCAGCCTTTTCTCCTCTCCATTCTCTGTTGACCCCGATGATGCTCCAGATCAGCTGCAGCTTGAGCTCATTGAGCTGCATTGTGACAGCGAGTTACGCAGTCGTCACCAACAGCTCTCTCTTGTGAACTTTTACCGACAACTGGATAAGAGCCGGTTTCAAGAGATTCGAACATTGGCTAAGAAAATGCTGAGCTTGTTTGGCTCAACATATATGTGTGAGAAGATATTCTCTGCTATGAACTTTAACAAGAACCACGTGAGGACAAGACTAAGTGACTCTCACCTGCGTGACATTTTGCGCATCAAAACCACTGCCTTTGAACCAGACCTAGCCTATGTGCTGCAGTCCAGATCTCAGTTTCACCCTTCACATTAGTGTAGGCAAGTTTTTTTTTCAATTGAGATGAATACATTGTAAAATCTCAGTTAGTGTCAGTTGGTCTAAATCAGTTATAAATATATTTGGACACAACATGTATAGTTGGTGTTATGTTCCTGTTCATATTTTTTTAACTTAAAAGTTGATAATATGTAATGTACTTTACAATGTTCCTGACATATATTTCAGCTTCCTGGATTTTTTTTTCATCTGGCCTTCAGATATGAAAGGCAGAGTGATTTAACACTTGTTTAGATTTGTCATCCATGTGACAAAATGAAAAGTATGCCGTTTGCAATAAACTTTGCATAACATAGTTAATTTGCATTTAATTTTAATGGTTCAAAGAATGTCAGGCAAAATGGTCGGCCCTCACGCATGTTCACTTGATCAAATCTGGCCCTCTTTGAAAAAAGTTTGGACACCCCTGCTCTAGTGTGATATATGCCATCCAGTGCCAGCAATGCCCCTCTGCCATGTATATTGGCTCTAGTGTGTTCAGATGGCATTTCTAAAACAGACTGAGACACAAGTAGGAAGTGGGGCTCAGTGAACAGAACACAGAACTGCACTTTCAGCAAGAAATGATGCCAACGTTTTATACACAGGGAACAAACATTTAGAGTGCCAATCATGTACTTACTGAAAAATATATAAGTATCCATTTTATTTTGCATTTGCCTTCACTACATATTTAGGGATAGAATACTTGACGGGTAGGGCTCTCTGATTACATTATGACCTCATCCCATAGTTCCAGAATGGTTATGATCTATTTATGTTAATGCAGAATATCTTCAATATTAATACATGAATACTGGGATTTATAATAATTTAGTATATGTAATATGTAGTATAATATATTAAATGTATTTTATATATAATATTTAATATAATAATAATTACTATGATTATATTAATTGGTATACTAATTTGGTATATTTAATATACAGGAGACACCTGCTCTTACGACCTAATTGGTTCCTGGAGAACCATCATAAGTCGAATCCTTATCACCCAGAGGGGCAATGTTATGAATGGGGATTCCTTTCCTGGCTGACTTTACCTCCTGGGAGTTGTAGTGTCCTGGAGCCAGCGATGCGAACGGCCGGGGGCTGTGCTGGGCAATAGGCGGCCCTGCAGCACAGCGTAAACAGCGCCCTGAGCCGGCCAGGGGATTTTCCAGGCAGGGGGCGGCCCCACTGCGTGAAAGAGCCGGCTGGGGGCTGTGCCAGGCGGTAGGCAGCCCCCTGGCTCTTGGAACAGAGCTGCCCTAAAAGCAGGGGGGTCACAGGTTGGGCACTTGTAAGTCAGGGGTCGCCTGCATATTTAATATATTTAATTTAGTATATTTAATATATATTTAATATTTAGTATATTTGAGATTGATCTTAATTCAATCTTATTTCCAACCCGAAAAAAGATCCTTTTTTACTAAGAAATACCACATTCTTACTTTTCAATTAGTTCACAGGCTTCTTTCTTTGTGTAGTCTGCTTTGCTGGGATCAAGGTGACTTTGAAACCATTGCAATTTTTCTCCTATAGGAACAAAGTGGATGTTGTTTATTATAGTAGCAGTAGCATAGATCAAAATCTGTCAATATTCCCGCAATAAATCCCATTTTTCAGGGGGTTTAAATTCAGTCTTAAAAATTTGCTTCACTATGGTACATGTATAAGGTCTCAGGCTAGGTATGAAATAAATATAAAGAATAGATTTCATCCAGTTGTCATTTTGAATTTGGGAAAGAAGAAAGAACCTATTTATAGGTGGTTTTCTATCCTCCTTTACTAATAGTTTTAAACAACTGGAAATCAGAAGAAAAAAAAGTTAACAAAAATTAACTACAAGTTGAACCTCTCTAGTTTGGCATCCCTAGGACCTGACCAGTGCCAAGCAAAGGAATATGCCAAACAACAGGAGGTCAATATTGTCCACTGCTTACTGATTTCTTCGGAGTAAATTATAGCTAAATAACAGCACAGAACAGTGAGAGCCAGGACTAGTGGCTATAAACAAACTTTATGGGATCATGGAAAACTTGGCCACACCTATAATAAGTGGACATCCATCTAACTAAAATCATGCCGGACCATGGATGTTGCCATACCAGAGTGTGCCAGATAGGAGTTTCAACCTCAACAAACCAATTCTTGGGCAATCAGTACACACAGTATTTTTTAATATAGTAAATTGTATAAGAATTGGATGAAAAGCTTAAAATTGTTAAAAAAAAATCTGTGAGTAATGCTTGTAAAATGTTTAAGAAGTACCCAAAAAAACCACTGTTAAATTATATTACAACATGATGGGGGTGGAGAGAAACGCCATAGTGGATCAATATCAAGACAATCAAATGTGTTCTAGACATTA
The DNA here is from genome assembly GCF_049634645.1 of Pelodiscus sinensis. NCBI lineage: Eukaryota > Metazoa > Chordata > Testudines > Trionychidae > Pelodiscus > Pelodiscus sinensis. Next base: position 62,376,628 of record NC_134715.1, on the reverse strand, counting down.
GCAAGTTAGAGTTGCAGCATAGGAACCTTGACTGATAACCCTTCTCTTAAATTTGAAAAGGTAATTAACAAGCTACAACATCCAACTATTTAAAACGCTATATCAAGTTGTGACCAGAAATCTACCAATCTTCCGTGTTGCTGTGTGCAATCACTGCTAGTCCATAAACATCCGCATGAGGCGATGCAACTATAAACTTTGGAGTAGACTACATGTAATGATATGGACTGACAAGGCTTAGTTATATTAATGAAACAGGTTTGTTCTGTATTATGCTAAGTTGCCTTCTACTACAGTCAGACATGCAATGAAATCCACATGTGCTGCAAAGAAGTAAAGTCAAGAAATCCCAGCTTTGGTTTCACTGGCACATGCTAAATTGAGATGAGAGCACACATAAAAGTCTAACATTTATACAGTTTATTAATAGATTATAACGACAGTCCTCATCTTATATAAAGAACAATTAAGTAGAATATAGGACAAATCTTAATTTTGATTAATACTCACCTACAATACTCAGACGCAAAGCTTTTTCATTCTTCAACCTAGAAGACAGAAAGTGCATGCACTAGTCAATCATTTCTCAAAAGAAAAATCAATGGAAAAGGTAGGTAAAACATGTACAATTCCACTTCTAAAATATGACAGCATAACAACTTCTGACTTCCTTTTTAGTGTGAGAGGAAATCTCACAACCAGTTAATTCAGATTTTAGTAAACTATTTCCAATGTCTTACAATTGTGCTATTTAAAACAATGGGGGAAGAGGAGGCAGCAAAGAAAAATGATGCCTTGATATTTATTGGACCCTACTGTATCAACATTTTACTGTGAGAAGTAGATATCAATGTTTTGATATCTTCACAAAGCCAGCCAATGGCTTTTACACAGTCTTACTCTCTCTCTCTCTCACTGAGTTATGGGTTAAATACTAAAACCTCACTATTCTGAAGGGTGCATAGTAATCTGTTGTCCAGGACGTGTTAAGTACCCCACCCTAGCGGTTGGTTTATAGAAGATACAAGTCTCCTAGAGCTACTAGTTGAATGAGCTGCTCAAGTAATAAAGATTCGTGATTATTTCACAGGTTGAACCTCTCTAGTCCAGAACTCTCTGATCCGGAAACATCCATCATCCAGAATGATTTTAGCTAGTCAGATGTCCACGGCCAAGTTTCTCACAGTCTCAAAGTTTGTTTACAGTCACTAGTCCTGGCTTTCAGCATTCTGTGCTGTTTTTTAAACTTTAATTTACGCCTAAGGGTGTGGCTAAACTACACCCCTCTGCCAACAGAGGGATGTAGATTAGGCACATCACCAGGGCTTGACGAACGGCGGCAAAATCCGCTCACCAGCCCCGCACTGCGCATGCGCACGCTGCCGGTGAATGGGGCAACGGGCTGAAATTTACTCACCATGGGTGAGTAGATTCAATGGTTTGTAGAGCCCTGCGCATCACTATTGCAAATGAAGTGGGGATTTAAATATCCCATGCTTCATTTAAATAGAAATGGCCATCGCTTTTTGCCAACGAAGCACTTTGCCGGCAAAAAGCGTCAGTCTAGACGGGGATCGGTCGACAAGGAAAACCTTCTCTGACCGATCTGTAAACCTCGTTGCACGAGGCATAAGGAATCGGTCGGAAAAGGCTTTCCTTGTCGACCGATCCCCGTCTAGACTGCTGCCTTTTGCCGGCAAAGAGCCGCACAGGCAAAAAGTGATGGCCATTTCTATTCAAATGGAAGCGTGGGATATTTAAATCCCCGCTTCGTTTGCAATAGCCATGTGCCCAACCTACATCCCTCTGTTCGCAGAGGGGTGTAGTTTAGACACACCCTTCATGTCCTCTAACAACCCAGTAAGCAGTGGAAGGATTAGTAATACTGCTAGACAATACTGACAATACTGGAAAACTCTCTCTTAGGAACTGGTCAGGTCCCAAGGGTGACTGATTAGAAAGGTTCAACCTGTACTGTTGAGCACAGTTCACTCTCCAGTTATGATCCGCCTTTGTCCTAATTTTGTTTCCAGCAAGTGAGGATAAAATATACAGAAGTATTCTAATTTGAAGGGAAAAATCTCATAATAATCGCAGATTAAAACTGCAGTGTGAATATTTTAACAACTTTTAAAAATAGTATTTCTCCATGTGATGGAAACCTCCTCAAAAGCAATACATGAGAGAGAGTTTTGTATTAAAATATACAAAATAGAGGAGCAGATTCTCAGCTAGTATAAACTTATAGCTTATCCCAGGGATGGGCAATAAGACTTTTCCTCCACAGATACTGGTGCTTGCAGCTCTTGTTGGCCGCAGACCACCATTCCCGACCAATGGGAGTTGTGGGAAGTGGCATAGACTGGGGGACCACTTCCCGCTGCTTCCATTGGCTGGGAACAATGATCTGCAGCCAACAGGAGCTCCAAGTGGCCATACCTTTGAGGTACAGGAAAGTACAATGGTGGTATCCCGCAAGGGGCTAACCAAATCTGACCAACTGGCCAGTATATGCCCACCGCTGGGGTAGAGAGATGCAATTGCTCTCTGGCAACAGTGAAATTGGCAATTCTACTGAATATTTCCAAAGATACGTTAGCTTGGTCGTGACAAACTGCCCAAGACCATATAAAGTTTACACAAAGTATTTGTGGCAGTGCACAGAGGTGATATGTTATTTTTTATTAAAAGTAGGGGAGAGAAGAGGGTGTATATATTTGCAAGAAAGCACATATGTGGAAGTGGATCAGATCATTGTGGAAATTTGCAGATTTTCCTATTTGCCTTGTATAAAAAAAGTCTTCAGCAGACTTTGCTCCTAAAAAGACTGAAGCAATTGTTTTGCAGTTTTTGCACTGTAAGTACAGGTATCCTCCACTCAAAGGAAGAGTGTCAGTTTCTGAGTCCTGTCACATTTCAAAATGAAGGCTTACACAGAACAAACTGCAGACAGCAAGATGTCTGTAATATACTCACATAGCTACTTATGAAATACCAGAAGCAGCAATGCGGGGGAGGGGTCAGCGGAGACTCCCGCGAAGCAGCTTCTACCCATTGCAGCAGCCCGTCCACAAGGGGTACAAGTTCCCTGTAGAAAGGGACTACTGCTGGAGAGGCCTCTATCCGTAACAAGCTTGGGCCTGCCACGGATAGAAGCTGATCCTCGGCAGCAGCCACTGCTGTGTACAAAAGTTGCTTCGCAGTCTTCCTGTGTTACCTTAACTCAAAGTGTATTTTCCTAGTTTTACAACAAGCTACTTAAAAAGCACTAGCAAAGTCAGTGCAAACTATAATTTCATACAGACTGTTCTATATACTGAAATGTTAGTGCAATATTTTACTTTTACTGAGACACACTTGTATTTTGATTTTATAAGCAAGTAGTTTTAAAGTAAGGTGAAACATGGGGTATGCAAGACAAATTGAGACTTGTGAAAAGGGTGCAGTTGTCTGTAAAAGTTGAGAGCCATTGACTTAAGACAGTGCTTGGTTTCTAACAATCTGATTTCATGTCTCACTGCCAGGAGCACTCACAGTAGAAGGGTCCATTACTGGACCCTTCAAAACTAGAATTCCAAGTTATTCTGTCTTCACTGTAATAAAGATATGCTCGAACAAAACACTATGCAATTTGGGAGAAACAGCACTCACTAATATCAAGATTCAGATGAATTTCCTACACTTCTCTAAGGCATTTTATGCACTTCTGCACATCAGCCACATAACACTTACCAATGCTTGTTACCTTGGGAACAAGCCTTGGCAAGTACTGTTGACTGGCCTGGTGAATCATATATGTTACAATCTAATTAGGTCAGACCATTCCTACGTCTTCCTCTGCTAGCTGTAAAAGCTATTCCTGGGCTTAGAGGGCTATAGTGACCTCTCATTATTGCTATACTAAAGGTGTCAGGCAGATAAATTACTGGCTTAGAGAAGGTGTATTGTCTTCTGCATTCTGACATGTGGCAGTGCTGCTGATATCATATACCACACAGATACACATATGCAACCTTCAACAGGCACCTAAGGCTTTGTCAACAGCATAAAAATTTATTGGTAATGCAATACAATCCTCCCTGTTTATTCCCAGTATATAAAAAGTGTCTTTTCTTGGTTTAGTTTAAATTTGTTTCTAAGCAACAGAAGCTGAACTAAAAGGCGGCACTCTGGTAGAAAACCAGAGTGTCCATACCAAATTGTATTGGTATAATCATATCAGTTTAAATTCACACTAAGTTATACTAGGATAGGTTTCTTCTGTAGATAATCCTTTGATTGGGCAAAGTAGGTCTAAGATCATAATGTAGTCTCATTCTGATACTAATGGTAGTGGCAATCTTGTGCATTACTGTCATTGTACAGAATTTTTACTTTTCTATTCCATTACTGTATATACTTAATTGATGGTTGCACATCGCAGTAAAATCCTTGGATGGAAAGCATAAGAGACAAGTATGGTTTTACTTTTATTTGTATACACTGTACCAGCACCCCCATTTGAAGATCTCCATTTCCACACTGCTATTTTATTTGACCTGTTCACATCCCTAGAGTCCATCAGGACAAAACTGAGACTGAGGTTTAATTTCCCTGTTGGTTACTGTTGTCTGATAACCCTATAAACAAGAAGGTAATGCTTAAAGCAGTGGTTCCCAACCTTTTTTATACTGCAGCCCGGCAAACTCATTCAAAAACTGTTGGTGGACCAGAACAAATATTTGCATATTCATTGTGGTAATTTATTTCCATATTTGCACATTTGTTATTGTAATTTTAGCCCTGGGTATATCAGGCAAATCAGAGGGGAGACATGATAGTTGAAATACTGCTGAAAACACACAAATTAAAAAAACCAACAACAATACAATAGTTGCTAATATTTGTTAAAGAGTATTCTCCAGTCCAAACCTTTTGCCTCAATTGCACCAGAATTAAAGAGACAGTATTAACAGGTATGACAGTGCTGACACATTCTGCACATTGATATTTTTCTATGCACTTAATAATGCATAATAGTAATGTGTGTACCTGCTGGTGGAGAGCAGCTGGAGGCCAGGGGGTGGCTCCCGCCAATCAGGGAGAGGCAGAACAAGTCGCCCGAACAGCTGCTCTGCATGTGGTGCTTGGCCCTGCCAGCCAGGCTGCGTAGTGATTGCTGGAGCTGGAACTGAGGCCACAGTGAGAGTATGTCTAGACTGCATTCCTCTTTCCCGAGAGGAATGAAAATGCAGCCGAGGGAAATTGCAAACGAAGCGCAGATTTGTATTTCCTGTGCTTCACTTGCACAATGGCATCCGGACGCTTTTTCAAAATACCCTATTTTGAAAGGAAAAACAGTCTAGAAACGGGGTTGTTTTGAAAAAAACACCTTTCAAAATAACCCTTAAACCTCATTTTTTAAGGAGTAAGGGTTATTTTGACTGCTAGACCGCTTTTTTCTTTCGAAATACGGTATTTTGAAAAAGCACCTGGACGCCATTATGCAAATGAAGCACGGGAAATTCAAATCTGTGCTTCATTTGCAATTTTGCTCTGCTGCATTTGCATTACTCTCTCAAAAGAGGAATGCAGTGTAGACATACCGTGAGGCTGCCCCAGTAGGGACAGCTCCAGCTGCAGCACAACCAGCTACCGGCTGCCACACTCACCCTATTGGTGTGTGCAGAAGTGCACATGAAGGGAATTCCTTTGGAACCCCATGAAGAAGAACCAGCAAGCTAGGGAGGTAGCCTGGCAATGTGCCGTGGCCTGTCAGGGGGTTCGCGACCTGCTGCTGGTCCACATGTCGGCAGTTGGTAACCGCTGGTTTAAAGTAATATAGTAGTTCATGAAAAGACAGATTAACTGTTTGTCATCTCTAACTATGCACATAACAGAAAAAACGTGAAGTGACAGAACGCCTCCCAAAGCTGTTCATATAATATATACTGACATTTAAAAAGCCAGCAAGTAGACCTTTAAAGCACTAAGCAGCACTCTCCCCTTCCTTCTCCCCCCCCCCCCCAAAACAATCCCAGATTGAGGAGAAGATTTGTTCCCAGAAGAGAGAGGCTGTTGTGCCAGGACATGAGATTACCATGGCACAAAGGAGCATAAGCAGTAGTGGCAATCAGAACTCTTCTTACCCTGCCTGCACTAGGAAAATTCTATCCTTCCCAATATAGTGCCCTTCCCTAACTCATTGGGGGGGGGGGGGGGGTGAAAGGAGTGAAGCAGGTCCCATAAAAGAGGAAGAAAAAGATACAGATACCACTTCCAGAGAGAACCTCCAGAGATGTTATTCAAGTTTTATTCTCAGTCTCTTTCTCCTTTGGTAAGGCTAGCAAATATCCATATAGCAAGACATTTTCTGTGCATAAGAAACAAGTGGAACCAAACTTTACTTCAATGTCAACTTGCAGTAGATTAAAACCAGGAGAAAGCCCATGTCAATTACCCATCATGTGTAATTCAGAATCATTTAAAAAAGTACTTTAGTACATAGATGGATGATTAAAGAGCTGAATATCATCTGGCAGAATTTGGCATTATCTTATAGTTTTATGTAATGGTCTAGGATATACTTAATCTTGTCCCTATGCAAGGACATTGACAAAGGCCCTGTCTACGCTAAACCTCTCTATCAATCTAACCTGCACAACTTTTCAAGTACACAAATAGAACAGCTGAAGTTGATGTACTTACTGCAGCATCTTCTGTGTGGTAAGGTCAGCGGGGATGCTCTCCCATCAACTCCGGCGGCTCTTCTCGACCTGGTGGAGTACTGGAGTCAATGGGAGAGCGCTCGGAGATTGATTTATCACATCCATCCACCGTGTAGTGAAGATAACACCTAGATGCTACTCCAGGTCCCTTCCAACCCTATATTCTTATGATTCTTTACCTTGACTCTCTCATAAATCATGTTGTATAGTTTAATTTTAAATTATCCCTGTGCGAAAGCTTCTATCAGCCTCCAAGAAATGTTATTCTAGTGCCTAACAGTCTCACTTTTAGGTTGAATATTGGGCATTATTTTCTAATTACCTTTGTTTTAAATTCATCTTATTAATTATTCCTATTTTTACCCAGTACCAAAAAAGTTACATATTTATTGTGCCCCATCTTCTTGAAATTCAGACTCAAAATAATCATTTTTCAAAAACATACAATTAATCTCCCTTTCCCCCACATTGGATAACATAAGTACAAATTAACTCACTTTTCCTTCTTTTCCTGTTTGTGAGCTTCTCTTGCAAGCTGAGCAGCCTTTCTACTATAAGGATGAATGACTTTTTTTTCATGTCCTCCACCTCTACCCTTTGGAACTTTTGGCTGAAATCAAACATAACAAGGAATAAAATGAGACACTTCACTTCTCTTCATCAACTGTCCCATAAGCTACTACAACAAGAGTAAAAGACTGCTCAAATGGAAGCTGGCAGCACCTTATCAAAGAGAATCACTCAAGAAGGATTAAGCATCAACACTTCAGAAAGTTCAAAATTCATAGTACAGTAAAACTCTTAATAGTCTGGCACCCAATTGTCAAGCACTCCCAATAATCCGGCATCAAAATGGCAAACGCGCCTGACGGAACCGGGATGGAACCCTGAACCGCTCAAGTCAGCCGCTCTCACATGGGTTACAGCAGGGAGGGGAGGTGTTTGGCTCTGGGGGAGGGGGACTGGGTAACGCATGGCATCCTGGCCAGCTCATTGAAAAGTCAGTCACTCAGCGCACGTGCCGCAGCGCCTGGAGGGAGACATGTGACTGTACCGGGACCCAAACATAAGGCTGGGGGGAGAGGGTGGAAAAGGAGTGGGATTGGGTTACAGCAGGAAGGGGAGGTGTTTGGATCTGTGGAAGGGGAAAGGAAGGGGGATTGGGTTACGCATGGTGTCCTGGCCAGCTCATTGAAAAGCCGGCCGCTCAGCGCATGTGCCACAGTGCCTGGAGGGAGATGGGCAGCTGTACTGGTGGCTCTGGGACCCAAGCATAAGGTTGGGGGGTAGGGAAGGGGATTGGGTTGGGAGTATGCAGTACCTCCTGATACTCCGGTATATCCGATAATCTGGCACCACCTAGGTCCCAAAGGTGTCAGATTATCAGAAGTCTACTGTAGTAGGCTTAGGTGGGCTTATATAAATTATATTTGTGTAAGTCCTTCTGTTATTAAGAATAATAAAATGCGACTGCTGAACTCGGTCGGATTCAAACATAGTACATATACAATACGAAAAACAGACATAAATTTTCTATCTTCAGCCTTCAGAATTTGTGTTACAGGCTGCTACTCTTCCACTACGAGACAATATCTTCCTTCTAACAGAGCTCAATGGTGAGAAAACTAAGTCACCTCTCCTAACAAGGATACAATTTTCAGTATACTCTTATTTAAACTTTGCCAAATGAAAGCTTCTTTTAGACCCTTGTCACTACTCGACTAGTTGCTCCCACCTCCCCCTTGTGGGTTCTGTATGAGAGGCAGCAAGGTGGGGGAGGGAGGGTAGCAGAAGCCAGTGCTGGAGAGAGCTGGCTTAAAAGCCAACCTCTCCTCCTGCGCCCGTGCACCATCTCTGCACAGTAGGGGGAGGCAGAGGCACTGCAGGGGACCTGAGCCTCTGCCTTTTAAATGTAGTAAATGTTTCCAAGCTCTTACTACTTTTAAAAAGCAGAAGCACAGCAGAATCCCAGCTTGTGCCCAGTCCCAGACTGCTGTGGCTCTGCCTTTTAAATGTAGTAAGAGCCACCAGACTCTTACTACATTTAAAAAGCAGAGGCGCAGTGTCTGGGACCTAGCACGTGCCAGGACTCAGCTATCCTGGTTCGCACCCAGTTCCAGACCACTGTGACACTGCTTTTTAAATGAGCCCGGGCCCAGGCTCACTGCTGTCTGCGGGGAGCTCAGGCCCACCATGGACAAAGGCTGCTTCTCAACAGCCTCCTCTTCCCACCATCCCACGCTACTGCCTCCAATAGAGGCAGCAGCATGGTAGGGAGGAGGCAGGCAGCCCAGCACTGATGCTTTTAGGTGACCTTTGATCCCATTCCAACTTGTGCAAAGTTTCATATTGCCTTTTCTGATGACAGGACCTGGTTAAAGAACCTGCCATGAATGTATGGAAGTTTTTAAAAGGACACTGCTGTACAACAGATTTTATTCATGGGTAGAACTAAAGAGTACTAATTTTTTTAGATGGCAAAAGCAAAGTTTGCAAATTGGGTGTCAGTGGCCATCATTAAATATTGACACTTCTAGCATTTCACTACACTAGCTTCCCTACTCTCCTAGTAACTAAGTTTTTATCCCGATGTACATTTTTAAGTTTCAGCAGACAAGGCTCAGTGGGCGCGCCGGGTAAGGCAGGTGGAGCTAATCGGGGGTAATGACTGGATGCGGTGGCGGGATCCCTTTCGTTAATTCCTGGCAGATGTTCCCGGGCTGGGATGACTGTAAAGTGCAGAGTAACTGTGGCTCTCCGCGGGCACTAGCCAGACACGCCGCCCCTTCTACCTCACCTGCCCCGAGCTGGGCAGCCCCGCGCCCCTCCCCCGTCTCCAGCCTGAGACCCGGCAGAGGAGCCCGTGACGCGGGCGCTGCGGGAGGCACCTGCCCCCTGGTCCCACCCGCTCAGCGTCTTACGGCGCCAAGGGGCCCCCGGGCGGGAGCCGGTGTCTCGCCCCTCCCCCCCCCCGCACTCACCATGGCGAGTCCCACGCGCCCGCCCAGCGAGCGGCCGCGGCCGGGAAGCGCAGCACGTGCGCGGCGAGAGGGGGGACCCTTTCTGCGAAAGGCGGAAGCGGGAGTCTGGTCCGTCGTGTAAAGAGCCCGGCTCGAGCCCAGCTCCCGCGTGTCCGGTTCCGCCTCCCGCCCCGCCCCGCCCCGCCCCTGCCCGCTCCGGCTTCCTCCCTCCCGCAGCCCCGTGCGGCACGAAGCTGGCCGGCTGCAAAGCGGGAGCAGCAGGCCCGCCCCTTTCACACGCCCCGCCCTCCCCTTCCCTGGGCTGCGGACATGGTGGGGCCAGGGGGGAGGGGTTTGTAGGGGCCGGGGCTGGGGGGAGTTTGGTTCCCGAGGGGGCTCCGAGCTGGGCAGAGGTGACCGTGCGCCCCCGGCCCCGTTCCCCTCCAAGCCAGGCGGGGGCAGCTGGCAGGGTTGGGCTCCCAGGGTTCCTGCTCCAGGCAGGTTGAAAGGGCCCTCGGCTGGGCTATAGGTACTGACCGGACCTCCCGGTTTCTCTGGGACACTCCCGAATTGAAATACTCTGGCCCAGTTGGATATTTCACTACTTGAGGGGGACACCAACTTTCAGGAAGAAGCAACCAAGAAATGGTGCTTTGCCATCGCTCCTCGCCTCATCCCCCACCACCCCTGCCTCTGCCCAGCAGGGCATGTAGGTAGCTCCACTGGAGCTTTGGCAGCGGGGCCAGCTTTCGGTGGCATACGGGTCCTCCCTCTTCCCCTCGAAAGGTCCTGGTCAGACAGCACCGCCTCATTCTCCTCCTTAGAGCCCTGGCAGGAGCTGTGTGGAGCCCAGTTGTGCCGCTGCACTGTGGGGCAGGGTGTGTTTGGGCTTGGCAGGTACCAGGACTGCAGTAGAGGACTCCCATGGTGCTATTTTTAGTACTGCGGTTCGGGTCCCTGGGGGAAGACCTGTCTCTAGCTGGAGTCAAGCAGTAGCTGCACGAGGCACATTTCAGCCAGGGTCATTTTACCGGAATGGGCCTCAGGTGGCTGCCATTTTACTCCAGTTGGAGCTGGGCAGTCCACAAAGATTGGGCATAAAATAGCACTGTGGGCATCCTCTACTTCAGTCCTGGCACCATAGCCCTGGCTTCAAGCCCCACAAACTTCTTTCCATGTTAAAGGCAGAAGGTCAGGGAAGGGTCAGAGGCAGATCTAAGGGAAAGATGGGGGTGAAGCGAGAAAGGGTCTTGTGCTGAGGAGAGAGGGGGAGGGCAGGAGAAGAAAAGGGAAGGCAAGGAGCAGGGTGGAGGAGAGACAAATGACAGGGAGCCACGAGGAGTCAATGAGTAAAAGGGCAAGCGGGGGAGGGGAGAGGAGTGGGATGGCTGGGAAGGTGTCAGTGGGGGTGTGAGAAGGGAGGGGACACAGTGATGCTGGGAGAGAAGAGGGGCAATGGGGGCAAGAGGGAAGAAGAGGAGAGGGGAGGAGTGGGTGCTGGGAGAAGAGGGGTTGAAAGGAAGGGTGAGCATGGTGGGTGTGAGGAAGGCAGGGGATGGAGCAAGTCATGTGTGAGGGGAACTGGGACAGAGGGTGGTGAGGAGGTGAGTACCAGGGAGAAGGAGGGCAGGGGCAGTGAAGGGAGGGGTATGCTCCAGGAAGGTGCAGGGGTAAGGGAAGGTGCAGGTACCAGGGGATTATGGGGATGAAGCAGAAGGGCAGACACATAGAGGGGAGGGACATGCACCAGAGGAGAGAGGCAGGGCAGGTGGGTAGAGAGAAAGGGTGGAGAGGGGTAGTTACAGAAGAGTGGAACTAGAGGAAGAGTGGACACAGGGGGAAGAGAAGGGCTGGTGCAGGGAAGGCGGGCAGGTCCCAGGAGGGCTGAGGGGAGAGAGAAGGGCAAGAGCCAGGACAGCAGAGAAGGGTCAGGGGTGGGGGGCAGCAGGCACCAGTGGAGCAGATGGGATGAAGGGATGGGAGGGGAGGAGACATGGCAGCAAGGGAAAAGAGAGAGGTTTATAAAATATTTATTAATAACTTGGGTGCCACAGTGGCACACATCTGAACAAGCGCACATGAACTCAATACTGGTGCACAAGACAAAATTCACTTTGCTTGAGAGGAAAATCTTAGAGGGAAGACTTCACCCAGCCACTCCCCTGAGTTTATGCAATGCAAATTGGGTTAATGCAATTGTAGGATAGTTGCATAGGGAGGGGTGTTCCTTGGGGCCCAAATCCATCCCTATTGGTAGGAGGACGGCGGGAGGCATTCTTCGAGGGGTCACACAACATCCTTTACTTCTGGTCATGTATCCATCTTGACCCTGGGAGTACTACCTCCAAGGATGGGACTTCTTGTGGCAGGAGGCATGGCTACTGGGTCAGTGGTGTGACTAACATGTCCTTAATTTTGGTTCAGAAAATATACGAGGATTTGGTGTACAGGAAAGGGTTCAGGATTGGGACAAGGGGTTGGGGCATGGGAGGGGGTCTGGGATCTGGGTAGCATTTATCTAAGGCAGCTCCTGGGAATCAGATGGCTGGTCCCTGTGACTCCTGGTCAGGGACCAGGGAACCTCTGTGCACTGCTCTCACTGGGTTATGGTCTGACTTTATCACACAACATGAAAACACAACTGTACCTGGCTCTCTCCACCAACGAATGGATAGCGTCCAGGACAAAAGTTTTAAAATATTTAATTTCTCAGTTTACCCATTTGTAGTATAGGGGTGATGATAATACCTATCTGTGTAAAGAGTTTCAAACATATAATTTGAAAACACTATTTATCTGCTAAGTACTACCAGGGGTGCTGGAACAGAAGAGTACTAAGCCATTGAATCTAAATCCAGTTATTTGCAAGAAACCACTTTAAGCCCAGGGTGCAACACTCACTGTTCCAACATTTATGAGTAATGCTGTAAAATTCCTCAGATATGTCAGGAGAACATCCTCATAGGTTACCTTGGCAACCTCATTCTGGTAGGTTATTTTGGCAATATTATGTCAGGTCACCATGCGTTTATTTATTTGTAACAGTGGGCACTTATCTGAAGTTACTATAGCCTCAGTATATATTTGACATATCTGCTTACACAATTTCTTTCAAGGAAACAATAGTAACATATCTTGAGTATCTTTTTTAGTGTGAGACTGTGGAGATCATTTTCCACAGAACATATGTCCTTAACACGCTGGTTTTTTAATTACTAAAAGAGTTCATTTTAAAAAAGATTCTTAGGCTAGCTCCTCAGTGGATAAAAAAGCATTACAATCAAGGGCACTATGCTGATTTATTACACTACTGGGTGATCAAGCCCCCTTGTCTCCGCTTATGAACATCTTTCATCTGTCTATATATCCTACTCTATCATTCTTTTCCTTTTGTGTTTTTTCCCCCTCCTCTTTGCTCCTATGAACTGACACCTTCCAAGACAACTTGGGATATCTGAAGACCATGAATTATTAGGATTTTCCTGGATATAAGAATTTTACTGGAAGTTCTTTTCACACATGGGCTACATCTACACTGGCATGATTTTGCGCAAATACTTTTAACGCAAGAGTTTTTGCATTAAAGTATTTGCACAAGAGAGCGTCTACACTGGCATGTGCCTTTGTGCAAGAGATGTGCTTTTGCGCAAAAGCGTCCGTGCCAGTGTAGATGCTCTCTTGTGCAAGAAAGCGCCGATGGCCATTTTAGCCATCGGGCTTTCTTGCGCAAGAAATTAACGTTGCCTGTCTACACTGGCATCTTGCGCAAGAACTGTTGCGCAAGAGGGCTTATCCTTGAGCGGGAGCGTCAGAGTATTTGCACAAGAAGTACTGATTTCCTACATTAGAATGTCAGTGTTCTTGCGCAAATACTCACGGCCCGTGTAGACAGGTGGCAAGATTTTGCGCAAAAGCAATTGCTTTTGCGCAAAATCATGCCAATGTAGACACAGCCATGCAGCAATAAGGATCAAACACCAAACAAGACTAATAATACAATTTAGCCAATACGATAATTATACTAGAAATAAAGTGGAAATCTCTGGTTACAAGTATCTTTTCCTAGATGTAATCTGTAGGGACTGTTTTCCTGTCTGAGAAAAAGAAAATGTATAAAGATGTAGGAGAAAGATAAGAGTGAATTATTGTAGTATTGTTGAGATTGTTTTCTTCTGAAAATCTGAACAAGTATGGAAAGAGACTACTTTGCCACATTATACACAATTGTTTTCTGAAACTGCAGAGAAGCATTGATTAAGCTTTGGACTTCAACTTCACAAGTTGTATTTATTTCAACAGACACTAAATATGGGTTTTTTTTCTGAAGGAAGGCAGAAATGAATGTGTCCATAATGTGACTAGCTACATGGGCCCATTTACGCTATGGACAAACAGGAAAGTGACCCACTTAACACAGAACTGTCCCCCAACATAATTAAACACAGTACCTTTTGTGCCGTACACTAATCCTAAGCAGGCCCAATTCTCATCTTTGTCACATTTACTTATGTGATCATATGTCCCTGGACTTAAGTCGATTTTTACAAGTAAATAATACCCCACTGGAATAGAGTTGAAAATCAGGCCCAGCTTCATTTTAACTCTGTCCCAAACTATGCCACAACTTTGGAAGAAACAGGCTATAGATAGAACATTTCTAGGACACAGTTGTGACCTAGGACCCCCTTGGTGCCAGTTGGCAGAGGTTACAGGAGTAAATAGGGGTTTACAGTGATTATCAGGGTCAAACATCTGCATGGTAGTTCAAAGGATAACCATGAGTTCTCTCCTGAGAACAAGTGGACTACTTGTCATCATAATCACTGCAAAATTAATGTATGGATAATATTTTAGGAGTTAGATATTTATATTGAAAATTATATTATTAAGATCTTGGAGATAAGGTAGGTCACCAGAAGAAGAGATACTTCGAAGAAATTCCTTTCAGGTAGGCGGTAATGGCATAACTTCCTGGTACCCACCTCTTTACCATATGCTTCAACCTGTATGTCTATAGTATTTACATACTGAGCCAGGTGCAAATTCATAAATTATGAGATCTACAAATCAGGAACTCTGTAGGAAGAAACAAATAGCAGTGGGGAAGGGTCCTGTTTATGAATCAAGATAAAAGATTTGTCTGATATGTCTTGGAATGCAAAGAGATACAATTACTTGTTCAGCTAGGAGTCAAACTCACAGCATGCATGTCTACTGGAAGAAGGGTCAGAGTCTGTTTGGCTATAAAACACTGCAAGGATTTCACGTGAGTAATTCTTCATTAGAGATGAAAGTAGCTTGATAATTAAGTCTAGTCTCTAGAATGCGTCTTTATGGTTTTATTTTATATGTAATCATTTGTTTCAAAGAGTTCTAGTTGCTATTAACTGAAATGCTATACTTAATTAAATAAACCAGATTTCACTATAAGGAATTCTAAGTGCTGGGGTTTAAGTGGAACAGCTGGACATTAAGGGTGTGTCTACACTGCAATGCTATTTTGGGATACCAAGTTATGGTGGAGTGGAGATGCGCTCTAAGTGGAATAGGCTGCACTGTGCTTTTTGTTAACCAGCAGAGTGACTGCAGAGTCTGCGAGGCACAGAGGAAAGTACTTGTATTGCCAGTGGGGTTGGGAAGCTACCTCACGAGAAGTAACAGACAAAGTCACACTGGAGAGGTGGTAATGAGGTACCTTCAAGAAGCATCAGAACAATTATACAGCGGGATGTCACCCATGCTGCAAAACAACTGTGTCTTAGCTATATGAAAACACATTATATTATTTGTACGTGGCAGATTGAGCCAACGGAACATATGCCTTTCTCTCAGGATGAGGAGAAAATAAGAGACTGGAAAATTATGAAGAAAGAAAGCAACTTTCTATCTATATACACTAAGCAAGAGAAACTCACAAGCCTTCCTTATTTTCCTTGTTCTTCCAACCACCATACCTTCTTATGCAAACACAGACAGACCAGTGAATCCCTCAGCCAGTGAATCATTTAGTAGGCTATTTCGAATTTCCTTAGTCATCAGAGGCCTCTCTTGCCTTTCTTTACCATCCCACACATCGCTTGTAGGAAAGCCTCTTTTCACAAGAGATGCATATCATTGTCATGTATCAGAGTCGAGACTAAAACACAACATCTTTTCCGCTCTTCTGTGAGGAGACTGCTACAGAGCTGAGAGGTATAGCTTCTTTGCTATTACTAAACATAAATTTTTGCACTAAATACTAGAGGAAGGATGGCCTCATGGTTAAGGATCAGGAACACCTTGAAAAATGAAACTAGAATTAAAATGAGCATAATGAGCAATATGTTATCACTTTTGCTCCATCTACATTTTTAGAATAAATGGGAAGGGAATCCTCTTGTTTTAATAATATGCATCTTAGGCCACATTTATGTTATATGAAGATGGTTACAGATACATCAAAGTCCAAAGTTCTTGTAGACCTAAAACTGCAATTGATCATTCTCAGCTGGCGTTCAGGTTTATAAGGAATGCCAAAGAGCTCTGTAAGCTGGTGGGGATGTCCCTCTGTGTACACATCTATTGGAAGCCCACTTCCTTGTAGTTTGTGTATGTTAGATTTAGAGCCTTCTCCAACCAAAGGGAAAAGGAGGGAAATAGCAGCTCTCCATGTGTCCTGGCCTTCAAGCAGGGTGGGGCCAAAACAGCCTGGATGCTGCTCTGCAACTTGGCAGAGCTGTAGTACATGTTGGACCTCTCTGGCCTGTAATCCTTGAGACCTCACCAGTCCCAAGCAAGGGAATTTGCCAGACCAGAGGAGGTCCCCTGCTCCCCAGGCCACTTTCCCTCCCTGCTGCTGGATCCAGCTGCCCCACCCCCCCTTAGGCTGCTGTGGCCCCCGCAGGTCAGAGTGCCCTGGCTCCAACCCCGCTATCAGGGCTGCTGCATCTCCAGCCTTGTCCCCTCTATCAGGGCTGGCACAGCTCTAGCCTAGGCACCACTACTGCAGCTGCCACATCTCCAACCCTGCTACTCAGACTGCCATGGCCCCTGCTGCGCTACCAGAGCTCCGGTGCTGGTCCCAGCCACAACCCCGCCAGGCTGTGAGCCGCCAGTCCTCTTGCCACTGTGGTTCCTGGACCCCGGATGTTGCCCAATGAAGGAGTCCTGATTTTGGGAGGTCCAACTTGTAGTTTGCTCACCCAGACATTGAGCAGGGTGGGGCAGCAAACAGTCAAGGCTCTGACCTACAGTCAGGCAAAGCTGACTCGCCAGCCCAGTCTATGGTGCCAGTATCAGGAGTGTCGGGGCACTCTGGAAGCATGGGCTAGTGCCCAGGGCAGCAACAGCAGTTCTCCTTGCCATCCCACTTCAGCAGCATCTGTCTCTTTCAGCATCTCCCTCTAACTGAGCTACTGGGCCAGCCTTTTATACTTCCACTTCTTGTCCTATCCCTCTGTTTCTGGCCCACAGTGTGTAGTCTTCTGGGCTCCGCTCACGAGGCAGCTTGTAGCGTCTCCTTCACATCCAAGGGAGGCCACACTAGGACCCCTCCCACTATTCCTAGCACCGTGCCCGGACCTTTTTCCAGGCTGGCTAGGGAGGAGTGGGGCAGGAACTCAGGGAAAAGGTCAGAGGCTAGCATATTCTCCTCTTGAACTCAGGACTCTTGTAAAAGTTGGAGTACAATATATTAGGTAAGAGATTCTTTTTAACCACATCACTCAAAAGACCTCTAATGTAAGAAGAGTTTTTCACTGAAGCAGCAGAATACTTTGTAGTGCAAAATATTTGGGTAAATATGAAAACTTCCATCTTGAACTATTGCTCACGCTGGTTGTACATTCTGTTGCAGGGCTGCTTGCCCCTTTGTGGTCCACAGGCCTGGGCAAGCCAATCCTGATTTTTTGGAGAGGCACAACTACGAGATAAATTGTTCCCCTGTAAAGGAACAGCAAGTGCAGTCAGGGAGCTGAGCAGGTGAGACAGGCACCTGAAGGGAAAACTCTAATATCAGGGAATTGCTATGAAGGACTGGGACTCCTGTGAGTAGCCTGTTAAGGCAGGAAAGGACCTAAGAGGGGGCTTGGGGCTGTGGTCAGCCTAAGACTGAGGGGAAGGTCTTTGTGTCACATTTTAAGTTTAAATAAATAAACCAGACCCAGTTACTGCACTTGTAAAAGCTTTTTTTGTTGCTAATTTGGGGAACTGAAAGGGAAAACGGAGGTGAAGGGCTGTTCCCAGAGTTGCCTGAGATCACCAAAGAGTGTCTGGGAGGAAGAAGCTGCATGTTGACAGAACCAGATTTTATTTTTAAAATATCCTGATTTTATGCAAGGTTCAAATGTCACCTGGGACCCTTATCAAGTTAAAGTTTACTTGCAGTCTTTATAGTTATTGGAATATTTGTGAATCTCATTGAAAAATTAACACAGAGTGATTGCACTTTAAAAAGCACTGGCAGGAACTAAACAACTCAAAGTTGTGTCAGTAACATCTGGTATGTGTCAAAATCTGTCCAGTGTGGGTTGGTAGAGAGCTAAGACATCATGTACTATATAAGCAGTAATTGCAAATTATAATGGGTAAGAAAATTTGGGTTTAATAGTAATGCAATGTGAAAACAATGTCATTAATTATATGACTGCACACCAAATGATTTGAATCCAAAATTGCTATTATTCTGGTTCAGAAAAAAAAAGTACATCTGTTCTACTGTATGTGAGAGAAGGATAGACTTAGGAGATAAATATGAGTTTAGTCTGTTTCTTTTACTGTTTGAATTGAATTTAAATTTTTAAAAACATTTTGTAGAGCCCTGATTTTTTCCCCCTCAGCCTAGGTCTACACTAGACCAGGCAAGTTGACTTAAGGTATGCCATCCAGCTATGCTAAATGCATAGCTGGGTTCAGCTTACCTTAAGCTGAGCTGCTGCAGCATCTGCACTGCGGGAGGCCAACAGGAGCACGTGCTCCTGTCAGCTTCCCTTACTTCTCACAGAATGAGGAATATAGGACCTGGGCAGGGGCTGCCCTCAACCTTCCATTTGGGGATCAACACTAGACCTGCTAAATCAAGCTCCAGAAGATTGACCTGCAGAGGTCGAATCTTCTCTGTAGTTTAGACATGTCCTCAGTGCTTATCTCCTTATGCAGGATTTACACCTGTGCAAGGTGAGTGGGAATTACTACCAGAATTATTGCATTGCATATCCACTGTGTGCTTGCTGTACTTAGGTATAAACGACTACAAGCACATCTAGACAAAAATAGATCCACAGATGTAGGTTCATATCTGTCACTATCATTAACATGAAACACAAAGCACTTATTATATACTCTGGTGATGAGGACCATATAAATGTCTGAGAGAGAGAATGTAGAAGAGCTACTAATTACTATGGAGAGAAAAAGTACATTTTATTGAAGAAAATAGCTGAACAAATTGCATCTATACAGTACTGAACTGAGTGAAGAGACTTTTTTGTTCAAGTGCAACCTTATCTCAGCCAAGTTCTGTAACCTTTGTAATTTCTCAGAGGCGTAGTGATGCTAGTCTATAACTAAAAAAACAACAATGGTCTTTTAGCATCTACACAGCACCCTACACTCAAAATAAGATACTCAATTTGCGTAGTGCAAATTGCATATCTTATTTCGAATCTATTTTGAAATTTGGGGATTCTACACAGGGCCAAATTTCGAAATAATGCACTATTTCGAGTCAGTCCTTATCCCTCATGCAACAAGGTTTACCAGGATGGTGAAATAGCATGCCCGTTATTTTGAAAAATATCTTGAAATAAGAGGTTGCTTGTGAAATAGCCTTGCAGTGTAGACATGCGCTTAGAGATTAACCAAAAAATATATCAATAGTATCATGAGCTTTCGTGGACACAACCCACTTCTTCAGATGACAAATATGATGACAAATTATGAATTATCATTTCATAATTGTTTCATATCTTGTCTTAGTATCTAAAAGCCATTTATTGAATGAAAATGTATGAACCACTTTAGAGTATTTCCTGTTCCTTTAGAAGATTTTATGTAGGATAAAAATTCACTTTACAGCATGTAGCTTTCAAAACCTGACATTTCTTACTAAAATATCACTGTACTAGGGGGTCCGTGCCCGTTGGGCCCCGGGGTCCTCGGGCCACTCCCCGTGTGGGCACGGCACCCCGCAATATCTAGTCTTCCCGCTTCACAGCGGGGGATTCGGGCTCCCGGTCGTGTGCTTCGTCGTCACGCGGTCGGTCAGCAGACCATGCACTTCCCCCACTACTGAGGGGGAGGGAAAGGGGGGCCCGGGCCCGCCCTCACTCACGGGCCCCAGCCCAGGGCCCTAAGGACGTGGAACTAGCTGGCTCCGGTCCGGCTGACGGGGCTCCTGCCGCAACTCGTCAGCCCGCCAGCTCGAACGAGCTCTGCCCTGGGCTGCTTCCTTTCCCTCCTCAGGTGTCCCTCTCCCCCCCCTTCCTCGGGGGTCGGTCACCTTAGGTTCGTCCGTCAGTCTGGCGGTCGTATACAAGCGCGCCTGCCCCTTCACGCCGGGGCTGGCTCTGTAGCCTGGATGGCCACCGGGTCTGGACTCCGAGGGGGGGGTTTCCGCCGACCTCCCCCTCTCTACAAGCTATCCTCCCCTCTTGCTCGCCACCGCTCGCTCTCCCCCCCCTTCCTAGGCGGAAGGGGTTCCTTTTTAAACCTCCCGCCGGGCTTCCGCCCCCCTCCCACGTCATCGGGCGGGCGTTACCACCGCCACCCGTCCGGCCCCCGGGTTGGCTGGCTACCCTGTCAGTCCGGGCGGGGAAACGCCGCCCGCGCTACCCCCGCGCTGTCCACCGCCTTGCTGCCGCTTGCTGGAGGGGCGGCCCACTTTCCCTGCCCTGGCGCGGCTTGCATGCACGCCGCACACCCCTGGTAGGGCCCCCCCCCACGCCTATCAATGCCTGCTTGGCAGCGCCCCAGGGATGGGAGGGGATCGCCCCGTCACAATCACCTTCGGTAGGGAAAATATGAATTTATGTTTATCTCAAGGGCATTTTCCAAAGACACTCAAGATAGGGGCATTGACAGTACATTGCCATATTTTCTCTCTTTAAATAGATTAGTGGGCAATCAAAAGCAAAATATCAGTATCTTGACTGATTACCCAACTATTTAATCCACATGAAGTCATGTCTCTGAGCATTCCTGGTACAGGGCATCCCTGCACTACGTCGCCTCTCTATACATCAGTTCTGCACTAACGTTGTTAACGCTTGATGTGTTATAAGTCCTCCCATTCCTTGCTCTTACATCATGCAAAAAAAAACCAAACCCCAAAACCAGTTGGGGGCAAACAGAAGTCAACTGCAGAAAAAAAATTCCTAGCTTTACATCGTTTCACTATATGTCCACATTTTTTAGAACATATTTTAGACATGTAGCGGGGATGCCCTGTAATATGGCACAGCTGGACATTGGCCAATTTTAAGGTTACTGAATGCAGATGGAAGCATCTTAATCTATAATATGATTGTGTAACCTCACAATATTTCCATGTATCAAATGTATAAGGCTGAAAGCTGTGGTTTCTTTTTATTGTATCAAATCAGTAGTAGTTGCTAAAAGCTCCAATCCAACTTCCTACACTCAAGGGAAGTTAATTTCCCTGTCTATACAGTTGGCAACATCCTTTTCTTGTGCAATTATGTGAGGAACAATTATTCAAAAATATCTGAGAATTACAGCATTTTGATCCGAATAAATTTTTTGAATATTTTATTATTCAAAATCACTGCTTTTTAGTGTCAAATCGAGTGACTAGTTTCAGCACCCAAAATTCCAAAATGTTAAAAATGTTTTGTTTTTATTGTTTAGAAACAAAATGTTTCAATTTTTCCTTTCAAAGTGATTTTTTATTTTGAAGTTTGCCCAAATGATTTTTTTAGTTGAAATATCTCAAAACAAAGATTCTGTCTCTCAGACATTTATATGGTCCTCATCACCAGAGAGGACAGAATCTATCTTTAGTGTAATTTATTTTTATTTTGCTGAGAAAACTGAAAAAAAAAATTGGATTGACTCATCCAGATGTCTTGCATCCAGCCAGAGCGAGTTACCGGGGAACTGCACGGTAAGCGGCAAACCTCCGCCGCTTTGTAAGGAGACAGAGGAAGCCCTGGGCAGCTGCCGGTGACCAGCGAGCTGGGGAAACCAGGCCGCCAGCTGCAAGCGGGGGGCAGAGGAGAGGGAGCGAAGCATCTGGCCAGAGGGGGTCGCCGGGGAATGGCGCAGCGAGCAGAAAACCTCCACAGGCAGGGTAAGTCCTGCGCACCTGCCGGTGACCGGCCAGCTGGGGAAACCCAGCCGCCAGCTGCAAGTGGGGGGTGGAGGAGAGGAAGTGAAGCATCCGGCCAGAGGGGGTTGCTGGGGAACAGCATGGTGAGTGGAGAACCTCTGCCGCTTTGCAGGGAAAGCCTCGCACAGCTGCCGGCCACAGGCCGGCCCTAGGGGAAATTGTGTTATTGCAGGGATGGGTCGTGTTGTTTGAAAAATGTTCCCCCCCCAAAAAATCGTGCTATCACAAAAACGTGTTAAGCGGGCACACGTTAAGCGAGGAATTACTGAATTACATCCCTAGTGAAAATGCCACTTTCTTCAAGCAGTCAAGTTTCAGAGGCAGGGAATTCCAACAGGCCATGATAAAGACCCCATGATCTGTCTCAGTAGCCTCAAGTGTGTGATGCAGATTCCTAAACTTTGAGGCCCATAAGACTGAGCATTTTAATTCAGAGAGCTGCATTTCAAAATCCTGAACTCTCATCCACTGAAACACTGTTGAATCCATGTTGCTGGTTTGATTAGAAAGGAAAATATTAGGCCCAAACACTGGAAATCTTGAAATCTGACAGAAAATTCTGATGCCAGTTCATTTATATCTATTTTAATCTCAGAAATACTGATGGTGCGATTTTTCAATAGTTCTTTACGATGTTGGAAATAGTGGAAAGCTGAGGCGTCGATGTTCCGAGAAAAAACGGCAAGTTTTGCAACAAATGCCTTCCATGTTTCCAGAAGACCCATAGCAGTTTGGCCTGCACCCTGCAGATGGAGGTTGAGTTCGTTTAGATGCTCAGTGATATCAGTTAAAAACATTCGTTGCATGAGCCATTTGTCATCATCCAGTTTGGTATAGTTTTGACCTTTTTCTGACAAAAAGATCTTGATTGTATCAAGACAATCCACAAAGCATGACAAAACTTTCCCGCGGCTTAACCAACAAACATTGCTGTGAAGTAGAATGTCCTTGTATTCACTGTCCATTTCCTCAAGCAGGGCTTGAAACTGCCTATGTGTCAAGGCAGATCGAGCAACAAGAAAATTTACGATTTTCACCACTGCAGTCATCACATTATTGGTCATCACATCACACTACCACACAAGAAGCAAAAAATAATGGAAATCAGTCACAGTAACTGTAGTCAAACTTAGAGCCTGATAAAAATCTAAAAGATGGAGTCCTGCTTCTAAATAATGAATCCTCTACACTATCCTAGTTTTCCTTCATTTCTAAATAAATAAACTAACACTCTCCTTGAACTTTTACTTTACAATACCTATTTCTTTCTTACTCTAGTTTTTGGACTTCCATATCTTTCTTTTCTTTCCAAATACAGTACATTACAGCTTTGATCAATTGCCTCTAACCGAACAAGCAGAAGACCATTTATCCTTTCTGTCACAGATTTTTAGCTTCCTGCAATTAGCTGGCATATCCAGCCATTCTAACAATACAGTTAACTATATATAATTGGGGAACTATCCCTTAACTTTAGATTATATTTTAAGTGGCTCATGTTTTAGCGGCTGATAAATATTTTACAATTTTCTGAAACATCTGAACATATTAAAATAGAAAAAATTAATACTAGTGCATACAAACTTATCCATTCAACTCATAACCTGCTGTTTTTCCCTAATCAGGTAAGCAATCTCCTCACCATAAAATAGTAACCTCCCACAGAAAACCGCCCAAACCCTTATACTCATCCCAACTGACTGAGAAAATAGATGAGCCTTTCAGCAACCTTAAACATTGCCTAATCTTAGGCTGTTGAAGTGAGGGAAACAGCAAATCCTCTTACTGAAAAGGCCTTGCATCCCAACTATGGGGTACTGGTGTAACATTGTCACAATCAACTCAGATCTCTAGAAACTGAGTAAACAGTTCTACTCCTATATATGCTCATTTTCCTTCTATGTAATACCATTGATGTTATTTGCACTATTCCTGATTCACATCCATGCAACTCAAAGGAGGGTCAGGCCTACAGTTACTAGTATTGTGATGTTGTGCTAAATTTAGTACAAACATACAACAGAAAGATGGGTTCTGCTCCCAAAGAGCTTAAAGGTAATACTTTGTCTAAATGTGTAACATAGCATTTGTGTATGTTCATTATTTGTTTTAGTCCTCAAGGACTCCCTGCCAGGTAGAAGGGAAAGCAGTGGGTTGTGGAGGTGGAGGTGCAAAGGCACAGCCAAAGGATCTGCTCCCATTCTCTCCACCCAAACTACTACAGGTTGCAGCTCGCTGGTCTGGCATCCTCAGGACCTGACTGGGTCCAAATGAGGAGATTTGCCGGACCAGAGAAGGTCCCTCCTCTCATGGCCCACGCTGCCACCTAGCTTGGGCTCCAGCCTGCCCCAGTCCCCTGGGGCCCTCTAGATGCTGCTGGCACTGCTACTGCAGGGGCTGGAGTGCCATGGCCAGAGCTACGCAACTATGGCAGAACTCTGCAGCCGCTGGGCTCCGTGACTGGGGCCAGAGCTCCATGGCGGGGGCTGGAGCAGAGAGATGGGGGTGGACCGCCATGGCCTGTGCCAGAGCTCCGTGGCTGCCGCTGGGAGTGGGGCTGGAGCTTCCCAGCCATGAGAGCCAGAGTGGGGCTGGAGCTATGCAGCTAGGGCCAGGGCCAGTGCTCCCTGTTTGCCACTGGAGTCGGAGCTCCCTGGCCACGGCTGGAGCTCCCCAGCTGCTGGGGCCAGAACTCCCTGCCATGCCACTCATCCTCCCTGTCATGATCATGAGAGATGGCCAGCAGCCTGGGGACTAAAGGGTTAACTATGTCCCTTACCTAACCAGGTAGGTGGTAGCCAATAGAAATGTAGGTAGGAATTTCAAACTGGGAGAAAGGAATTTTTGGATTTTTCCTTCCTTTGTCCCTGGACAGTTTCTCTCCAGTTACTGAGGGGAACAGACAAAATGTCTCGCTCCAAGAAAAGACTCTTCACTATCTGTAAGTAGGGTAAAGTTTAGATAAATCAATTAGATTTTATTGTTTTATGGTTTGGGAATAGAAATTTGATGTTTGTGCATTTAAAAATGGGTTTTCTTCTCCTTTGTAACTAAGCTCTTGGCCCATCGGGGGATCCCCCCCATAGATATATTAATTGGTGACTTTCCCATCTAGTTATTATGCTTGTAACAGGAGTCTTGTGGTGATAATAAAAGTTCTTTTTCTTTCTTTTTTATTAACCTGGTATTGGTTAAGATTTTTGTGTCCTGTTTTTTACTTTAGGGCTGAGATTTCCCAAGTGATCTCTTCCCTGGTTTCTTATCATTACTTGGGTGGGGGCAGTGGATTTTTATCCTCAAAATCTAGGTTTTTAAGATTTTGAGGGGAAGTTTTATACCACAGCCTGGAAAGATAAGGTTTTAGGGTACTTTTGTGGACCCCCACTTCTGCATTTATTGTGCCAGAGTGGGGATTAGGCCTTGACACTCCCCCTCTACACAGACACTTGGGGCTCCTGCCTGAGTCACTGGTGTCCCCTACCACGCTCCTGCCCTGCCGCCAGACCTCCCTGTTCCTGGGCTCTGTGGTCCATGAACAGCCATGGTCCATGCTGGACCACAGATGTTGCCAGATCAGGGAGTACCGGTTGAGTGAGGTACAACTCATTTAAGAGTCTGGGTTTTTTTATACTAAAACAATTTCAGGTTTCTTTGTAGAACATGGAAAGAATCTGCAATGGGTCAGCTTTGCATTATAACACGTTTTGTATAATTTCAATGTGATTCATACAGTAGATAATTCTTCAGTCCCTTCTGTTCTTCGTGTCTATTTGGATGTTCTCTTGGTCTTTTTTTATCCATTCACATCTCTATGAACCACATAACTAATTCACAGCAGTTGCATCTCTGTTGTATGAACTATAAACATGTAGTTTAAAATGAATGTTATGTGCTATCAGTCAGAAAACTGTATTGGTTAGAGATATGTGGATACAAGCTTCTTTGTCTGATCCCAGAATGGCATTTTCAGTTGGTCACATGTGATTGTTGTGAAGCCAACTAAAAGAAATGCCACTAATGACTTTTTTTTTGATGATTTTCAATTAGGATAGACAGGCAAATTGAGACATTCCTGAATGCAACATTAGCTGTGTGCAGGATCACAAGAAATTACAACCTAAAAAGTTAAAGGATCAGTGCTTCTGGTGGCCTAGATTAGTGCAGAACTCTAACTTCAACATAGCTACACCAAGTTATACTAGCTGAGTATCTGGCTCATAATACTCTTCAATATTAATCTTTAGAGCAAAGGTCATTTTACTTATTTGGTCTATTGTCTGAATTTGACCCAGTGACTCAAATATCAGGGTTGGTTTTTTTTAAAGAACTGGAGATGTTTGACTTTTAATGCTTGTAGTTAAGTGTGCTAAAATAAAGACAATCACATTTCATGAGTAAGTTCTTAAGTTGCCAGCTGTAGTTGTCAGGAAGGAATGTACTCCCTATCATATAACCAGCTAGTGGTAATACATTTCATTTATTTCTTGATTTTTCTCAGACTTTCCTCCTCACAATCTCTATTGTGTCAAATATTGCCTGCTACAAAGAGCTGACAACATATAAAAATAGGTCAGTATATAATTTTTAAAAAGCAGCACTATTTGTGAACACCTGATAGTTATAGTTGTCTCGGCTCCAGTCCTGACCAAATATAGCATAGCATTAAGCAAGGCACAAGAAGTTCCAGAATGTGATATAAACAAGTTGCATTCCAGCCCAGCAATCCGGAAGCAGTTTATAGTCAGTGTGTAAAGGGAGAAGGGGGGAACTCTCACAGCAAGTGTAGAAGCTAGAGTTGACTGCTTTGTGACTGAAGCACGTACACGCACACATTTTATACTGCATTCTTGGCTTCAGTTGAATTTGACAGATTTACACATCTGAAGATGTGGCTCTTTCTATGTGAGATGACCTTTCCTCCAGTAAAACTTCCAGCCATCTCAAACATTGTGATTCTCTCTACTATTTTTAATCTCTCTTTTTTTTTTTCCTGGTAGTGAGGTGACCAGACTAGAAAACAGTATTGCAGTGAAGCTAAATAGGATGAAAACATCTGAGCTTTTCAATTTTCAGAAACTGTCACTTCCAGTTAAAATAGGTCAGTATGTAATTTTTAGAACTGTTTCACCTTCCTAAGTGTGTCTCATTCTGCCTTTAGCCAAGGAGGAGGGGAGAATCAGTGGTCTTAACATCCTCATGTAGAAGGCAGAAGTGAAGAGTAATGGAGCTGTTCATCTACTTGCAGGGATCAGGAGAGTGGCAGGAAGACAGGTCTCAAAAAAACATCATTCAACCCACTAGGAAGTTTCAGACTCTGCATCCTCATGACAAAACCAAATAACAATGTTAGTAATATGACTATTAACAGCCTGTATTTGCATAACTCCCTTCACTAGCCTGCCTTCTCCATAAAGGATGTCAAATAACTTTAATCATTTAAAATCATACCTATCTAAAAGATTGATTTGAGGAGGGAGAGTCTGCTTAATATGTAATTATGCTACAGGCAGACAGTCTCCTGGGTGCACTGTATAATCTTGTTTCCATTTATATACTGTAAAAAAACCTTTCAGCTAGATCCTCCTGTCTGCATCACCCAGGTTTAAAATGTAATAAAGAAAAATAACATTGTTATTTTCTTTTGGCTGGTTTCTGGAGATCACTTGTATGTGACCAACTATTTTAAAGGCTTTAAATTATTTTTATACCACCCTGCAGTTCAGTGAAGCCTAATAGGCTAACTAAAACAACTGGCTACAGAAAACAGTAACAGAGGCCTGCAGAGATCTGGATAATGCAAAACATCAGTTTGAGAGAGTTATAGACATTGAGATTGAGCAGACCTAATAAATCATACAGACCAGGGCAGGATCTGGTCCAACAGTGTTTTGACAGCTTTGCTAATTCTTATTTAAATTGCTCAGCTGACAGTCTTCCACAAACTAAAATGTCACTGATTTCATAGCCTCTGACTCAATGTGAAAGAGAGGCTAAGCAGACTGTGACATGATTTAGTAAACATCATTTTAGTGGCCTTGTCATTTGTGTTTAGTACTGACAGCATGCTCAGAGCTAAACACAACAGAGAAAGACCTGGTACCTGCCTGATACAGTTTATAGTGTAAATGGACAAAACAGCTACAAACCGCTTTCATTGATACATGGAAGGTTATGATTTTTTTCTTACACACAAAATATTTGTGTAATAGCCCTTCTAGCTTAGTTGTGTTAACATTAGGAGCCCTAACGAAAGATGTATATTTTAAGGCTGAATTTCAAGGAAAAGGATGGTTGCCTTGTAAACTGTAGGAGAGAGGGAGAGCTATGTTTGAGAGGAAATGGAAGAAAGCTTAAGATAGCTCTGTGAAGGAAGCTATTAGCATTGCTTTTTAGTCTGTACATTTTCTTGTCTGCAAACCCTACTTTACACAAATTCCTTAAAGCTGTAACATGCTTTTTAATAATGCCACAAAAGTGTAGCAGTCTTTTTTATAGGTATAAAGATATTTTCTGAATTACACAATGGTGGTAATGAATTAGATTTTGCAACATTAAAGCACTACTCCTGTAATTCAAAGAGGATTGGTGTAACTACAGGGGTTGTCACAAAAATCTTGCCAATTTTGCCTTTTCTGAATTGATAAGTTTACTTCAATCTGCATCTGTAGTATTAAAAAACCATCTATATTCTATTATAGGGAATATCTTGGATACTGAAGATATTGTGCTAAAATTACTAAGGCTAGGTATACTCTACACACTTACATCTATCAGTCAGGTGTGAAAAATCCACATCCCTGTGAGATGTAGTTATACCAACCTAACCCCCCAGTGTAGACAATGCTAGATATAGGGACAGCTTCTCCTGTTGACATAGATACCGTCACTCATGAAGATGGATTCTACCAACAGCAGAAACTGTCATTAGCATAGCAGTGTTTTCACTTATGTGCTATAGTGACGCAGCTGCACTGATGCAGCTTTTAAGACTAGACTTGCCCTAAGAGCTAAAAGTTTACAGTAGCAGTAATCAGAGTTTTAGCTGCTGGTGCTTCAGAGTCGAAAGAATAGAATGTGGTGTTTTTAAAGAGCAAACACAGCCCAAATATTGTGCACTAGCTGTAGTGGCTTATTCACAGTATGGCTGATGCCCATATCACATGGTCCAAGTGATTCATCATTACAATAGCTCTGTCAAGGATGGCATCATCAACAGGATCTTTGAGTTGGACTGCTTTAATTATTGACCTGATATTTCAGCACTGGAAAATACCCAACATAAACACAAATTGATTCTTCTTTGTGCTCCTATCTGTTTTCACAGGACTATGCATGAAAAGGAAAAATCATACAGTGTTTATAAGAACAAGGATATGTTATTTGTGTTGTGGCTAGAATGTCCCCTGCAGTTGCCGTCTAAAGCCAAACTATTCAGCTCTTCATTTACTCATGCAATATTCCCACCAAAATCTGCAGGATGTTGTCCCAAGTTGATCTTTTATATTCTTGGTACTAGCTTGGAAAAATGAAGAGAAAGCATTGGGAGAGCCTTAGTGTGCTTTAAAAGTGTAGGGATCAGATCTGTAGCTGGTGTATGCTAGCATAGATCTCCTGAAGTTGTAGTAAAGTATCATCTTTAGGAAGATATTACCCTTGAAATCAATGGGGTCAATTTGACTATTTATTTTTTTCTTATACTACACCATCCATTGGAGATATAATTCTAAGCTTCAGCGACAGCCCTACTATCTTGTTCATTAAATACTTCCACACAGAACTGTGTAACTGTTTGTATTTTTCCAGTGACACAAATTAGCTTAGTAATAGAGATGTAGTCGTGTTAGTCTGGTCTTGCTGAAACAAAAGACGGGACTATGCAGCACTTTAAAGACTAACAAGATGGTTTATTATGTGATGAGCTTTCGTGGCCCAGACCTACTTCCTCAGATCAAATTGTGGAAGAAAATTGGCATGACCATATATACCAAAGGGATACAATAAAAAAAAGTGAACACATATGAAATAGACAAATCAGATTTTAGAACGGGGTGGAGGGGGAATTCTAATATCTGATTTGCCTATTTCATATGTGTTCACTTTTTTTGATTGTATCCCTTTGCTATATATGGTCATGCCAATTTTCTTCCACAATTTGATCTGAGGAAGTGGGTCTAGCCCACAAAAGCTCATCATCTAATAATCCATCTTGTTAGTCTATAAAGTGCTGCATAGTCCTGTCTTTCGTTTCCACAAATTAGCTTGTACTCTACCAAAAAAAAAAAAAAAAAAAAAAGACAAATAATGACAGGACTGCCTAAGGGATGATGAGTGTGCATATTACACAATTGATTCTTCTTTGTGCTCCTATCTGTTTTCACAGGATTACACACAAAAAAAGGAGGAATCATATAATGTTTATAAGAACAAGGATATGTTATTTGTGTTGTGGCTAGAATGTCCTCTGCAGTTGCAGTCTAAAGCCAGACTCTTCAGCTCTTCATTTACTCATGCAATATTCCCACTGAAATCTGCAGGATGTTGTCTCAAGTGCATATATATATACACACACACAAAACATCTCGCTCTTCTGCTCCCTCTTTTTCAATATAGAGAGGGAAAAATTAAAACTAAGGAGAACAAAGTAATAAAACTACAGAGAAGATAGCAAAAAAAAGCATTTGCATGTTTAGAAAAGTATTTAAATGAGAACTTATACAACACTTTATTTTCTACTGTATAAGCATTGCATTAAATGGAATCATCTAGTATTTCATAGAATCATAGAATACTAGGACTGGAAGGGACCTCGAGAGGTCATTGAGTCCAGTCCTCTGTTCCCATGGCAGGACCAAATACTGTCTAGATCATTCCCGATAGACATTTATCTAACCTGCTCTTAAATATCTCTAGAGATGGGGATTCCACAACCTCCCTGGGCAATTTATTCCAGTGTTTGACTAGCCTGACAGTTAGGAACCTTTTCTTAATGTCCAACCTAAACCTACCTTGTTGCAGTTTAAGCCCACTGCTTCTTGTTCTATCCTCAGAGGCCAAGATGAACAAGTTTTCTCCCTCCTCCTTATGACACCCTTTTAGATACCTGAAAATGGCTATCATGTCCCCCCTCAGTCTTCTCTTTTCTAAACTAAACAAACCCAATTCTTTCAGCCTTCCCTCATAGGTCATGTTCTCTAGACCTTTAATCATTCTTGTTGCTCTTCTCTGGACCCTCTCCAATTTCTCCACATCTTTCTTGAAATGCAGTGCCCAGAACTGAACACAATACTCCAATTGAGGCCTAACCAGCGCAGAGTAGAACGGAAGAATGACTTCTCGGGTCTTGCTCATAACACACCTGTTAATGCATCCCAGAATCATGTTTGCTTTTTTTGCAACAGCATCACACTGCTGACTCATAATCAGCTTGTGGTCCACTATAACCCCTAGATCCCTATCTGCTGTACTCCTTCGTAGTCATTCGCTTCCCATTCTGTATGTGTGAAACTGATTGTTCTTTCCTAAGTGGAGCACTTTACATTTGTCTTTATTAAACTTCATCCTGTTTACCTCAGACCATTTCTCCAATTTGTCCATATCATTTTGAATTATGACTCTATCCTCCAAAGCAGTCGCAACCCCTCCAGCTTGGTATCATCTGCAAACTTAATAAGCGCACTTTCTACGCCAATATCTAAATCGTTGACAAAGATATTGAAGAGAGTTGGTCCCAAAACAGACCCCTGCAGAACCCCACTTGTTATACCTTTCCAGCAGGATTGTGAACCATTAATAACTACTCTCTGAATATGGTTATCCAGCCAGTTAGACACCCACCTTATAGTAGCCCCATCGAAGTTGTATTTGCCTAGTTTATTGATAAGAATATCATTTGAGACCATATCAAATGCCTTACTAAAGTCTAGGTATACCACATCCACCACTTCTCCCTTATCCACAAGACTCATTATCCTATCAAAGAAAGCTATCAGATTTCTATAACACATTCTCTTACCAAGTAGAATGTTACTGCTAATTGCTCCATTTTTAGTAGCTACTATGTGAAACATTTACCACATACAGGGCATTGTAAAACATCAAAACGAATTACTTCTTTCTCTTGTCATTCTAGAGGAACTTTGTATTTCTTCATTTACTAGCATCATTAGAAGCCTGTTCCAGGACAGCCCCTTCTTAGTGAATGCATTGCAAGGGTATGCAAACTTCTTTTAAAGATAGTGTCATGAATAGGAGCTGCTAAGGAGAGTCTGATTTACCTGGAGAGTAAGGAAAGGGTTAAGCAACTCTGGAGATACACCTGAGGGAGGGGCCTTCGGGCATTCAGCCAATGAAATACAGATAGGAATTTCAAACCGAGGGAGTGTTTTTTTTCTCTCTTCCTTTGTTTTTGAGATCAGAGCAGTTTTTCCCCAGGTAATGAGAGATGGGCTCTCCCCGGGATAGACTCCTTGAAATGTGTAAGTAGGGAAAAGTTTAAATAGTCCATCAGGTTTTATTGTTTTCCTTGTTTGGGGGTTTGGAAATCATGTCTGAGCTGGTTATTTGTTTTTCTTTTTTGAAACTAAGGATTATAACCCAGTGATTTCCCCTGAGTTTATTTCACTCCATGGCTTTTAACCCCCAGTCATTTACTATACTTGCAACAGTAGTTTTGTTTTGATAATAAAAGTGTTTTCCTTTTTATTTTGATTAAGCAATATTGGTTGATTTTGTGTCCTTAAACCTATGTGCCTAAGTTACCCGGGAGGACCAGAGCCCCATTGTTCTCTGTGGATTCCCTCTGTTTGTTTTCTCAACTCCAAGTGAAATCGAGGTTGGGGTAGAGGGGAGAGCTTTGCCTCAGGGAGGGGATTCCCAAGTAATTTCTTCCCTGGAAAAGGGTTTATTTTATATATATTTTTAACTACACTTGGGTGGTGGTAGTGACCTTTTCGTCTTCCTTTTGGGTCTCAGGGAAACTGAGACCGGACAAGTTTGTTTCTGGGAATTACAGACACAAGTTCTTGCAGAATTTGTTCTGCTTAGCCAGCCCCCATATCTTCACTTGAAGTGCTAGGTTGGGGAATTGAGCCATGACATATGGTTAATGAAACTGTCTAGCAATAACACATGTGTTTGGTTTTTTTACAGAAATTTGCACCAGGGGAAGAAATAAGGCCAAATTCATTCCTGGTTGTAAGCTGTCATAATGCCCTTTAGGTCAATGCACAATGATTACAGCAAGTTTGAAGTTGCTCCTGTCTCTCAGGCCATATTTATCCCAAACTACCTCATTGCTAGTCTTTATTCCATGACCCAGATAGCTTCCTTCCACCTGAATGCTGAGAGGTGGCACTATTTGTTATGGTAGCAGTAAGTATTTGCATAGGGTTTCAAAGACCTACCCACAGGAGATGGTGGCCAAAGGAATAGACACAGATTACTTCTACACTAGAAACGTATGAAACGTTTGGAATAAAACCTTTAGTGCATGAAAATAGTGTAATATCTTTGAATAATCTGTGAAATTTCTAGTACGGGGTGGGCAAAATACAGCCTATGGGCCGAATCCAGCCCACCAAACATTTTCCTTCAGCCTGCCATGACCTTCCAGGATGGGGCAGGACAAAATGTCCCAAAAATGTCCCACAGGGGTACTTACGCAGTTTGCTTGTCTGCTGCCATGCCATTCCCAGAAGCACTACAGCCAGCAGTGCTGGCAAGCTTGAGAAGAGGAGGAGGGCAGCAGGTCTCCATTCACAGCTCCTACCCCAGTATCATTGTCACAGCTCCATTGGCCAGAAGCTGGTCAATGGGAGCTGCAGGGGTGGTTCTTGCAGGAGTGGTTTCCTGCTCTCTAATGTAGGTTATAGGATGATTTGGAGCTTAAGAAAGAAGTAGAAATTAGGTTGGGGGCTTAAGTTAGCCTAAGTGTAGAGAAGTATGGGGAACTGAAGTTGCTAGTGGTAAAGGGTCATGGCTATGGGGCAGAGCCCTGTAAGAATGAAGTTTAAAAGCATAGTGAACAGAAGAGTGATGCAGAGAGGAACTCTCAGCACAGGATAGTATAGCAATATTTGGATAAATGATGGTAATCATCCCATGTTCGCTCACATGGCCAAGTCATAGCATTTTCATGGTTGTGAAATAGTATTGCCAACATTCAGTTTGCAGAACACCAAACACCCTTGCCCCACCCCCTGACCTGCCCCTTCTCTGAGGCCCTTCCCCCTGCTCACTCCATTCCTACTCATTCCATCACTTTCTCTTCCCCCCACCTTTCCTCATTTACTCATTTTCACTGTGCTACTTCAGGGGGTTGGTGTGAGAAGGGATGAGGGCTCCAACTGGGGAACTTCAAGAGGGGACTCTAGGTGGGGGCCAATGGCTTCAGTATCTAGGAGGGGGCTCAGGGTTAAGAACATAAGAACGGCCATACTGGGTCAGACCAAAAGTCCATCTACCCCAGTATCCTGTCTGCTGACAGTGGCCAATATGGAGGCAGGAAAAAGGAAATAAGGGAATTTGTGTGCAGCCATCTTGGTCTTGTGAGCAAGAGAGCAAGAGTAAGGCTAATTCTGACTCTTGACAATGCGAGAGCTGTAATAAGACTCTGCCTTCGTCTCTCACCACCATACGGAGATAAGGATAGAATGCTGACTCTGGCAGGGGCCTTGAGATAAGGAGCATCTGGGTGGAACTAAATAACTGTTAGCCATTGGTGTTTGTAATGGGAAGGAGACTAATTGTTACTGTTATTATATCTAATGGACAGTATATAAACTGCTTCATAATTGCTTGTATTCGAAGATCTGCCTCGGGGGGGGGGGGGGGGGACTTCCCATCCGAATCAGTTTTTCCCTTGCTGCAGCTCGTAATAAAACTCCCTCTGGCTACTTGTTGCTTACAAACACAGAATGAGGACAATGTTTTCTTCCACACCAATACCAGATGCCCCAGAGAGAGGAATCACAACAGACAATCCTCACGTAATCCCTCCCCTGTCACCCACTTCCAGAGAAACAGAGGCTAGGGACACCATTCCTACCCATCCTGGCTAATAGCCATTGATGGACCTAACCTCCATGAATCTATCTAGCTCTTTTTTGAACCCTGTTAAAGTTCTGGCCTTCACTTCATCCTCTGGCAAGGAGTTTCCACAGGTTGACTGTGCGCTGAGTGAAGAAAAACTTCCTTTTGTTTTTTAACCTATTAATTTCATTTGGTGACCCCTAGTTCGTATATTGTGGGAATAAGTAAATAACTTTTCTTATTCACTTTTTCCATACCAGTCATGATTTTATAGACCTCTATTATATCCCCCCCACCAGTCTCCTATTTTCTAAGCTGAAAAGTCCAAGGCTTTTTAATCTCTCTTCATATGGGACCCGTTCCAAACTCCTCATCATTTTTGTTGCCTTTTTCTGAACCTTTTTCAATGCCAATGGAGCATGGGAAAGGGTTTGGAGCGTGGACTGCAGGCTTCAGGCAGCACTTACCTCAGGTGGCTCCTAGAAAATTGCCAGAATCTCCCTCCAGCTCCTAAGTGGAGGTGTGACTGTTTGACTCTCCATCCTCCCTGCACCTGCAGGCACTGTCCCCTAAACTCCCATTGGCTGTGGTTCTTGGTTGATGGGAACTGCTGAACTGATGCTGCAGGTGGGGGCAGCACACAGAGTCCCTATGGCTATCCCTATGCCTAATAGCCAGGGGAGATGCTGGCAGATTTCCAGGAGCTGCATGGAGCTGGGTACGGAGCCTGCTGCCTGCACCACTAACTGGACTTTTAATGGTCTAGTCAGCTGTGCTGACTGTAACTGCCAGCATCCCTTTTCAACCAGGCTTTCCAATTGAAAACCAGATGCCTGGCAACCTACTGTGCAACCACCTGTTGACTTGGCAGTATGTGAATGACAGGTATCTGATGTCACCACTGCAGCACACAAGATGCTAATCCTGCATCTTGACAGGGTGTTAGACTAGATGACCTCTGCAGTCCCTTTTACTCCTGTGGTTCTAAAATTGCATTGCCTAGGAAAATAAGCAGGAAATAAGCAGTCTGCTTTCCTAGACTGTAACATGAGCACTTTTACCAAGAAATCTGAACCAAATGCCTATATTTGAATACCACTTAACTTGGAATTTTTCATAATTATTATACAATACTCTTTATGCCTCTCCAGCATAACTGCTCCAGCAGTGTGAGTATCCTGGTAAATGAATCACACTTATATGATCAAAGTTCCATTATTCCTGAGAGGCATGAAGCCCAATATCTATTCACATCCACTTTTTCAATTTCCTTTATTAAATATTGAATTTAGTATCTGCTGGTGTGGTTGCATGTACATGAGTTTGAGTCTTTCCTATTTAGCTCTGAAAGCAGAGGTCAGGTGCTTTGACTCATTTGGCCCTAAAGTAGACTGTCAGCTGCTCCTGCCTACCAGGCATCTGGAAATGAAATTTACATATTATTTTACTTGTGTAAGTGAATAAACAAGAACAGTTCAATTCATCACTGTCTAAAATTGGTAGGAATGAGAAAAAACAGTTCACCCCTTCCTGATTTTAATTTTTCCCTAATTTCCCAAAGGAAACTGGAAGGAGTTCAAAAGGGCCTGTGACATACTGTACTCTCAATTAGTTTCTATTGAATCAGTACCAGACCAAAAAGAAACATCCGATGCAGAGAAATAATTTGGTACCAAAATTAATTTGATATACTTTAGCCTGACATCTTTCTTTACAAATGCTTGAATGTTATCTTGTTGTGTTCTGCTGAACAATTTTCAGCTTTAGCTATCTTTTCTTTTTCTTCATTAGTTCTTAGCTGCTAATGTAGCAGATACATAACCTACTATATAGTAAATGGACATGAATAGACTGTTAGGACATTTTATTGTGTAATACATTGGAATGCATGGTTACCATGTTTCTCTGAGAGTGAGAAGTGTTGAGTTGAATTACCATATTAACACAACTGCTATTAATCAAATGGGGGATTTTCCTTAATTGTGTAGTTCTCCACCACACAATTAAGGAAAATCCCCCAGTTGATTAATAGCAGTTGTATTAATATGTATAAATCCTGTCCCAGACAAGGAGGAGCTAGAGTAACTGTTGGCTCAGGCAGCCCTGCCACACATGTAAGGCATGCTAGTCTTTGAGAAGGAGTCTCAAAAGGGAGAAGCTCTATTCAGAAGCACTTCACCGGGGGAAGTGGAGAGACCTTATCTTCAGCTCCCTAAAGAAAGCACAGAAGAGAACCAAGCTACATTAGGTAGTCCTTGAGCAGAAGGACATATAGGATAGAAAAGTTAATACTGCTCCTTATTTCTGTTAATTTAGCTTCCTTTTCTTTTGTTATCGTCAGAACTGGAACTCGTGGCTTGATCCTAGGACAGACTGTCACCGAGTGTGATTCTCCCAAGGAAAAGGTTACCAGAACACAGGAAGTAGTCTTGGGAAGCAGCAAAAGGTTTGACAAGATAGATCTTAACAATTTTCTACAAGGGTCCCTGGGCCAGAAGTTACAGTAAAGGGAAATACGGTGTTCTTCTGCAAGAAGAAAATCTCCCAGACAGAAGGACTATTGAGCCTGTATTAGGGCTGGCAATCTACTGTGAGGTCCTGGGGGAATATTGAGTGAAAATCCCTGGCTTACTTTGCAAGTAATGAGACAAGGTGACCTGGCAGGAGGGTGAGTCACGAGGCAAAAAGGGAACACAGCAGACCTGGTTGACAAGAGTACAGAGGAAGAAATGCTTCATGTAGCCACATGTCAGTGTGCAGGTTGGTGAGTCTCTTTGCCACAATAAGGGCATATCTACACTTTGAGCATAACTCCCAGCTGAAGAAGACATACTCTCCAACTAAGCGAGCACACAAGGTATTATAGCCATGACAGACTAAGTGGCAGGATAGGCTAGGCACCCTGGATGTTAGGGATGTAAATGGTTAACCGGGAAGCCTCACTCATAATGTGCCTAAGATCTTGGATATGTCTGTACTTGGAGCAAGTCCTTCCTGACACTTGTGCTGACATGACTACACTGACTCTATTTTGAGTATGCTAGCTCAATTAGAGCCAATATGCATGTGTCCCCTCAAGCTGGGAATCACACTCCCAGCTCCAAGTGAAGAAACAACCTAAGGAATAGGTACCTATAAATTGTCTAAGGAAATGGGATTTAAGTCCAACCTCACTGCTGTCATGAATTTCCAAAAAACCATAAAGCGTAGCATAATGAAAACCATTAAACCCTGGGTCGCCACAGATCTGTCTTATCTCCATTTTCAATCAACCAACTTTATTTGAAAAACCAATCTATTACAAATGTTCCCTTGTGTACTATTAGCGTCTACTTAGTTGATCCAAAAATGCTGCCTACTAAGTAGAAATAATGGTGACCATTGTGGGTTTGTAGCAATTGAATTTTACCACATAATTAAACAATGGGCAGTATACATGCAAATGCGCTTGAGTAACTAATTATTTATATAATACATGGACTTTATAGCCTTTATCAGTCTAGGTTAAAATTTCAATTAATGTTCTTGTAATCACTGTTCATTTTGAATATAGGGAAAACATTATTTAATGTGTGATACTGTCTACTTGTATTCTTTTTTTCTAAGAACTGGATTTCTATTTTAAATGGAATCTGTAAATAGATCTAAGGAAACTGCTAATTCACAACACAGAGGCAGATATTACATGCCAGGAAAAGTTACATAAAAATTATATAGCATTATTATAGTACAACATCAGTATGCACTGGTATACTCAAGGGCTGTGTCTACACTGGCACGATCTTGCGCAAAAGCAGCCACTCTTGCGCAAAAACTTGCTGCCTGTCTACACTGGCCGCATGTTCTTGCACAAGTAAACTGATGTTCTAATGTATGAAATCAGGGCTTCTTGCGCCAGAACTCAGACGCTCCTGCTCAGGAATAAGCCCTTTTGCACAACTATTCTTGCGCAAGAGGCCAATGTAGACAGGCAATATGACTTTCTTGCGCAAGAAAGCCTTATAGTTAAAATGGCCATCAGAGCTTTCTTGCACAAGAGAGCGTCTACACTGGCAAGGATGCTCTTGCGCAAAACACATGCCAGTGTAGACGCTCTCTTGCACAACTACTTTAACGCAAGAACTCTTGCGCTAAAGAGTTTTTGCACAAGATCACGCCAGTGTGGACATAGCCTAGCAGAAAAGAAGTTTGTTTTAATGATCTGTTATCCACAATCTGTTACACAAACAAGTATAGAAGTTATGTAGCCGCATATATAACAGGTCAAGAAATTCATCTGAGTATGAAGAATCAGAAATTTTTAGATTTCTATTTTGAAAGTAGGCACTTGATAAATAACAATTCCATTTATTTTATTCTATTTAAAAGGAAATCTACCAAACAGTACTTCTCAGTTGTATTCAGCCAGAAGTGAAGTGCCAGAGGAGTACTTCATTAGCTCACAGACATTTACCTCCCCCCCTCCCCATCCCTCTTCTGTTCTGAAATTTGATTTGTCCTTTTCCTATGTGTTCATTTTTTTTTAATTGTATCCTTTGGTATATATGGTTGTGACAATTTTCTTCCACTATTTGATCTGAGGAAGTGGTCTGGCCCACGAAAGCTCATCACCTAATAAACCATCTTGTTAGTCTTTAAAGTGCTACATAGTCCTGTTTTTTGTTTCAGCTACACCAGACTAACACGGCTACATTTCTATCACTATTTATAATCAACGTCTGTGAAGAAAGATTTGCAGTTTTTGTATTTTCTCCCCATTTACAATAAAACATGATCAAACTATATGGCTGACTCCTACACAATTTCTTTAGTGACTAAGATTTATTGGAAAACTTAAAAAAACACAACGAATAGTCTTAAAGCACCTGAAATATTAACAAAACATGTAGATGGTATCACGATGAGCTTTCCTGGGCACAACCCACTTCTTCAGATGTGGTTGATTTAATGAAGAGGGTTGCATACTTTGAACTTTGGCCAATAAAACTTGCAAAAATACATGCAATGAGAAGGATATTTTGAAAAACATAGCTTTCCTCCATCCATGAATGAATGATTATGGGGAAATGATTTTTTTTCTTGGTAAAGTGAATTAATTTTATTGTGGGAAGCTAAATCTGCCAATAGATGGTATTATTACTACTATTCAATCACTTTAAATAATCCAGCTCATTAGCAACTAATACCACCAGCTCTTTCAATACGTGAGTTAAGTAGTGGTCCCTTAAGGGAAAAACATGATAAGTCAATGTAAGAAAGACTAATTGAGTCTACTAACACTACTTTGCCATAAGAGGATTATATAATCATTCTGAATGATTGAAAATAACAGTAAAATTAGCAAATATCTTTCTCTCTGCAGTATTGTGAGGCCCTGGACTTTACAAAAGACATAGGATATGATTAGAAACCACTAGTGACAATCTGTGGTTGCCCTCCTCCTATACTGATGGCTCCAGTCCTGAAGCTTGGCACTGCCATTTCCCTGGCTATGGAAGATCCCCCACAACCCAACTGATGGCTCCAGTCCTGAAGCTTGGCTCTGCCATTTCCCTGGCTATGGAAGATAATTAATCTTAGTGCAACACAATCCTGGAAAAGCGCAGAAATATCCTGCCTCAGAAGCCTGCCAGAATCCAGGGTAGTTTGTTACCAATCTAGCCTGCATGTCCCTAGCTGGGAAGGGCCTCGCTTCTCCCTGAGTCATTCCTTTTCTGTGCTCTGGTATAGCCTAGACAATCAGCACAAGTGTACTTAATTGCAAGCTGAGGTGTTTATATAATTAATCAGTAGGGGATGTGTGCTTGTTTCACCAGGCATAAAGGATCTGACAACAAAGGGTTCTGGGGTCGGCTGATCCCCGTCTAGACTACCGCGCTGTGACGACAATCAGCTGATCGGCACAGCACAGTGGCCATTTTGATGTAAATGAAGTGGCGATTATTTAAATCGCCGCTTCATTTCCTTTTGCCGAGTACACTCAGCTACATGGCTCCGTTGACAGAGCCATGTAGTCTAGACACACCCTAAGAACTCAGGGACATGTTGCTACTTCTGGGGAGCCACACAGAGCCAATAAGGAGCCAGCCCCACACCACTGGAATTTTTAATGGCCTGGTCAATGGTGCTGAATGGAAAAACCAGAATCCCTTTTCAACCTGCTGCTCTGGTCAAAAACCTGGCAACCCTATCCTGTGCAGGAACTAGATGGACCCCATTATGACATATCAGCAGGAACAATTCATCTGCAAATGATCACACTCTAGTAACTTAGACTCTGACTACTGGGGGTAGGATTTTAAGAACTTAATAGCCCCTCCACTCAGCCATTTCATACCTCTTTCCTACTAACCTCTATTATTTGACTGGTCACCTTTGGGCTTTCCCTCCCAACCCTGTCAGTGGCTGCTAGGTCAGTGGGAATCTTGTCCTGCCCTTGGTTGCTGACCACTGTACACACTCTTGTACTGGAGTAAGGTTGTGGAGACTCCTATACATAGCTCAGGTGGGCAACAATTCAGTATGAGGCTCAGGGTAGGGGCAAATTGGTGCCTAGTTTGATAGTGCCCACTACCCCTGCTCACAAGCTATAGTGACCTCTGCCTTAAATTTCAGTTTGTTTACGGTGGTCCCTCTGGCAGGGTGTGTACTGTGAACATTTGCCTGCCTTGTAGCATGTCCATTGCCTGGAGGTGTGATGTGCTGTTTGGAGCCTTCCCCGCTTGGGTGGACCTGTACTGAATGGGAGAGTGAGGAGTGGCTGTAGGATGAGAGCAGGTCTATTTCTCCTGTCAAGAGGGAGTCATAAGGGAGCCCTGTTGTGACCAGCCCTGTCTCAGGAAGCATTTAGCAAGCTCCTCCAGTCTCTAGGAAACAAAACCTTTATTTTTAAACAAACTATTGATCTATTGCAGCATGGAGTGGACAAGCAGGAGCCCCAGCTCAGGTAGAGTCCACATGGGGGGAGGGGGGGAGGAGCAGAGCTCACCGGGACAGTTATCTGTATCAGGACTGTTGACATTTTACACACACATCTTCCCTGTATTCCCACATACAGTTCAGGCTGATGGGACTGTACTGGGATGTGTGATGGGGCGAGACAGCCCCACACTGAATTCATAGGATTTAGTCAGGGTAACCTAGCTAAAGAAGCCCTGCCCCCGCAGCCCTGCTGGGCATGCTCAGACTGCAGCCCAGGTATAAAAGCCTGGGGAAAGGCTTAGTCTGGGCTGACTGCTGGAGTGGAAGGACCTAGGAAGGGAGCTCCTGACCAGCAGCAGCCAGCAACCCCAGACGAAGCCAGAGAAGACGCTGGGGCCAGTTGGGATGTCTCCAGAGGAGAAGCTGCCCCCAGGAATGTGGAGGACTCCGTGAGCATGTGGGAAGAGACCCTGTTGGACCAGGTAGGAAGTGGCCCAGAGAGGATGCAGGAGCAGCCTCTCCCACCCTGGGAACCTCGGCAAGTTTTGGTTGGAGTCCCTGCCAAGGGAGTGGTGGGCTGTCCTGCCACTCTCAGGGCCCTGGGCTGGGACCCGATGTAGTAGGGTGGGCCCAGGTCCTTCTACCAGGAGTGCAGTCCCACCCTATCAGTGACCTGCTGTTGCACCCCCTACAGCCCTGTTGTAAAGGGCTGACCAGTGATAGTGTACTGGGACTTGTGCCAATGGGCCCTGCCTTAAAGGGCCACCTAGTGACTTTGCATAGAGACTTGGGCTGGTGGGCCCTGGGTTAAAGTGACTTTATATAGAGACTTGGGGTCCTACCCCTGCCCTCCAGAGGGGGCAGGAAAGTCGGCTTCATGACAGTATGTCGGGCTAGATTAGTTTGTAGCAACCCATAAAGGGTCTCTTGCTTCTCT
The DNA here is from genome assembly GCF_049634645.1 of Pelodiscus sinensis. Classification (NCBI taxonomy): domain Eukaryota; kingdom Metazoa; phylum Chordata; order Testudines; family Trionychidae; genus Pelodiscus; species Pelodiscus sinensis. The sequence goes on along the minus strand of NC_134715.1, from coordinate 62,333,749 downwards.
TGTGTACAGATACCATATATGCACTGGAGCTTGAACAGAGGCCCACTCTTACACACACACACACACACACACACACACACACACACACACACCCCTTATGCTCCAACAAGTACACACATGCATGACACCCCACACGGACATCTCACATGTACATAACCCTTTTCCATGTGTAACCCACAAACCTAGTGAGTGTGGTTCACTGTCTGATGTAGCGGCACTTAGCCCATTACAGCGAGATATAAGAATGAGTGAGCTCCGCAGTCTAAGCTGTGAGCCAGCTGGCTTTATAGTATAAGCTGTAGAGGATCCCACACTAAGCTCTAGAGGGCCCAGGTTTGGTTCCACCTATAGGTGGTTACACATGTACTTACAAGTTGTTACCCCTACACACGCTCTTCTCAAAGAGAACTACCTCTCTCCTCATGCATCCTGGCACACAGACTCATCCATCCCTTTGCTCACATGCTCCTTCATGTAGTGAATCTCTTCAAAGAAACAGGTATCCTCTAAAGTTGCTGGTGGGAGCCCTGCCCTATGCACCCTGTGACCCAATGTTCCTTCTGCCTTACAAAATTTGGGGCTTGGCCCTTTGACCCTAACTGGAGTTGAGCAGGATTAGGCAGGAATCACCAGGTATCCTTTTGGAGACCTGAGCCAGATTGCCAAAGGACCTCCTCCCCCCTTTCCACTGTGGGTTACGCAGTTGGCCCAGAACTTACCTTGTTATCTGAACCCAGCCCACCATGTAAAGAACCAATCCCAGGCTGCCCTATTCAGCTAGGGCCTGCCTGCCTTCCAACTTAAGCCATTACTGGGTGACATTGACAGATAACAGCAGAGACTTTAAATGAGAGATTGTAGAATCCCAGTTAACAGCCCAGAATGTGAACAGCAGGCAACAGCAAATGATTTTGTACTAAGCAAGTGTGAGACCAGAGTACATTCTTTTTTGACATTTTTTTCAACAAGTACATGCAATTTAAAAACCTTCCAGAGCTTGTCTAAGTAGAAGGAAGTGGGATTTTCATTGATGCACGTTTCTTCACTGACCTCAGGTATGCTGAACATAGAACACTAGACCTGGAAGGGACCTCACGGCAGGACGCAGTACTGTGTAGAGCATTGCTGATAGAGGTTTATCTAACCTGCTCTTCAATATCTCCAGAGATGGAGATTCCACAACCTCCCTAGAAACCTTATTCCAGTGTTTAACCACCCTGACAGTTAGGAAGTGTTTCCTAATGTCCAACCTAAAGCTCCCTTGATGCAGTTTAAGCCCATTGCTTTTTGTCGTGTCCTCAGGGGCCAAGGAGAACAATTTCTCTCTCCTCATTGTGACACCTTTTTAGATACCTGAAAACTGCTATCCTGTCCCCTCTCAGTCTTCTCCTTTCCAAACTAAACAAGCCCAATTCTTTCAGTCTTCCTTCATAGGTCATGTTCTATAGACTTTTAATCATTCTTGTTGCTCTTCTCTAGATCTTCTCCAATTTCTCCATCTTTCTTGAAATGTGGTGCCCAGAACTGGACACAATACTCCAACTGAGGCCTAATCAGCACAGAGTAGAGCAGAAGAATGACTTCTTGTCTTGCTCACAACACTCCTGTTAATGCATCCCAGAATCTCATTTGTGGGTTTTTTGTTTTTTGTTTTGTTTTTTGCATCTCACTGACTCCTATTTAGCTTGTGGTCCACTATGACCCCCTACATTCTTTTCTGCAGTACTCCTTCCTCGATAGTCACTTCTCATTCTGTTTGTGTGAAACTGATTGTTCCTTCCTAAGTGGAGTACTTTGCATTTGTCCTTATTGAACTTCATCCTATTTACCTCTTTCTCCAGTCTATTCAGATCACTTTGCATTACAACCCTGTCCTCCAAAGCATTTGTGACACCTCTCAGCATGGTATCATTTGCGAACTTAAGTGTACTCTCTGTCAATATCTTAATTGTTAATGAAGATATTGAACAGAATGGGTCCCAGAACAGACCCCCTGTGGAACCCCACTTGTTATGCCCTTCCAGCAGGATTGTGAATCATTAATAACTACTCTCTGAGAATGGTTAGCCAGCTAGTTATGCACCCATCTTGGAGTAGCCCCATCTTAGTTGTATTTGCCTGGTTTATTGAGAAGATCATGTGAGAACATATCAAGTGCCTTACTTTAAACATGCTCTCTTACTAATGTGGTGAAATAATCATGTCATGACATGATTATGAATGCTTGACTGGTGGAGAGCTCTACCTCCTTCCCTCCATAGCAACTTATGGATTTGAGTCCTCCTAAACAAAGGCTGCTGAGAAGAAATTGATGCCTTTAAGATGTGGTGCTTGCACACTTCTGTGGAAAAAAGATCAATGGTATTAGAAATATTATTGAAAGAAGCAGCGTCTTCTCTCTGAAATCAACAGGTGCAAACTTAAGTACTTTGCTCACAGTGGGAGAGAGGGAAATAAACCTGGATAGGGAGCCTTGACTTCCCCTTGTCTAGTAAACTCTGTGCTTCGGGACCACTCAGGTGCTGGACAAGGGAGGTTCGACCTGTAATTACATCAGGTGCCATTGTAAAAAGACATACTCCTTGAAATATAGTGCATTTGTTATGGCAGGTTTTACTCTAAAAATATTACTTAAGATTTAAAGTTTCAGAAAGGTAGCCGTGTTAGTCTATATAACTTTAAAAATGAGTAGTCCAGTGGCACCTTAGACTAACAATATATATATATAGTATCACTGAAAGGGGGTTTTGTGTCTGAAAGCTCATGATACTATGTATATATTTTTGTTTGTCTCTAAGGTACCACAGGATGACTTGTTAACCAAGACTTACTATAATTTTTTTCAGATGCTATGCCAGCTCTTGCTTAGTGGGTAATGCAACTCAGAACCACTGTCTATTTTTCTGACAGTATCCATATTATTCACTGTAAACTAAATCTGTTAATAAAATTGCATCTGCCTAGCAGCACAAGGGGAAAACTTTATACTGATTGAACTATAATTGTTAATGTCAAATGGCTTTCTGGCTTAGCTACAGTGCTGTTTGTTACTATTTTTATTATAGTTTCATGTGAGCAGCCCTGCCTTTAGAATTTAAAAGGCTTTCATTCATTCTTTCCTCTGTAGCTGTAGGAATCTGTGGCTGTCCCTCCCTGTTAGGCTGGGGGGGGGGGGGGAACACCCTCTTGCAATCACATATCTATAGAGGCAAGGCTCAAAGGGGAATTTGTAGTCTCAGAAGCTCAGTCCCTTGCGCAGGGTAGCGCAATAGGCAGTCTTCTGCCCGCTGGCAGGGCACAGCAATAAACAGCCGTTCCCCAGGCCTCCTAGCTCAGACAAATGCAGGCCTCTTTAAGGTGGGAAGGTGGCAACCCCAGGTGTGGGGCAGTTACTGGGGATAGGGAGACCCAAGCCCACCTTATTCCACCAGGTGCCAGCCCAGGCCATTAACAGAGGTTGATGGTTCCACCACTGCATCAGCAGGGATTCCACTGAAACAAACTGACCAGAATTCTGGCAACACAACCAGACTATTGTCTGGTGTCCCTGGGCTACTTTCTTTGGCATGTACCTCTATCTCCTGAGGTTCCTCCTTCTCCCTGGCATACACAGCTAGCAGCAGTGTCCTTGAAGGTCAGCAGATCTGGCAATTTTTCTAGGTTCTCAAAGTTGCAGAATTAGTCTAGTCTGCAGGGCTCAATAGTGAGTAAGAGGCACAGCTCTCCGTCACCAGCTCTGCACAACTGAGCTGTAGAGCCTGCCCTTTGAACTTCCTGTCCTGCCCCTTTGCTTCCAGTAGATTGGGCATGGCTTGCCTGACTCTGCCCAAAAGGATAGGAGTGGTTCCTACCCATCAGTCTAGGAAGGAGATCATGCTTTCTTGCTAAAATGGCTTATTTTTAAAAATTTTCTATGGGGATGCATTTTTCTAGAAATACAAAATTACTGACTGGATCAAACTAATGTGTGTAACCCAAATTGCTGGCCAAAACCAAAAGCTTCAGAGGAAGGTAAAAAATACTTGTAATTCATATGGGAAATTTATTTCTAATGCTAAAAGTTGGCTTACATCCTGGTGAATGAGGACTTCTGTATAGTTCCCCCTGACACCCAGATCTTCTAATGTAATTGATCATCCATATAGATATGCTGAATCTTACTGAGATCTTGACCTCTGATATTTTGGCAAGGAGTTTCATAGATTAATTCTGCAAGGGGTGGAGGGAGAAACAATGCATTGTCACATAGAAGCTTCTTGTCTTCTAATAGAATGGATTTTCAATTTGCTCTTGCATTATGAGACAGGATAGTTAGGAGCTCCCATTTTCCCTTGTCTATACCCTCATTGACATGGCCCCCAATTGAGAAGGAAAAAGATATTCCTGGGGAGCCCAGCCTAGCAATTTTGTGTGGTCCAGCCCTGTGATGGGATGGAAGGATAGCTGCAGCACCAGTGTGGGCTCCTCAATGCTGGGGTGGGGAGACCTTGACCTTTGGGGGCAAGATCCAGGCAAGTCAGGGGCCACCCCTAGGTCGGTTCCCCAACCCTACTATAGTATATTGAGTTCTTTTACAGTGTGAATATATCTAGATAGCATGGCAATAGATATAAGAAATGAGACAACCTTATTTTTCTACTTTTCTGTCCAACACATGTATTGTTTCCCTCTGCAACTAACATCATACTCCTGCTGAGAGTCTTTTTTACTACAGTTCAATTTTTGAGCTGTCGCATGGTACCATTGAGAATGTGTTAGGATTTTCAAGCTGGGCTCAATCATTCATCTTCTGCATGATAAATTTCAGAGTACATGCTCTTTGTCAAACACTTTTAAAATGAATAATTCATCAAAGGGGCTCCATTTTAGAATAGCATGCAGTATTCTGTAAGGGCATCAGGTCAACTTCTGTAAAGTGTATGAGTCCTGTTGTTGCATATTGAGAGATTTAGAAACTCTTGCTACTTGTACACTTTGCCACCTCTTGCTCAAGTATTTATAGCTGGATGGATGAGTACTGTTCTTGACTTAACTATTCATTTTGTAATGTGCTCTTGGAAACATGAATCCTCATTCAACTTAAGATAACTTGAACTTGTTTCTTTTCCTTGTGTGGATGAGTAACTCATCCAGAATTTTTGAGCTTTTGCAGTAGAAAACCAATATTTTTAAATTCCCCTCATATGTAAACATGTGAGCTTAAATATCACTTCCTTTTACCATGTGGTATTACTAAAATTCATGTTTTAATGTGGGGATTGCTGACCTCTACTGACTTTACAGGGGAAAGACCATCCCTGTTACAGGGCTCAAACAGAGTTGAAGTAAATGTAATTTAAGAATACAAATTAATGTTCTCAGGAAACATGGTGTAGTATTCTGCCAGCTCTACTGGGGATCAGCACATTGATGGCCTGATTTTTCTAGAACTGCTCAACTCCTACAAGTCACAATACTGAAGGAAGTTGGTGCCTGAGAGTAAAACCAGACACTTTGTGACACCTTGAATCAGGGCCATCCTTAGGATTTCTGGGTTACTATGCAGAACTATTAAACTATGCCTCTATGCTTGAGGACAGCAAGGGAGGAGGATTTTTTTAGAGATTTGGTTTTATTATCTTCAGTAACACTAGTGAAATAGTTTAAAAAAATAAGGTCCTGTAGATGAACACAATAAAATTCAGGATTCAGAGATAGCCATGTTTTCTGCAAAAACAGCAAAGACTCTGGTGCCACCTTAAAAACTAACACATTTATTATTGCATAAGCTTTCATGAGTTGCAGATGGCAGAGTTGAGGTGGGATGAGGCTGGACTTAGGGGAAGGCGTGTGAGTGTCAAGCACCCCTGAGCTGGAGGGGAAGTCGGTGCCTATGATCAAGAACACTGACTTTGTTTCAGTCCCATGGGTTAGTTGTTTTCTTCTCTGTATATTAATGTCATGAGGCTCATAAGTGAGAGTTGAAGACTTGCATTGTCTCTTACATTATCTATTTATTATTTCACTTTTAAAATAATGAACAAAGGTAGTATAGTATATTAAGTATAATGCAGGATTCTCACAGATCTAAAGTAATCATTCCAACAGGCACTCAGCCAGGCAGACAAACTCCTTTCCTCCCATTCATTATTATGGGAGGCACACCCTCAGCCTCCTCAAAAAATACCTCTCAAATGGACATCATCTGCAGTGCACTGAGAAGGATGCCATTCCGGCTATTTCAAATCAAGGTGTGGGTGTGGAGAGGAATATACGCAGCTTTCTGCACCAAGTTATGATTTCCATACATTGGTTTTAGAAAAACAAAAATGAGTTAACTGCAAAAGGTTTTTGAGTAGATATTGGGGATAGAAACAGAATAAAGCAGAACACCTAGCAAATAAAATAAAAACACAATGTAAGCTTAATCTATTAAAGGAATTGATTAAGAGTAGTGTATTCTCCATCTAAATATTGTCATAGGTACTTTGCAGAGATTCTTGAGGGTAAACTGCTCTTGCTTGCAACTAAAATCCCCATGTATACATTTAACAGACTAGAAATACTTCTAGCTTTGTTTTAAATCTTCTCATTCTGTTCAGTCTTATTTCTCAGGGTGTGTCTAGACTACAGTTTTTTTTTTGAAAAGTGGCCTTTTTTCCCCAAAAAAATTTCCCCTGCATCTAGACTGCTGCCATGTTCTTTTGAAAGTAAAGCAAAAGAACGCGATAGGTTTTTTTGACCATGGAAAACCTCATTTTACAAGAATGTCTTTTTTCAAAAGTGCTACTTTGAAAAAAGGTACTATGTAATTCAAACTGCTTTTTAGAAAGAGAGTATCCAGACTGCCTGGATGCTCTTTCAAAAAAGCAGCTGGCTTTTTTGAAAGTATTGATGGTGGTCTAGACGCTCTTTTTTTTTTTTTTTTTTTTTTCGAAAGAGGCTTGCAGCCTATGCTTAGCCCCAGGTAGGTCCGCTGATGGGGGTGAGGGAGACAAAGAGCATAAGTGCCCCAGAGCCCGGTGATTCAAAAGAGCCCCAGGATCCCAGCTGCTGCTGTTGCCACTATGAAAGCAGCATCTGGAGTCCCTTTAAATTGCTGCTGGAGCACCTAGCAGTGCACTCTGGGCAGCTTTGAGGACTGGCTGCTCCCAGTTCTGCCCCTTTTTTCTTGATGTCTTACATGCTTGCATAAATACATCATAATTGTGCCACAGCCATATAATACCTCTATGAAGAATATGGGATGTAGTGTCACAGAGGGAAGAAGGGAGCAAGTTCCACAGTCTTGGAGCCCTCACAAAGAAACAGAGTTGTTGACCTGAGTCCCACAACTTGGAACTCGAGTCCAACTTAAGTCGCCTAGATGACTCGACTTGTTTGTGACTTGATACTTGCTGATTTTGTTAAATCAGCTTGGTAAAAAATGTCCAGAAATGCCTATATTGATGGCTTGTACAAAAGTGACTTGACATCTTTTAAATTAAGACTTGAGACTCGACTTGGGACATGATTTTGAAAGACTTTAAGGACTTGAGACTCGACTTGAACTGTAGTGATTTGAGACTCAACTTGGACTTGACAATGATGACTTGAAGACAACGCTGCAAAGAACACCCTTCCAGCTACTCCCCCCCCCCCCCCCCCGCCCCTTTGCAATGAGGAGGATTCAGTTAATGTCCCCGAAGACTATAGCTGTGGCATTATGTTACAGGGAGAGAGGCAATTCCTCAGATCCATAGTGAGGGTTTTTATAAGTCTTGACCAAAACCTTAACTCCACGCAGAATCCATGTGCACCTAGTACAGGTCCTGGAGCACTGGCTTCCTGTGTTCCCAGCAACATGCCCCAGCTAAGTGAAAAATCCATTACCTCTTGCACCAACTTCAGTCTCTGGTCTTATAGTTATCCCCATGTAGAGCAATTACAATGAAATTTGAGTAGCTCTGTTCTGCAGAAAACAAAGAGTTCTCTTAGGCAATGCAAGTGTGTGTGTGGTTTTTTTTTTTCCCAAATGCTCTGTCTTAATTCAGATGAACAAGGCTTGAGACAGCTATCCCACAAAGATGTGTAATGGTGAAGATCATGTATTCAAATGCATAAGTGTTCTGCCTGTATTAAGTAATGAGTCCCAGTGGCTACATAAAATAAACAAGATGAGTTTCATTGGAACAACTTGCTTTTTTTTTAGATTTATTGAAGTCTAGTAGTACTTGCATCACAACAAAAATATGTCTATCAGTATAAATTCACACATGGAGTTAAGACCAAGCTTATATCCTGATTTCCACACTCTGCTGCCAGAGTCCAGATTCCCAAACCATTATTGATGCAGTATAGTAAACTACACCACCAGCAGCCCACTGGGAGCAAATAAAAAGGCTCTTTTAGTTAGGTGAGTAATAGAAATGTAGCCGTGTTAGTCTGGGGTAGCTGAAGCAAAATGCAGGACAATGTAGCACTTTAAAGATTAACAAGATGGTTTATTAGATGATGAGCTTTCGTGGGCCAGACCCACTTCCTCAGATCAAATAGTGGAAGAAAATAGTCACAACCATATATACCAAAGGATACAATTAAAAAAATGAACACATATGAAAAGGAGAGAGGTTATAAAACTCTGGTCCCTACTGTATGGGCTCGTCTACACTGGCCCCTTTTCCGGAAGGGGCATGTTAATTTCAACTATCGTAGTAGGGAAATCCGCGGGGGATTTAAATATCCCCCGCGGCATTTAAATAAAAATGTCCGCCGCTTTTTTCCGGCTTTTAGAAAAGCCGGAAAAGAGCGTCTACACTGGCCCCGATCCTCCGGAAAAAGCGCCCTTTTCCGGAGGCTCTTATTCCTACTTTCAGCTACCCCAGACTAACACTTTAAAGTAGGAATAAGAGCCTCCGGAAAAGGGCGCTTTTTCCGGAGGATCAGGGCCAGTGTAGACGCTCTTTTCCGGCTTTTCTAAAAGCCGGAAAAAAGCAGCGGACATTTTTATTTAAATGCCGCGGGGGATATTTAAATCCCCCGCGGATTTCCCTACTACGATAGTTGAAATTAACATGCCCCTTCCGGAAAAGGGGCCAGTGTAGACGTAGCCTATTAGTATACATGGCACATAATCCCTCAGGTTGCTTACTAGAAGTCTGTTTTATTAAGCTCAGATTTTATCCCCTCTTGCAAAATAGATGCTGACTTATAATTGAAATCAAGAATTGTAATTTAATGGTGGGCTATTTGTGTGCATGTTGTGGTCAGAATAAGTCTTGCAACTGCCTTCTATTCAGAAGTCTCTAATTCTTGCTGATCCATCAGAAAGGGAGAACAGTTGTAATTGCCACTCATTTGTAGAGTTCTGCTTGGATATAAATTTCTACCTGTGGATTTGGCTATAAATCAGTAGCTGCTGATCTACAGAGCTTTCACTCCCAGGAGACGCTGCAGCTAACGGAGACAAATGTGGTTCCACCTCTCCCAGGAGCCAGCACCCTTCACTGGCCCATGTGGCTGTACTGCCCTCAGGCCAATTACTAGCAGCATATCCTAGCATATCCTAGCATTGTACAGCCCCCCACTGGCTGGAGAGGCCCTAGATCATGTGAAGATACTGATGACCATGACAAAGTGGTATGGTCCTGTAACAAGATCATCTGGCCTGAGCACAATCATCCTCCCAAGGATCATACAGGGCAAGAGAAGAGATAGTCAGAAGAAGAGCTGGACTGACAACATAAAAGAATGGACTTTGTAGAGACTCTAACACTGGAATACAATCATCAGGGGTAGAGACAACTGGTTGATAGGTCATTGGGGTATCATTACTGATGAGCAATGTGGCTATGGGAGAAATGACAATATACACAGTGTTCATAACCATAATTAATATAAGTGATCTGCCCTTAATGTCAATCCAATTTTCTAATAAGAGCTCTGGACAGTTACTGGCACAGAAAGCAGTAATTCCTGTTTGCCAAGATTAACTTTGTGACAAATATACCTATGACAGCCTTATTGAACTGTGAGGAAAAAATTGTATGCAAGGGTATTTTAGTGAAACCTTTCTGAAGCTGGCTAAATCCCAATTTAGATGTTAAACTCTGAACCTTAGCAGCTGCTGTGATCAGACTTTTTACAAAACCTACTTTAATGTATTAGTAAATAGCTTGAAAACAAGCTAGTTGTGAAAGTAAATGATCATAAAACATTATACGCAGCAGCCTGAACTTCTTTTTTTTATTGTGCTTCTATACTTAATACTATGCAGTGGCATCAAGGAAAATTAAAGCAAATTATATAGGCCCTGGTCTACAACTAAAATTTGAGATGCATAGTAAATAAAGTAATATCTTTTACTGGATCACCCTCTCTGGATGAAGGGTATACATTTCCGAGGCCCACTGTAGCTTGAAAGCTTTTATCTTCCACCTAGCTCATCTATCTTGTCTCTCTCTCATAACCTGAAACCAACACAAGCTGCTATAACATGTCAAACTTCTAAAACTTAGCTACATCATTCAGGAAAAATATTCACTCCCTATGATATAGTTAGATCAACCTAATCCTCAATATGGATGTAGGTAGGCTGATGCAAGAGTTTTCCCATCACTTACTTAGGGTGTACCCCCTTCTGCCATTGTGTATCTATAGTACAGCATCAACACTGTAGTTGTGCTGCTGTAGTGATTGTGATGTATATGTACCTAACCCATGTGAATCTGAAGTGGATTACATAAACTAAGTTAAGTTTTTGTGTAGACATCCTCAGTCCATGCCCTACTGCCATTCAGAGATAGTAGCCTTCATTTGGTTTTGTTTAATTCACTTTGGCCAAATAAAGACCACTTTAATTCTAAATTAATGTCTACACAGGAATTTAATTCAGCTTAACTAATTCAAATACACACTTTCAATCAATTTGGATTAACTTTCCTTAGTTGTCATTTTCTAACAGTTGTTCTCAAACTCTGGGTAAGATCACCATGTGGGTCACAACCCCTCTTTAATGGTCTGGATTAGGATTGTTGGAGGACAGGGCTGAAGTCCAAGTCCAACTATTAGGCATCAAACCCAATGCAGGGAGCTTCAGTTCTTTGTGGCTGGGAGCATGTTACAGGTCTGCTTGTGCTCTGAAGCCCTTGGGCTTTGGCCCACCCAGGGTGGGGAGGCTGGGGCTTTGGCTCTGCCTTCCAGCCCAGATATTGGCAACTGGTGCCTGTGGCAGGAGGGAGAAGGCGGAGGGTAAACTGCTGAGAGGGGCAGGGCATGGGAATGTGCAGGCACTCCATTTAGTAATTACAATTTTGCTGGGGATAAAGGAGACAATGCACTTCCTGAGTGTTATCATGAGTCGCCTATGAGCCCAGAGTCGGAGGGGTTCAGACAGACGCAAGCTCCAGTCCCTCTTCCTAGGCTTGTGTAGTAATTTTATTGTCAAAAAGGGTTACAGTGCAGTGAAATTTGAGAACCCCTGTTCTGAGTTGCAGTTGTTTGTAATGGATTGCCCCCTCAGTGTGATGAGCAAGGTTCAACTTTATAGTGAAGTTATTTGACAATGATGATACATTTTAAGAATCCGTAGCTACTAGTATAATCTGGAAATCCTATGTTAAGTGCTAAAGAAAAGTACATTATCAATAAATGCATTACTTTGGTGTTAAAAGTAATGTATTTTTTAGTATCACAGCATGATCAAAAAGATCTTTATCGATTGTGGCAGACCTCCTAGTTACCTTTGAGAACATCTTTACAGTATATGAAGTCAAGGTAGCAATATTCCCCCTACTGAGACAGGTCCCTTTCAGAAAAGGCAGAGTAGTACATATATTTGAAACACCAGGGAACCAGAATAGAAGACTTGTGATCACCAGGTAAGATGAACATCAGGAGGCAGGGCTTAACAAGCTTACTTAGTGCTGTAAAAATACTGAAACTTAAGGAAAGTGATAACATAAAAGTTTACATTTTAAGATGTTGATAATTTAAAAGCCTGATCTTGTAGCCAGTTTGTTCATACAGTGCCCACTGAGTTCAGTAGGAGTTCCATAACCTAAATGGTTGCAGGATCAAGTCCTAAAAAGATATAATGCACGGATTCCCCAACTATCTCAGGGGATCACAAAGTTATGATATGGAGGGACATGAACTGTCAGCCTTCATCCCAAACCCTGTTTTGCATCCACCTTTTATAATGGTGTTAAAATATATCAATTTTTTAAATGTATATGGGGGGGGGGGGTTCACACTCAGAGGCTTTCTGTGAGAAACGGGTCACCAGTACAAAAGGCTGAGAACCACTGGTATAATGTTACTGTCTAAATTGGAAATTAGTCAGAATACCAGGGCAAACTTGTTCTTAAAAACACCATGATACTTTCAAAAAGCAATCAGGACTTTTATTATATGCTCTCTTCAGAGACAGAATTAAGATTTAGGAACATACTTTCCTCCTGCTTCTCATTAATACCACTGGAAATTTACTTGATTAATTACTTAGGGACAAGTTTACCCCAATACCAAAGACACCACTAAACCTGTATCTCACTTAAGCCCTGTTTTGAAGGCTTAAGTGGCACATTGCGTTTTTCTGGCCCTCTTCACACTTGTTAATTTCACATATAATGCACCAGAGAGACAATAATTGCCTTCCCCCTTCTGAACAAACTTCATGCACAAACAAGGTGCAATATACTTAACAGAATGAGTCATCTCTAATTTACATTGGGAACTATTCATATAGCACCCAATCCTACAACATCCAGAGGTCCACTTGTTGGCTGCTGAGCCCCATCAAGACGTACTAACACTAATTAGGACAATTATTACTTTGAAAGAGAATGGATTGAGCCCATAGTTCAATAGATGACTCACATATTGATATTTGAGGCCATGGAAAAGCCCGGCATCTTAGCTACATTGAGAAGATGGCTTATGGAAAATAATTTAAGGAAGCTAAACATGTCTTACTTGCCACAGAGTTGAGCTTCCTGTGAGCTATAGATAGCCAGGTATGCATGTGGAGAGAAAGTAGCATTGATTGGCCTTTCAAAAGTATTGTATGTAGTGTTGGATTATGACCAAAAAGGATGGAGCTATGCTGTTCGCAGTGGTGGCAGATGATAGAACAAGGAGAATTGGTCTCAGATTGCATTGGGGAAGGTCTAGGTTGGATATTAGGAAAAACTATTTTATTTAGAAGGTGGTGAAGTACTGCAATGGGTTACTTAGGAAGAGATGGAAACTGTATCCTTACAGGTTTTCAAGGCCAGGTGTGACAAACCCTGTCTGGACTGATTTAGTTGGAATTGGTCCTGCTTTGAGCAGGAGGTTGGATTACATGATCTTTTAAGGTCTCTGCCAACCCTAATCTTCTCTGATATTCTAAGGTCGTAAGCTATGTCAAGTATAATAGGCCCCATAACACAATGTATTATTGTCACAGATTATACATTTTACATTGAATATATAAATATACATATAAAAGCTTTATGCTCTCACAAGAGAGGATTATATATTTTACACCATAAATAAGGAAATGATCCTTTTCATATGAATAATTTAAAATGTTTAATTTTGTAAGGGAAATGCAAAGTGTATCCAGATTATATATAAAATATATTTACAAATATTTATCCTGATTTAATTTTCACTATGAAACAATGAATTGTGATTTTTCATTTGCTATCCTATAAATACAATGAAGGTTCCCAAAACTACTGGAGAAAGCTAACATAAATTTATTCTTCTGAAGATCCACACAATCCAAGTCCATAAACTCAGTCATTTGAAGCATGGATCGTGCATGAAGCAGAAAGTAGAATGTTCATTAAAATACACAATTGCACATAGTGTGCTCTCTTTTGATTTGTACATAACACTTAAGAAAAACAGGAGCTAAAGCACTATGTGACTGAGCATGCTGGATCCTAAACAAAATATGGCAGTGTTCTGGCTAGTACCAGCCTAGAGAGGGTGCTATACATGATGTCACTCTTAGGATGAGTCCTGTACAAGTATGAGCTTTGCAGGATTGCTTCACAACACTGCCATTTCTGATCTCCTATTTTCCCCACTTTATTGGCAGTGAGATGATTTTATATATTTGTTTGTTTACTCATTTATTTAAATAAGTACAGTGAGTTTTACCAGTTACAAGTGACCAATAAACTGCTACCTTGGGAGAGTGATAGACTTATAGAAATACTAATTTTACAAGTACAATTATTGTTTGTTTTTTACAGCCCTAGCCTCCCACCAGTTAATAATTAACAATTAGTGAAGAGTAAAGGTAGCCATTTTTGTTATATTAATGAAAATGTCTATTTAGAATCTTCTGTTTACCATATCAGCTTTGTCAACTGATTTTACTAACATCTAAAATGTAGTCAGTTTTTTCTTTTCTAGAAGCCCCTTATATTGTGAGGTTCTAAAGATGTAGCTTAGACCACATCTAGACTATGGAGAAGATGAACACTGTGATGGTGGATCTTCTGGTGTTGAGTATCACTGGTCTAGTAAAGACCTCACAATGAGTAAGAGAATTTGACAGACTTTCTCACATCAACCTCCTACTGTGTGGACAGCACCAAAGCTAAGCGTAAAAGGTCGGCTGATGTAAAAGCAAACATGATTCTGGGATGCATTAACAGGAGTGTTATGAGCAAGATATGAGAAGTCATTCTTCTGCTCTACTCTGCACTGATTAGGCCTCAGTTGGAGTGTTGTGTCCAGCTCTGGGCACCACATTTCAAGAAAGATGTGGAGAAATTGAAGAAGGTCCAGTGAAGAGCAACAAAAATGATTAAAGGTCTAGAAAACAACTTGTGAGGGAAGACTGAAAGAATTGGGCTTGTTTAGTTTAGAAAAGAGAAGACTGAGAGGACATGATAGCAATTTTCAGGTATCTAAAAGGGTGTCACAGGAGGAGAGAAAAATTATTATTATTGGTCTCTTGGGCTTAAATTGCAGTAAATGAGGTTTGGTTTAGACATTAGGAAATATTTCCTACTTATCAGGCTGGTTAAACACTGGAATAAATTGCCTAGGGCGGTTGTGGCATCTTCATCACTGACGATATTTAAGAGCAGGTTAGATCTAGGCCAGTGGTCTCCAACCTTTTTAAAACCAAGATCACTTTTTAAATGTTAGGGTGAGCCAGGATCTATCCCATCCCTTCTCTGAGAGCCCACACCTTTCTTTACGCCCTGCCCACTCCAAACCTTTCCATGGACTACCTGTTGCTAATGGAAACTCACTATTAATTACATAATTACACCTGAGCCATTTTATTAGTGCTGCAGCTAGGCAGAATGGTTTAATTTAAATTATTAAACAGATTTAGCATTCTCATGTTAGTTGATTAAACTTTATTTTAAATAAAGTAAAATATTATGTCCAACACAGAAGGTTGGAATGTTTTTTTATTCCACTTCAACTCCACGGGGCAGGGAGGACTGAGTTCAGGGCTTCCTATAGGCCAGATTTACTTTTCTGGGTTCAAGCTAGTGGATTTTGTGGTCCTCCTTAGACTCTGGGGTGGGAACAAAAATGAGGGGCTCAATGTGTGGGACAGGGCTGCCAGTGAGTGGGGTAGGGATGCAGAATCTGGGTGGGAAGTGGGAGTGCGGGGTCTGGAAGGGAGTCTAGCAGCAGGAGCAGGTGTGGGGTGGGGATACAAGGAGGAGTTTGGGGGAAGGAGAGGGTTGTGGTAGTAATGCAGAAAAAGTGAAAGGGTAAGAATGCAGCCAAATAACTAGTTGGGGAAGGAAGCAAAGAAGTGGAGTAAAGGAAAGTGTGAAGTAAAATTGTATCTCCCTCAAATCTTCCCTGTGCTCCAGCCCTGTGATTCCCCCCATCCTCATCCCTTGCATTGCCCATGCCTCAGTGCAGCCCCTTCCTCCACAGCCTGATCCCCTGTATTGCCCCAGGCCCTCAGTGTAACCCCTTCCCCCTCCCATCCTGTCCCCACATCCTCCTTTGCCCCCCACCCACCCTCACATCCCAGCAGGGGCAGATGACCGTTTTGTGGGGCCCCGGGCAGCATAACTCCGCGGGGCCCCCCCTTTGCCACAGCGCATGCGCCGTGATGCCATGCACATGCGCGGTGGCGCCACAGCGCATGCGCGGGGCTTTTTTAAGCGTGGGGCCCGGGGCAACTGCCCCGTTCACCCTGCCCTATATCCGCCCCTGCATCCCAGTGCACTCACTGACAGCACAGCAAGGCTGGGACTCTCAGCTTCCAGGAAGCAGTGATAGGGCCAGGAGAGGGAGGGGAAGGAGTATCTTCCTTGCCCAGCCAAGCCCTTTGCCTGAAAGCAGAGCCCAGGGCCATCCAGTGCTGGTACTGAGAAGGTGGCTCTCTGACCTGGGAACAGAAGGGGCAGATGATGATTTTGAGGGGCCCAGGGCAGCACAATTTCGCACGGACCCCCCCCCCTTTGACATGGTGCATGCACGGTGGTGCCACGGAGCATGCGCAGGGCTTCTTGAAGCATGGGGCCCGGGGCAGCTGCCCCACTCACCCTGCCCTATATCCGCCCTTGGGGAACAGCACGGCGTAGCCCTGTCCCCAGTGTGCCACATGTGCCAGCCACCCAGCCGCCTCCTGGAGCAGGAGGCAAGAGTGGGGATGCCCCTGCAAAAGCATGTGGGCCTCTTTCCCCATCCTAGCTAGCAAGTTAACAAAGAGGGACAGCTGCCCAAGCGGCTGCCCCTCTTTGATCCAACCCAGCTGGAGTGCGGCACAGCTTCATGGACCAGCTTTCAGCCTGACAAGGCTGAGCCGCACTCCAGCTGGGCTGGATCAAAGAGGGACAGCCACCCAACCAGCTGGCCAGCAATCCACTCATAGCATACAAAATGGAGATCAGCTCTTCCAAAGCAGGAACCACACTGAACCAGGGGATACCAAAAGCAGAATAGCACTGCCTGATGGGAAATCTCTGTTCCAGATGCTAATGAACCTAGGCCTGTTCACATTCAAATTAGTCATTATCAGACCAATTCTATTAATGGATCTTATTGACATCCAAAATACTGAAACTGCCCAGTTGCATTGTGAGCTTGTTCAAGGAACATCACCCATAACCAGGTGTGATCAGTTTCTATTGTCTCACCTCTGTTTACCCATAAACAAATCCAATGTTCTCTTGGAACTATTATCCTATCCTTATAAAACCTCCTTCCTTTGCCCAAGAAAAACTGTTCTCATACCTGGATTTAAACTGCATCAGTTCCACTGAGACTTTTTCATCTCCTGTCTGATCATGCTGGGGGCTCTGCTCTGCTTGTCTCCTGCCCTCTGGAACTTTGGCTACCATCACCATCTGGGAACCCCAATCAGTGTAAGCTCCACGGAGTGGTGAGGTCTCTCTCTTTCTCTTCCTCTTCCCCTCCTCCCCAACTACCTTTCTTTAATCATAGCCTCCTGACTCTGCCCTATTTAAACTTTTATATGGTTACCTAGCCCTAACATTTGTAATCCGCTTCAATTTAGATTTAATATTGTAACTGTTTGTGTGTTTGGCTCCCTATAAAAATATAGATAGATAGATAATGCAAAGTCGGTTGCTTCTCTCTTTCTTTCTCTTTCGCTCACTCTTCCTCAAGGGTTGTTGTTGTTTTGTCTTCCCCATTCACTCTGCAACAACATTTCTTGTACCCAACCTAAAGATCCCTGTATTGCCCAAAATCCTGTGGGGTTTGCTCATCGTGTGGTTTACCAGCGAATGATTGTGGTGTAAAAGTGTGGATAGGGAACTGCTGAACCTGGGGGCATATGAGGATGGCATCTTAAAATGCTGTTAAATCCAGCCCACTGAGTCCAAAGGCACATGAGGGTGTAGTGTAGCATTGCTGTTAAACCCAGCCTGCTGAGTTCAGGGACATATGAGGGGTTAGCTTGTGAGTGCTGACTACCCAGTCTTCTCGGAAGTGCTCTGTTAGTGGGTGAGAGTGTCTGTGGCTACGTCTACACTGGCCACAATTTCCGGAAAAGCCATGCAAATCAGGTAAGTCAGGATAGGGAAATCCACGGGGGATTTAAATATCCCCCGCGGATTTAAATAAACATGTCCGCTGCTTTTTCCGGCTTGGGGAAAAGCTGGAAAAAAAGCATCTAGACTGGCGCGATCCTCCGGAATAAAGCCCTTTTCCGGAGGATCTCTCAAAGTAGGAATAAGATTTAAATCCCCCGTGGATTTCCCTATCCTGACTTACCTGATTTGCATGGCTTTTCCGGAAATTGTGGCCAATTAGTGTATTAGTAGCCTGTGTGTGTTGCTAAGGTGGGAAGAACCCTTTCATTAGAACATAGTTTCTGCAGGAGAGCTCCATTGGGAGGGGGAATTGGCAGCAGGGAGAATTCAGCTCCATATGGGAGCACAAGCAAGCACAAGCAGCACACTGATAGAATTATTAAACTCCCCTCAGTCCCATAAGAATAATCCTAATAAATGAGCATACTCCAGAGAATTGGGCAAATCTGATAACAATACCAGAGGTGGGGAACCTAAGGCCTAGGGGCCAGATGGAGCCTGCAGCTTGCTTGGATCCAGCCCTTCAGGCTCAGGGCATTCCAGCCTCCCATTGTGAGGTGGGAGCATACAAAATCTACTAGGGTGGGGCCCCTTTAAGCAGGTGTGCAAAGGGAATATGGGAGGTGTCTTTCTCTTCAGTTGGGGTCACTTCAGTGAGGACTGTTTTTGTTTTGCTTCTCACTTGTGTGTGGCCCCAACTGATTTTTTTCTGTGGGTCAGCAGCCCTGACACAAAGGTTCCCCACTCCTTCCTTAAACTGACCTTTGGCTGTAGTATAAACCTGACTTTAGTTAGCATGTGCCGTAATCCGGCACTGATTGTATGGTTTCAAATTAAGGTGATACTTGCTTATGAAGCTGTTCTTAGACTCAGCATCTTTCTATATCAAGTTTTGTGTTTTCACCCTTCTATACTGCACAGAAAAATATTTTCTCCTACTGAATATCAACAAACCTTGACAGCTCTAGCTAATCTCAGTGGTAAGACGGCTTCAAGCCAATTAAAAATATTCATGCTAAAGATATTACACAGTTGGATCCCAATGGTTAACATTTTAAACTGCCTTAAGAGTTTTCAAATGATTGCACGCTACACAATGCACACTTTGACATGCCATGCCTTTCAGATTCTGCATGAGATAGGAAGTGTGAAAGGACAAAGAACTCATCTAGACAACTATGGTTTTTCATGTAATGTGTTGCGTTCAACTTACTTTAAAACATTATCTAAATTCTTACATTACCCCTGTGAGTTCTTGTTTTATAGATGTGGGGAAATAAGTCATAGGATAAGTCTACAGAGGAATCTGTCTAAAGTAGGATTCGAATTTGGGGATTCCTGACTTCCAAAATAAACTCAAACCAACAGAACATTTTGTACAGACTTTTAAAAGTGCCTAGTGATGTTTTAACTGTGAAGTCAGTGCATACCATCTTGGTCCTGACAGTCAACTGCAAGACCACCATTCACTTAAATCAATACAGGGTCGTATTCCATATGCTGTGCCTATATATTCACAATGTAATGGAAAAATAGTGAGTGGGATTTTTAGAAGTGCACAGGCTTAACCCAGCTCCCATTCAAGTCAATGGACCATGAGGTTACCGGAGGGCTTAGATGTCCCCTCTAGGGGGTGTCCGAGAACAGTACACTTAGTCACATGCACCTGGATGAGTGCTGAGGGAGGGCTTTTTGAGCCACCACCACATTGCTGAAGGCATAGTTTGGAGCTGTTTGTCTGGTTGGTAATACAGCTCCACTCTTCTGTTGTCCTTATGACGGGGTTGCTGCTTCTCCTTCCCTACTGTTGACGCCAGCAGTTGCTGTGTGAACCAAAAAGTGTTTTCAGTCTGATGGGCTCCATTTCCTCTCCATTGACTGTTACAGAGCTGGCAGTCAAGTTTTTTCATAACTTTCCATATCTGGGAATAAAGCCACATCTCCTGAAAGAGCTCAAACTGGTTTTAAAAAAAGCAGCAGCCCATCAGCTTAGCAACACAAGTTTTCCACAGCATTGGCTCCCTAATGAATACAGAATCCAGTCCCAGGTCTTTGCTCTAACATTCAGAGCCTTCCATTGGACAGCTGACTGGCTCTCCTGCCAGGACCAGAGTCTTCTGAGACAGCTATGCTCTACAAAAATGCTTTTGCTTCATCCACACTCCCAACTGGGCTGAAGACAAGTGGTGTGAAACGCATACATTTGATATCTGCAAGCAAGCAATCTCTAGCTAGCCAGATTGTCAGACAACATTATTCAGCTGAGCAGAGAGAGCTACTGACTAACCTTTTGAAGCACAAACCATCTTCCTGAAGCCCAGTGAAGCCAAACGAGTCATGACAGCCACCTGCAGAAGTATCACTATTTTCAGTTTTATTTTTCCTAGTTTTATTAGTAAATGGATGCCTCTAGTGCAGAATTCTTACACTTGATTTTATTTAAACTCTGGCAGATAACTGTTTCTGAGCATGGGAATGTGTGGATAAAATCCATAGACTTTGAGAACTCTGCTTATTGAGCAGTTCTCCAATAGCCAAAACTAACTTAAAATGAACAACCTCACTGTAAAAAATCACACACAAATATAACTTGTTAGGCATTCTTAATGATAAAGTGTTTTTCATTGGAATTTTAAATGGAACAAGCTGTGTCATCTTGACTTGGCCTGAAATTATAGAATCATAGTTTAGAAAGCATCTGGAGATGTCTCCTAGTCAGCTCCCCTGTACTCCAGAAAGGACTAATGGAAGGGGAAGTTAATGATCTTCATCTAACCACCTATGGTCAGGTCTACACTAGAAACACTACATTGGCACAACTGTACCAATACAGCTGTGCCTTTCTAGAGCATGTGGTGAAGATACTCTATGCCAATGGGAGAACAATCTCTCCTCAGCATCATTACTCCATTTCTGCAAGAGGTGGAAACTGTCAGTGGAAGAGTGTCTCCCGCTGACATAGCGCTGGTGTGATGGATAGGCCAGCACTCAGTGATTAAAGGGTTAAACTCAGTTAGCTAGCAAGAATGTTGATAGGAGGCCAGAAGAACCAATGGGATACAGAGCTGAAATCTGAATTGTACTTGGTCTGCACTTTCTTTGTGTGTCTTCTGAGTTAAGGACTGGAGGAAGCAACATGCAGTAATCAGAATTATCAT
The DNA here is from genome assembly GCF_049634645.1 of Pelodiscus sinensis. Classification (NCBI taxonomy): domain Eukaryota; kingdom Metazoa; phylum Chordata; order Testudines; family Trionychidae; genus Pelodiscus; species Pelodiscus sinensis. Next base: position 62,312,589 of record NC_134715.1, on the reverse strand, counting down.
GCTTACAAGGAATATTGGGCACAGGAGTGGCCTGGACTGTGAAGGGATTCGTGAGTAAATAAGGGGGAAAAGCATATTTAGTCACAATCAGGGTATTTTTCTTTGCTTTGGTTGTTCGGTTAAGCTTCTCTATGCAAAATCCATGTGCTCACCCCAACCCCATTCACTATAGGTATGTCTACACTACTGCGCTATTTCGAATTAACTTAATTCAAAATAGTTAATTTGAAGTAAACTAATTCAAATTAACACATCTACACACAACCTATTTCAAAATAGCATTTTGCTATTTCGAAATAGCGTGTCCACACTGAGTGGACCCTGAACCAAACTTAAGGCTGGCTGGAACCAGTGCAGGCAATGCATCAGGTTAGGACTCAGTGTGTGAGGCTGCTGCCTGAGGCTAACTGAGCTCCGTGCTTAAAGGGACCCTACCCCCAACCTAGACAGACAGTTCTCAGGGTTCCCCGCTTGCTTGTCTACCTCGATGAGGGACAGCAAAGCAGTCCTGTCTTGGAGTGCCCTGAGTGCCCGCACTCAGGACAGTACAGCACTCGGCCACATGGAGCCACAGCTGCCCCTGGGCACACCGGTGCGTCTTGTGGGGTCGTTGCCATCAGCCCGGCTGCACTTACTGCAGGTTGCCATCCGGGAGGTCCACCGGGGGCTGTCAGGATCCAGGAGGCCCTGAGGAAGAGTGTCCACACTGAGGAGCCCTCAAAGCCACCCCGGCCCTCCCCACCATTCCTCCCTTATGTCCTTCCTCTTACCCTCCCTAGCTCCCCTTCCTGATGTCAAATAAAAGACACGTATGTTCAAAAATAGAAACTGGGTTTATTGAACAAAACTGGGGGGGGGGGGAATGAACCCCTGGGGAGACTGGAAAAAGGAGGTGGGAGAGGGTGGGGGGGAAACCTGGGAGGAGGGAGCTGGAAGAGGGAAGCAAGGGGAAAAGGGGGAGGGGAAGCTCAGGGCTCAGGGTTGGGGGTCTCGCCAGACCAACTTGAGTTTCATGCAAACCTGCTCCTGGGTTTGCATGTGGCCTTTGGTGGCCAGACTGGCAGCTATCCTGCCATAGATGGCCACATTCCTCTGTCTAGTGCGGAGATCATGGATGTTGGGAGCATCCCTTCCCCCCAAACCTGAATAAGGTCCATGATCTCCACCCTGGACCAGGAAGGCATCCGCCTTCTCCAGCCCCTGTCAGGCTCCTGGGAGCTGGCAGACTGCTCCTGGGGAGCAGAGGAGGGCTGGATGTCAGTGGCTTTCTGGCTCATGTTTTGGGGCCACTGGATCAGGGGCCCCGGTGGCCACTGCTGGCTCTGGGCTGGCAGGCTTGGAGCTGGCACAGGCACTGTGGCCAGAGTCTACCCCTTTAATGGCTCCAGGGCTGGGGGAGAGGAGAGTAAGTTTTCCTGGTTGTGCCCAGAATGGCCACCAGGGCTCCCTGGGAAGGGCTGGAGGCCCTCTATTTTGAATTAAGTGTCTACACAGCACTTATTTTGAAATAGCTGTTTCGAATTTGGCATTACTCCTTGTAGAATGAGGTTTACCAAATTTGAATTAAGCGCTCTGCTATTTCGAATTAATTTTGAAATAGCAGTTTGAATGTATAGATGCTATTAAAGTTAATTTGAAATAATGGCTGTTTATTTCAAATTAACTTTGCAGTGTAGCCATACCCTATCTTAGCTGTACCTAGAAAGACTACATGCTCTGTGTTTGTAATTTGTTTTTCTCAGTTGTTCTGTAACACCTAGCAACCAAGTGTGCTTTATTAAGGATATATTTTTATTTTATTAATAAAATCACGCTCCCTAAGGTAATGATTTGATTCTTGTGTCCTGGAAGGCAACAGAAGGTCTGTATGTGTATGCCTGCTATGTGTGTGCCCCTCTCTTCTGCACTCAGGCTTCATCTATATTGCTTCCTTCTTGCGCAAAAGCCTATGCAAATGAAGCGCAGATTAGCATATTGCTGCACTTCATTTGCATAATTAATTAGGGGCCGTTTTTGCACAAGAGGCTTTTGCACAAAAAGGAGCTGTGTAGATGGCTCCTTTTTGTGCAAAAAAAAACCCTTGCGCAAGAGCCATTTTTCCTCATTGTTTCAGGAAGATCGGCTCTTGTGCGAGAAGGGGGTGTGCATAAAGGACCGTCTACACAGCTCCTTTTTGAGCAAAAGCCTCTTGTGCAAAAACAGCCCCTAATTAATTATGCAAATGAAGCATAGCAATATGCTAATCTGCTCATTTGCATATGCTTTTGCACAAGAAGGAAGCAGTATAGACATAGCCTCAGAGTGCCAGAGTGGGGAACAGCCCTGACTGCAGGTATGAACAGTTCCCTCAAAAGAGCTCCCCTTTAGATTCAGGGGTCTGAACAAGTCTCCCCCTTGAGGCTGAGACTGTCTTAGTCATGGCCTTTCCCAGCCTGTAGATTCTCCCATGAGGTTCAGACATGTCCGCTCCCCCCTATTGGGTTTAAGGAGATTTTAGTCAAGCTGCTCCCTCCTTTGTGGGGCAGTGCTGGTTACCTCAATTAGCTTCTCCTTTAACTAGTTTTCTCCAGTTACTCCCAGGCTCAGTAGGCACCCTTCTCCTCCTCTGAGGGATGATGCAGAATATATACAGCTCTCTTCTCCCAGATCATTCCCAGTTGGTTGGCTGAAAAGGGAATCTAGCCTCACCTAAAGTTCCTGGTCCGGAGGCCCTTAAACTGTAAAATCTCCTATTTCCAAAGTCTTCTGCATACATGTCAGCCAATGGTCAGGGCAGTGTGTGTGTGTGTGTTACACCCGAGTCCTCAACTGCTGGGACACAAGGTCCCATCGCAGCGGGCAGCCTAGGGAGGCTGACGAGCACCCCAAAAAGTTTAACATCTGTGTCTTTGACCACTAGGACCGGGGTCCCGTTGCGGCGGGCAGCCAACAGGAAGAGCTTATTACACCTCAGATTTTGACTGCTAGGATACATGATCCCTTTGCAGCGGGCAGCCTAGGGAAGGCTGAGAGATGCCCCACGGATCTGTCCTCTGGAAGCGACACGATCCAAACGCCCAAGCTCTCCCTATACTGTCCCTTATGACCGGCTGGAGTTCTTTTAAATTGTGCTTGGTTCTGTTACAGCAACTGAAGGAGTCAGGTTAAAACTTAACCAGTTACAGGTTTATTAAAAAGGCTTATAAAGCATGTGGTTACAATGGATATTGCTCTACTTAACTGCTAGCAAATATAGATCTTAAAATGATTACAAAGGAAAAAGGTTAGAAAATAATGGTACCAAGTATCAGCTTAATCTTTAAAGAGCTCTAATACTATGTATATACTTAAAGGACACATACAGGTAAAATTTTTAACCCCTTCTATGCCTCTCGACTCCAGCAGGTCAGGTTGGGGTTGGTCCCTCAATTCCTCAAAGATGAATACGAGGTGGGCATCCGCATGGAACCTCGGGAGGTCAAACACCTAACCTGGCCAGCAGGTAGATAGCAGATCGACGCTCAGAGTGAGTGTGCTGCTGGACCCATCTTTGTACCCCTAGGGGCCCATATCCTCTTTCTATTCTAAGATGCCAAATTGTACTGGTCTGTTTTTGTGGCGCCAGCTCTTACAAGGGAGTTTCAAATAATTTACACTTGTAAGAGAGAGAGAACTAAATTAGGAGTACTGGACAGTCTTTGCTGGGTGGGAGATTCCTCCCCCCTGGACACGAGTGTGATTGTATCAATATGGGTTTCAGTCAAGGGCACTCCTCGGCAGCCTCTTGGTCAGCGATTAGTTTGACCACCCTCTTATCTCTGCTCACAGTTGTCCAGGGTCACTGGGTGAGCTGGCATATCTGGGCCTCCTGTCAAGGCTTTCAAAGATTATGCTGATTTTACTGCTCTGTGTGCCCTGTATGCTTCCAGGCAAGCAAAGATGGATATTACGGGGGGGGGGGGGGGGGGGGTCGTCCATGTCTGGCTACAATACATCAAAGCTTCCCAAAATTATAAAGGACCATGCCGCATGACCAGAGTGGTCTGACTGCTAAGTACTATTCCCCAAAGGGGAAGACTGCCCTATCACATCCTCACACAGAACACTCAGAAAACGTGGACCTAGATGACAGAGCTCACTTCCAAATAAAGTAAGCCTGACCACAGATCTCATCACTTTCAAAGCTAAATGCTAAACTCATTTATTTGAGTTAACTTTGTCAGGAAATTCTCCACACATGCTGATGCACAACAAACTCTCTCTCATATAGATAGGGAAAAAGAACAATTTCCTTAAGCTGGAGGATGCAGGACTAACTGTTCTGTGAATCTCCTGATTTCAGCATTCTCTAGTGCTAGATTACAATATATAGCAGTCTAAATGGGGTAGAGGGTGGGAAACAAATTCATTGACTCCATCCTCACTTCAGAATAGGAAGGAAGCTATTTAACATTTAGAATCTGGAAGGCTCCCAGTGCTTCTGTGTATCTTATATAGTTGCTGTGGCAGCTTCTTGGGCTGAACAGAGAACTTTAGCTATGTATTTTATGCTTCCATTAATGTTCCCCAAAGTAGGGAGCTGAAAGGTTTTAATTGTGAAAATAGTTTTTCATCCAAACAAACCCAACAAAACAAAACAACAAACTACAGGAAAGTCTGAAAGGAAATAGCCTGGAAAAGGGAAGGAACTATTCCAATTTTCAACCATGTATCTGATTTCATGTTCTGAAATTCCTCTCACTAGAAGGCTCCAGAGTCAGAGATAAAGTTAATAAGATAAGTATTACCAGGCCCACCAACAGGGGGAGAGGCAAAGGGGGTAACTGCTCCGGGGCCCAGTGATTCAAAGGGGTCTGGGGCTCTGGCCAGTGTGCTTTGGGTGGTGCTGAGGGTCAGCTGCCTAGGCCTGTCCCTTCCGCCTGAGGGCGCCTCCCCCCCCCCCCCCCCCCCCCCGTTGCAAGACCATGGAATCAGGCCCTCTCCTCCCTTGCCCAGAAGTCTGAGTCTGTCAGCTCAGGTGAGTATTACACTTTGATTAAAATGTAAACCAGATCCTCAGTTGGTTTTGTTGCCATAACTTCAGAGGAGCTACATAAGTTGGCACTGACTGAGGATTTATCTGTGTGTTTTTCAAAGTTTTTCTCCCATGAAAGTTGGTTAATATATTTTTAAACATATTGTTCAGGCATCACCAACAGAGATACTTGCAGAATATTCACAGAGGGCATAGTAAAAATGCTTTATGGAAAAAAAAAGTTTACAGAAGGTAATACTCAGCTGCCACAAACTAATAAAGGATATCACCATCAGAAATGGAAAATTATCTGCTTTTGTGGAGCCTGACTTTGTGGAAACTTGAATATTGAAGGAAAGACACTACTAACAGCTATGCAATAGATTTCTGGAGAGATAATATGTCAGAAATATAATATTGTGTTAAAAGTAAGCTGACAATTGTTTGAAGTATTATAAAAGACTTCTTTTGCCTGAAATACCTCCCACCAACAAACACAATAAAAGAAAGATTTTGCCTCTTAGTTTGAAAAGTTTGAGTGAGACCACTGTAAAACTACAAACGTGGTAGAAGGAGATGCTGTATATGGGAAATAGTTTCCTGAAACATGTTAAAGTTAACAGGAGGGCCATTTACAAATAGGAAAATGAAAACCAGAGACAGGACAAAGCTCTCTCTGTTAAGTAAGAGATAGGTTTAGTGAAAAGCTTAAGATCTTTTGACAAAGATTTGCCAGGACCAAGGGATTTTTGTTCATTTAAAATTATATAAATTGTAACCCATCATGAAAAATGGAATATATGCTAGAGGGCAGGGAGGGGGGAGGAGAGAAGGATGGTAGAATGGTATTGAGTTCTGTTTCTGGGAACAACAGACACTTGAGTTCTATTCCTAGCTCTGCCACAGATGCTCCACATGACCTTGAGTGAGTCACTTATGTCAGCTTTTCAAAGGTGGGTGGATGCCTCAAGTGCTTCTCAAAGGAGTTGAACACTGCCAGCTCCCACTCAACTAAAGGTTACTCAACACATCTGAAAAGCAGGCCGCTTATTTAGGTGACTAAATTTGGATTTAAATGCTTTAGTTTCAGCATCCAAATTTGAAATTTTGCCTTAGTCTTCTGGAGACAAACCAGTCCCTCCTGCACAGCTGTGGAGCTCCCCTGGCAGAGGAATCCATATGGTTTCCTTGTTTAGGGGACGCTGAGAGAGTCAGATTGGGAGAGGCATAGAGGAGGGATTCATACCCAAAAGGCAGTGTCTTCCTGCAAACAAGTACACAGGAAATTTGAGAGTGCAAAGGACTGGAGAAGTTGTTGCTACACAGGTATTCCTTTGAGCTATAAATTTTATAGATGGGCCTTAGGCCTTTATGCAGATGAGTTGCTGGTTTTCCTTCACAAAAGACTGACTTTTCCCCACAAAATATATAGGTTCAAAACTAACCTCCTTTCTTAGGTTTTTCTTGATGACGTCTATAAAATGAGGATAATACTTAGCCTATGAATCCCCCTGAGGAACTTAATTCATAAACATAAAGTGCTTAGAGATCCTATGGTGAAAAAATTGTAAAGAAATGTGAAGTATTATTATGATTATTATTTTATTATTAGAGAGGTCAGTTGTTACATTTGAATAGGGCTGTGAAATGATTAATAAAATTAAAAATCATGAGAGAAAATAGTAGTGATTAATTAGTTTTATTCACACTGATAAACAATAATATTTATTTAAATATTTTTTTATTTTTTCCAACATTTTCAAATAGATTGATTTCAATTACAGCACAGAATACAAAGTATATAATGCTCATTTTATATTATTTTTATTACAAATATTTGCACTGTAAAAAGAGAAACAAGAGTATAGACACAAATTTAAATAAAGCATTATTATTTTAATGAGTATCATCAGCATGAACATGTGTCATTTGGAATGATGGTTGGGAGGGGCATATGAATGCTTGGCATATTGGTCATGGACATACTTTACAACACTGGCTACAAAAGTGCCATGTGAATGCCTGTTTTAACTTTCAGGTGATTGTAAATAAGAAGTGGGAAGCAGCATCTCCCATAAATATAAACAAACTTGTTTAATGTAGCAATTGGCTGAACAAAATGTAAGACTGAATGGACTTACAGGCATTGAAGTGTTACATTGTTTTGATTTTGAGTGAAATTATGTAAAAAACCTCTACATTTGTAAATTACACTTTCATGATAGAGATTACTCTCCTGTACTTGTATAAGGTGAATTGAAAACCTTTGGTTATCTTTTTACAGTATTATTTATGTAATAAAAAATAAGTGAACACTGTATTCTGTGTTGTAATTGAAATTAATATATATAAAAATGTGGAAATACGTTTAAATTGGTTCCATATTATTTAACAGTGCAATTTTAAACTGCAATTAATTGCAACTAATCTTTAAAATCTAGTTAATTTTGTTCACGTTGATCAAGCAAGTTAACCGCAATTAACAGCCCTAATTTTGAGCATTAAATATGTAGTAAATTCAGGACTGTATCGAAATTGCAAATTAGCACTTTAACAGTGTATGTGGGAAAGGGGTTCCAAGTCCTGCTTGCAAGCTAGGGAGTTCTGTAGCAATGCATGCAAGCAGATTCTGTTCTGTCAGTACTAGAAAGAGTCAGCTTAGAGCAGGGCCGGCCTGAGCCATTCTTTTGCCCTGGGCAGCAGCCGTCTATAGGGGGCGCCCGATCGAAGTGGTAAGGGGCGTTGCGCGCCTGGGCGCATGGCACCCCTTACCACTTCAATCAGTGCCCCCCATAGGTTGCCACCCAGGGCAGCTGCCTGACTCATAGACTTTAAGGTCAGAAGGGACCATTATGATCATCTAGTCTAACCCCCCGCACAGTGCAGGCCACAGAATCTCACCTACCCCCTTCTAGAATAATCCTCTCACCTATATCTCAGATATTGAAGCCTTCAAATAGTTTGAAGACCCCAAGATGCAGAGAATCCTCCGGCTGTGATCTGTACCCCATGCTACAAAGGAAGGCTAGCCCCTCCCCCCCCCCCTTTAATCCGGCCCTGGCTTAGAGCAAGGTGGAGTAAGTTCTGTGTCTCTGCCTTAAGATCTGTCTACACTGCAATGGGCAACTCTGATTGCAGAATGTATAGGCATACCCAAGCATCAATCAAAGCTAGCTCAACTAACTGCACTGAAATCATGGCAGCATGAGTAACAGCTACTTGAGTGTGCAGCCAGGTTCGGGATGAGAGCAACTAGCTTGTGCAGCCATCCATTTGGTTGCAGCTTCACTGGTAGTGTGACTCAAGCTAGCATTGCTTTAGCCACAGCAAGAGTATCTAGGTTGAGTATCTCTACACCTGTTGCAATCCCATCTCCCGGCTATAGTAGAGACATACCCTTAGGGAGTAGCCTGATTTTTCTCTCTCTGATTTGGGGTTCTTGTAAGTTATCATTCTGAATTCTAAGAAATAAAGCAGTGTTATGGTGAAATCTGCTACCAAGATTATTTATCCAACTACTCTGTATCCTGCAAACTGGACAAAACACATCAATGATGAAATAGTGCCACAGTATACATCTAATTCCACACCAACCATTACATATAAGGCTGTCTGTGTTTAGTTTTGGTATCTTGCTTTTCTTCTCCCTGCTGATCAAAGAATGCCCTTTTAATGCCACCAGACTGAAATGTGAACTGGAAGAGAAAATGAGAAAGAGAGAGGAATTAATGGCTTAAAGCTCACTTTGTACCCCCACCTTTTGCCTCAGCATCTGTGCAAAGCCAGTTTGCCTGTGCTGAGTTAAGGCAGCCAGAAGCAATGAAATCAGATTTTGTTGAGGAAAATGCAGTTTAAATTGAGAAGAAAAAGCAACAGTTGCAGTAAGGAAGACTTAAGGGCAATTGGATTTTGAACTTTTTCCAAACACCAAAAGATTTGGCACCTATCTCAATAAGGAAGGACAGATATTTGCCATATATTTTCTTTGAGCCTGTGATGGGGCATCTTCCATACACTGGGCTCTAAGGAGTTACTAGACCTATTGAGAGGCTGTGCAAGAGGCAGACAATCAGATAATCAGTTGCAAGGAATAGCCAATAAGGGCCGGGTTGGCCCATATAAGAAGGCTGCAGGGCAAAGCAGTTTCAGTTACTCCCTAAAGCTAGAGGAGGGAGGGGGACTGGCTGCCTTGAGGGCAGCAAGCACCCCAGACAGAACAGTGCTGCAGACAGAGACCTGGGGAGTTCTTAGGTGGGCTGCAGAGATCTTCAGGCTGGAGTCCTGAGGCAGGACAAAGAGGCTGTATCTACACTCGTGGCTTCTTGTGCAAGTACGGCTGTTCTTGCGCAAGAATCTGCAGAGTGTCCACACTACCCACCCGCTCTTGCGCTAGTAAATTTACAGTACGGCATGGTAAGAGACGGATCCTTGCACAAGATCTACGCTCTTTTTTTAACAGGTGTAAGCCCTCTTGTGCAAGAAGGCAGTGTGGATGCTCGGCAGGGATTTCTTGCCAAGAAAGCCCTATGGCTAAAATGGCCATCAGAGCTTTCTTGCGCAAGAGAGCGTCCACCCTGCCATGGGAGCTCTTGTGCAAAAACACAGCTCACACATGGCAGTTGCGCAAGAAAGCGACCACAGACTTCTTGCACAAGAACACTTGCGCAAGAAGCTGTCAGTGTAGACATAGCCAGAGAGTGCTGGGTGCCACAGGGAAATGGCCTATGGAAAAGTACCAAGATGTTGTAGAGGACACACCATCTATTCTACAGAGTCCTAGTGCTGGGACATGGAGAGTGGGTGGGCCTGGGTTCCATCCCCCTTCCCCTGCCTTGCCACTGAGGAAATGGCCAATTGGCTGCAGAAACCACAGAGGAAAGTGGCACAGCCCCAGCAGAGTGTGATACTGTCTCCAGAAAGAGCGTGGCAGAGTCAGAAGTCTGGAGGCATAAGGGATCTGTCAAAAAAGGCTTTTTTTCTCCACAGATTCCCCCTCTAGACTGCCGCTTTTTGCTGACAAAGTGTTGAGTTGGCAAAACGTGGTGGCCATTTTTATGCAAATTAGGTGCGGGATATTTAAATCCCTGCCTCATTTGCAATGTCGACCTACCTAATCTGCATCCCTCTGCCAACAGAGGGATGCAGTCTAGACATACCCAAAGAGTCTGGAGTGAGGAAAGTCAAATGGTTTATTTTTGTGTCTGATATTTGTCCCATCTGTGACTGTGATTTGTTTTGTTTTTTGTTTTTTGTTTTGCAGGGTTTTCTAATTTATTAAACATGAAGAGAGAGGGATGTTGGTAAAGGGAGAAGGAAATGGGGAGGAAAAAGAAATAGAACAGATAGTGGACTGGGCAGAATAGCCTACTCCTTAGTAAAGGTCAGACAATGTGCCAGATTCTGCCACTCTTGATCACTTGGAGTCATACCTTACTCCACGTGTAGTTTAATTCATTCCAATGGTGTTAATTGTGGAACAGTGTATTTTTCAGTGTCAGGGAGGCAGAACCTGATCATTTGAACTTAAAACAGATGCAGGCACTAACTTGTTCACAGAGATACCGGGGATAGCAAAAAGTCAAAGTGGGCTCTTAAAATTAAGCAGGCACTGACTCCACTAATTGGCCCTAGTGTCTGCTGCTTGGATGCCTCAGGCAGTATTTGTTATCTGAAAGATCACAGAATTCTCCAAAAGAACAGACACTCTGTAGAGAAAAAGGAATCATTTACTTTCATGAGGGAAAAAATGTTTCTTTCTAGTTCTTCTTTTTTCTCTTGTGATTTGCTCTCTCAGGGCACATCTATGCAACAGGGCAAAAGTCAAATTAAAAAGTCATCATTTGCATAGCTGAAGTCAGAATAGCTTAATTCAGTTTTTGACGCTGGCTACACAGCAGGAAGTCAAAAGAAGAACACTCTTCCTTCAACTTCCTTTATTCCTCGTGAAATGAGGGTTATAGGAATTGGAGTAAAAAGTCTTCCAGCTTGACATTATTTTGAAATATCTGCTTGCTGTGTAGATGCGCATTTTGTTATTTTGAAATAATGTCTGTTATTTCAAAATAATGATGCTGTGCAGACGTAGCCTCAGGGATTAGTGGACAGACTTAATTCTGATTCAAAACATACTGTTATTGGAGGGAAGTCATGAAAGTAAGGACAGACATTCTATCTATGTTCAGGTCAAGTTGAAAATCATATGAAATGACAGGACACCATAAAATTATCAGAAAAAGGGTAAATTATGCTAACTAAATCCAGAAGTATGATAACAATTTATAATACAGTGGTTATCCACACAGTCATCCAAGTGAACAAGACCATCTGTAAAGAAGTGGCCAAAAAAGTGTTAGTATCTGGCAAATATAATAGAGAGATGTTATCTGGACTGGGCGTATCGATAGCAAAGAAAAATATAAATTTGTTCTAATCACATCAAGCAATAAAAATTTATTTTAATTGGTTAAAATAGTCTGATTCATTTTAAATGATATTTAGCAATAATTGCTTACTATAGCTTCATGAGAGATGGCTAGACTAATTTCTTACATGAATTGTGAATTCACAGTTGAGATATTTACAATATACAGCTGAAACATTTCATTGAACTATTAAAATGATATTATAGTTTTGTACAGTAAACATGATTTCTTCCATATAATAGGTAAACAAAAGACAATTATAATCTACCTGTGTATTTCTGTGTACACAAGAGGCATGTATAAACCATTCAGACCTAGAATTAACCATTCACACTTATAGCTACTAATCATTGCTAGCCACAATTGATTCACACCTAAAACTGAATAAAGTCTTGTATACTTCTGTATGCTTATAGACATAACATTGTTTTATATTTTAATGTTGAGGCTTTAAAATCATGATATTTGATAGCATGGAATCAGAGACATCAAATCAGCTTTTATGCCATTGTTAAGGAACCCATATAAGATGGGATTCAGGCAACAGGACATCATACCCAGTAAGTGACATATGCAGTATACTAATTTAAAATGCCTATTAGAAATCAGATTGGCATTAAAATCAGTAACAACGTGAAAAAGATGAAGAGGCATCCAACTGACAGCAAAAACTAAAATCAGCAGTGTCAGTCTGCAGAAAGCCCTCCGAGATCTTGTCTTAACTCGAGTCATGGATCGGGATACTGTGATCATGTCTTGCATCTCTGAATTTTCTTCTGGTTTCATCTCAAAGCAGATTGGCACCCCTGGAATGAACTTACTTGATGAAGAGAGCTGGCTTTTCTCTGTACTTGAGGTTTCTGGGAGTTTTCCAGAATTATTCTGATGATTCCGTACAATAGCTGGCATCACACTTGCAGTCTTTTTACTATACCTTTTTCTGTGTTGTCTGACACATGTACAGCTCCATCTAGAACTGCTGGAGAGTTGCACCTGAGACCTGCAACTCTTGGGTGGATGAATTGTCAGGTTTATCATCTCATTTTCTTCAAATTTGCTTTCCTTGTTTGACAATCTGGAATTTACGCTCCTGCAGACGCTGGTATGACTTATAGTTAAACAAACCAAAGGCAATATATACTGCATGAGTAATAAAGAAATCGTAAAGGCAATTCTATATGAATCAGATGGCCATGATTCGATGCAAAAATGTCTGCTGTTCAGTGCCTCTAAATTAAGGGTTTCATGGAGATCTACAATTTTGTGGAAAACTGGCAGAGGGGAGCAAATTGTACAACCAAAAGCCCAGATAGTTGCTATTAAGAAATAGCCATGTTTTGATGTTAAATTGCTAGAAAGGGGATTTTTTATCATGCGGTATCTGACAATAGCAATGGATATTAACATTAAAGTTGAAACCAGAACTGACACGCATTGGAGAAAGGGCATAACATGGCACATGATTGCTCCAAACATCCACTGATCAAGCAGGACAGATGTTAATGTAAAAGGCGAACAAAACAGTACAACTAAAATGTCAGAAAAGGCTAAGTTTCCAATGAGAATGTTTATTATTGTGTTCTGCTTGTGTTTCATTAGAGCCATCAATATAAGTAGATTTCCTATGAATCCAGCAAGACTTATAAATGTATACAGCCCAATCAGAAAGTACTGTAAGTCATCTACACTGCTCTTATAGTCCTCCCAGGCAGAAAAATCAGAACTCTTGATAGTAGCAGAGCTGTTCTCCTGAGTAAGCGTTGTGTTATAGTCTTTGAGTTCTAAATCCATATTACAGTCCTGCTTAGAATCAGAAAGAAGTTAATTAGCAACTTCAGAAATGATGATATTGGTGTTAATCAGAATTTAGAGAAACAGCCATTTTTTTTATTCTTTCATTGCATTTACAAGTGTAGTAATATTATACTTTGTCCTAAATCCAGCATAATTATAAACCCTCACCAAGTAAGTTCCATAGATCTTAGCATGTGTTATAGTCAGACTATGTCCCAGCCCTTGGATCCTCATATTTTGGACTTACTATTTGAAGTGTGGTGCAGAGGATGTAAGCAATTAACAATGGAAAGATTGTGGACCCTTTTATTCATGAGTGACCAGCTATTTACCTAAGTAGTCCCTCTAGAGTCAATGGGACTAGTCATTTGAGTAACTGCTCACCATTGTGAATAAGGAGTTCATAAGCTGGCTCTGTGCAATAATTACACCATCCATATAATATAATTAGGGTACCTATTTCTGTCACATGATGACAGATTGTACCAGGGGTGCTTACAAATGCATTTGTTCCAGCATTATTCCCTATTTTCATAATAGGGAATTTCACTAGTAAAGGAATATTTCAGAAAGTGTCACATTATAATGGCCACTCATAGTTCCACAGAATTCAGTTCTCACTGTGACAATTTTTGAATTGCATAGCTGTCATACTCAAGTTAATCTCCTTACTCTGGAAAATAGTATTTAACACACATTTACTAAAGGTAGAGCCAAGTCCTGCAGAGCTCACTGAGTTAGTGTTTTTGTCAGTACAGGTGAAATTGAGGTTTCTAGGTTAATGCAGGTAGTCAGATAAATCCTAGCAAATCTCCTTTTTATAATAATGGAATCAGTGAAATTCCAGCATCATTGCAACAATGCAGTTTGTTCTGTTATAAATTATTAACAACAACAGAATCATCAGAAACCTCCTCTGGATCCTTCCTTGCCTGCTCTAGCAACTAAGAGATTGAAGTCTAGTGTGTATATACTACTTGATGATGCTTGGTGTCATGAAGATCAAGGGAGTTGTGTTTACAGAGTTCTTGTACTATGACTAATGATTTCCTCAAAAGCCACTTATGGTGGCCTTACTGCTTCCTCTTGTTTCCTGTTCCATGCACATTAGGTGTACAGCCTGCTTTTTTTACAATCACGGTAATGTGCACAGTGTCATTGTAGTGTGTGCTCATAGCCTGTTACAAGACATCTTGTAAGTGTTCAAGGTCCAGCCAAGTATCCCTAGAAGGTTAGTTATTGCACAGAGCAGTAGGAATGTCCACTGATGTTTTGTGCTTTGTGGTTACAATAATGGGCTGTTGAAGACATCTGTGTGTGCACTGAAACTGTGCTCATCCCAGTATCAAACTGCCTTAGAAGTCTGGAATCTCCCATTCAGACCCTTTGATAAATACAATGCAGCTCTCTTATAGAAAAAGATGGACTACAAGGAAATCTCACTCAGTTGTGCAGGAGGGGGAGAAGAGAGGGAACTTAGCTGTCTCCAAAATTGATACACTGTGGAACCAGACCCAGTATATCCTTCATTTTAGCTAACTTCTGTTGTCAGAGGAAGTATATTTAGTTTTGCCCCCAAATGTGTGCATATTTGAATTAATTATAAAAACTAATTTTGCTGCTCTCACTTGTGGGTTGATGTTCCCTTTTTTATTTCTTTTTGAGAGGTCATGAACAAAACTGATGTGGTACTCCTACTTAAGAATGAAGAAAGAGAATTGTCAGTACCAGCTGTGGGAGAGTGGTATAACAGTGGAAAGAAAGAGACATTTGGGCTGGTTTATACCTTAAAATTAGCTCAAACTAGCAATATCTCTCAGGTCTGTGAAAAATGTCATGTCTTGTGTGATGCAGGTAGGTCAACCTACACTCCACTATAGATGCAGCTAAGTCAACAGAAGAATTCTTCCCTCACCTCTTGGAGGTGGGGGAGAGGTAGTTTTATGACAGAGACTGAAAAAACACTTTTGCCACTGTACAGGTTGAACCTCTCTAGTCTAGCATCCCTAGGACTCGGTGCTGAACCAGAAAATTAGCTGAACCATGGAAGGTCAATATTGTTTAGCAGCATTACCAACAACTTCCACTGCTTACTGAGCTGTTAGAAGACATCTAGGGGTAAATTAGAGCTAAATAACAGCATAGAACACTGAGAGCCAGGACTGGTGGCTGTAAACAAACTTTATGGGACTGCAGAAAACTTGGCTGCACCCATGATAACTAGACATCCACGTAACTAATATCATGCCAGACCAGGGATATTGCTGGACCAGAGTGTGCCAGACTAGAGAGGTTCAATCTGTAGTAAGTTTTTATGCTTCAGCTTTGATACCTTAGTGCTTGTACTAAATATGTACCCAGAGCCAACATGGATGCACCAGTTCTCCATGCCTCTCCCAGAGATAGTGATTCATTACATATATTGGAACTGGTGGGTATTTTACTAAGCTTGGGCCACAAATGTTGTTTGTTGTACTGCACTGGGGCATGCTAGCCATGCAAAAATGAGGGATTGGGGATGGTTTTAGAAATGACTCAGTAAGAAGGCAGTTGCCAGGTTCTACTGGTTTCTCATCTGACTCCCAACACTTACACATGTCTTCAGCTTGAGTAGTTGAATGAAACTGAAAATGCTTTCCTACCATAATGCTGGTTTTCAGTCCACAATCACACAGTAACATGCTATTGATATCATTTGGACTTTTGTGCTTACTGAGGCTTCTCTCTTGCTGATTGGTATTAGCAGCAACTTCTACTGCTGGAATTTCTTTACCATCTCTGCTCCTATTCTTTTCAATCCCATGCATTATGAGATTTTCAATATGACATAGGTTCCTGGGTGCCAGTTACTTTTAAAAATGGGACTTTGGCTCTTAAGTCACTATGGTGCTTTTAAAAATGTTTCCCTTAGTCATATTTAAAGTGAGGGCCTTACCTGATTAGTGACTGTAAAAACAGTGTCTTGTAGTTCCGTATTTTCTCAATGGTTTCCTATCATCTTTGCTCTATAGTCACCATTAAATATATAAATATACTATGAGGTAGGAAAATGTATCATGAACATCTTAATGACGTCTTCCTGAACCAGGTTCATCATCTATGTTCAGCTGATGAATCTTAATTTTCATCTTTCCTTGAACACCTTAGTAAAATTGGTTCTCCTATGTTATGTTTTCAGGAAGATTTTGGGGGATAGGAGGTTGTTTTTCTGTAGCCATTTAAACTGATCTAAAGCCTTAAAATGGCACAAGGAACTAAACTACTATCCACTCTCAATTGAGTTTAAGATATAAGGTCATCTAACTTTACATTGGTTTAACATGTCTGAAGTGGATTATATTCATTATTCCACTTTAAGGCATGTGATTTTTGTAATAAAAAGAGCAAAAAATCCATAAGTCATAATTTTGGAGGATGAAAGATTTTGGTGTAAGCTTGCAAACTTGTCTCTCTCACAGTTAGTCTAGAAAAAATATATTAACTCGCCCACCTTGTCTCTCTAATATCATGGGACCAACTTTGCAAACACAATGTTAAACATGTACAGTTAAGCACCCAGAAGCTAGGAAACATAAAAATTGAATACAATAACTTTAATGCTGCCCTATTGTATATGGGTCTTATAATAATCCATAATTACTTAATCTTTGGCTAAAATAGAAAACACTGAAATACGTTATCTGATCAAAAAGTCATATAATTACAGAATATGTCATAATGCCCATACACAACAAGGTAGTGTTATAGAATTATAGAATCACAGAATACTAGAACTGGAAGGGACCTCAAGAGGTCATCGAGTCCAGTCCCCTGCCCTCATGGCAGGACCCAGTACCATCTAGATCATCCCTGATAGATGTTAAGGAAGTGCATTCACAAAAAACACAGATTCCAATTATTAGAACTAGTAAATTCAACAGTTAACTTCAGTTTAAGAACCTTTGAGCTCTGAAAAAAGTGACAGAGCCCTTTAAAAGTCCACAAAAGTGCTTTATCATATGTTAATAATGAAATATTACTTCTTGTGCTTAAAGTAACATTGTTGATAAAAAGATCATAAATATTACAAAATTGTCTGGAAAAATTTCCACAGTGAGCAAATAATCAATTCATTAAAATGGGATTATGCCTCCAAATTTAAAGCAATATGATATAATACAAGGTAATAAATACCTTGCTGATCTGAAAAGTATGCTTAACATATTAAAGTGTATGCTACTGAGCACACAGAGTAACTGTAACAAACTTGTGATAAACAACCAAACACAGGCTGAAGACCTTACAAGTTCAGTTATGTAATGCACTCTACTTTATTTGTCTAGAGAGAGGCATTTTGGATTGTGCCAACTAATCGAGTATATTGTGTTTGTCCTCCAACCAACCATCTGCAGTATACTGTTAGTTACTTAGACAACATCCTAATTTCATTAAGCATAGATTTCATTGAGCATAAATTCCAAGTGATCCTCAGTAGAGTATTGCCAAGGTATCACTGGTTAAAAATAAAAGGATTTATTTTAAAGATTCACAGAGCTAGAGATGGCAAACACGTGCTCCTTCCAGGGGGGGGGCATTTCTCATATTCTGTTAGCAAGTAGGAGGTAAATTAGTCATCAAAATTTAAAACATGACTGCCAGAATATGTATATTTAAGGGGCATTACATTAAGTATAATTCAACAACGTGGGAGGTATACGGTAATATTTACTTCCGTTTCAAGGCTACTGAATTACACTCTCGAAAAGTGCTTCATTCGATACTATGTGCTCTAAAAAGCATTTGCTCTGTATTCCAGCAAAGCGAACGCGACTATAACTAAGGAGCAGAGATTCCCCTCTAGCAGCCTGGCTCCTGAATTGCACCTGGCTCCGTTCAGCGTGGAGCCAGACCCGCTAGGATGGCTTTGGAGCGGCCCAGGTCGGGCAGTGCCCGGCGGCGGACTGTGCGCCACAGGTGCTCTGAGCCGCCCGCGGGTGATGCAGGCGCGCGGGAAGCGCCCCCCTCGCAAGCGATTCCCCCGGGAAGCAGAGCGCGCGCGAACTTCTCGAGCGCAGCTGACGGGCCGGATCCGCCTCCCTTAGCTCGCACTGGGAACTTGCCTTGTGGTGCCGCGGGCTCGGGGCCCTCACCCAGCCCCTCCTGCAGCCGCTTTTCCTCCCGCTCCCTCACCGCGCCCCGCTCGCCAGCTGCGGGGCTGGGGCTTCGTACAGTACCTGCCGCCTGCGCCTCTGCCTTCAGCGCCCGCGGAGAGTCGGGCGAGGCCCGGCTGCTCTGTCGCCCGACGCCCTGCAGCGGAGGGAGGAGGCAGCTCGAGGGACCCTGCTCCGTGGTCCGCGCTGCTGGGGAGAGGCGGTCCCGCCCCAGGGCTGCCTGCTGCATGGAGCAGGGGCGAGCTGGGGACTGGCGCTGCTCTGCGGGGGAGACTGCAGCGGTCCCAGCCCAGCTCCTCTCCGCGCTGCTGCCCGGCTGCCTCCCTAGCCCCACCGCGCGCCTAACTCCAGCCCCCCTCGCGCTCCTCGCTCCTTCTCCAGCCCCCTCCCCGGTGACTTCCTCTTAAGGTGGCCGGGGGCTTGCGGCTCACCTGGCTCACGCTGCTCGCTACAAGCAGCCCAGCCCAGCGCCGAGACCAGCAAGATCTTGTCGGAATCCGGAGTCACGCCACTGCGCTCGGTGGAGTCACTCCGCATCGCTTCCTCCCTGTGTAACCGATCACAACCTACCATGCGGTGCCCTTTACATCCGACCGACAGTACTAAATGCAGTGCAGTGTCTGCATCCTCCCGAACCAGCGATCGGCAACGTGAACTTACTGGATAGGAAAATTACATTAATTGGCTGGATTTAAGGACATCTTTCTTCTCTCTCCTCGCCCCAGCCAATAATGTTCCTGTAGTTCACGTTTCTGATCGGCGAGTGCTATAGGATCCAATGGCTTATCGATGTTTTTAATGGAGAATTTATGTCCATTAACCGTACTATCCCAAAGTCATCGGAGATGCTTTGCTAGCAGGCAGTTTATCGCTGCTGGAAGCCTAGAGAAAGAGTAAAGAGCGATGAGGCGTTTTGTACGAACCATTGCCTCGGGCGTGGGTCTGATTAGATCCTTTGTCTGACAAGAGTGGGCGTTGGGGAGTAAGAATGGGTGATGAGAGGATCAGGGTGGAGAAAAGTATCAGACCCCTTGAATCCGTCTCTAGGCGAACCCCCAGGGACCGAGAGGGAAGAATTCTTGACACATTGACTAGCCTGTCAGTTTTTAGGTTCCTGGGAGTGGAAAGGGGCAGATGGATCCGCATAGCTTATAAAAAGCGATATACTTACTATTTTTAAAGATAATAAGTGATTTAATTTCGGTCGGATTTAGGAGACAGTAGTAAGCATACAATTCTCTTTTAGTTTGGAGATGCAAAAAACAAAGTCAAATAAGGTTAACTGGACATCTACCTTTTAATTGAAAAAACAGATAAGCCAAGTTTTGCATGCAATTGTGCACGTACTACCAGCTCCAGCTCTGCTGTTTATGGAAAGTGTTCCAACTTTGTATTACCTGGATGTTGCTTCCCGACCCAGTGATCAGGGCTGTTTATCTTCTTCCTGTATTTGCCAGAGTGATATTTGTAAAATGTAAGGACTTTCTATTTTCCTGATAGATCTTTATATACTCTGCGATTTGGTATTCCAGATAGCCCACAGATCACAGTCATTGGTCTATTTCAGCAGACGCTCTAGAATCAAGAGAGAAGCTAAACGAATATGAAATAGGTCAGAAGCCAACAAATCATTTTAAGCCTCTCTCTTAGGTTTTACCTTCATATGTGCATGCAGAGCAGAGAGAGGGAATGGATGCAAGCAGCTATTTTAAAAAATGATATATTTTTAGGTATAAAAATGGCAGATCAATCCTGGTCATGTAACTATTAAATAGGGCCAAAGTTGAAATGTTGTAATGTGGAGAATACGAAAATAAAAAGGAGAGGGTTACAAAACTGTCTTCAAAATAAGAACATCCTTGCTAAGAAATAACAAAGGCTGGATCTAGTTCTTGTTAATGTTAATGGGATTTTTTTTTTTTTGCCATTCTCACTTGTCAGAACAGGATCAGGCCTAATTCAATTTATGCATTCAGAGTAAAATCCATTGTACATGCAAAAATCCTGAGTAATCAGTCTCTGTGTGGTTGGAGTGGAGTGGGGTTCCAGAAGTGAAATCCAGTCCCACAAGCAATGACGTGAGTTGGGGATGCCCCAAACTGCCCCCTTTCCCTTCACACATTGCTCTTTGCTGGTCATTTTAGTACAAGTTTTTCATCAGTCTCTGAAATGTCTCCTTCACGCTGCGGGTATATTAAGATCTTAGGGCTGCCTAACTTTTAGAGGTGCTGAGCTCTAAGAGCTCCAGTTCAAGTCAATGTCTACTTAATGTCTCTGACAGTCAGGCCTTACATTAGTAATTGTCAGAAATTTCAGGCATACAATTACTCTGAGTCAAATCCTATTGTCATTACAAAGTCTGATATTAGTGTAGCAGTCACATTTTGAAAATTTGGAATGAATTAAATAATTACAACTTTATGATTTCTTCTAATGTATAAGAAAGTTATATACAGTACCTCTGCTGTTTGAAAATGATGCTTTCCACAGGACAACACGACTGACCGTCCCATTTTCTCCCTACTTCCTTCTCCTCTGATTCCCTCCAAAATGCATGTATTTAAAAAAAAATCTACAGGTTATTTGTGCCTCCATTTCTGTTCTTTTCCCTTTCCAAAAAGTGCAAGCCAGATTCCTTCCTTATATAAAACAATTAGGGATGAGCATGGAGAGCAGTGGGAAGGGGGATTTGTAATCTCCAGTTATGACATTTGTGCAGCTTAAGCCAGATGTGTCACAGTGAACTGGCATAACACATGGCAGAAACCATGGAAGTAATCATTTTACTAGCATCAGCATTATATGCATGATACCGATGGCATCATAGGTGTTAACTGGCTGAAACTGGGAAGATGAACCATGTGGGAACTTGAGATCTAGTCTTGCTTCCTTTGAACTCACTGGAAGCAGAACTGAGCCAACAGTGAAGAAGTGAATGACTAGATGGATATTGTACCTCTTCATAGTCCCCTGAATGCTAGATTTGCCTTGTGCTTGTGTGATTTGTATCCTCTTTCCCCATTGAGTGCTAAGGTTCATAATAGTGTGTTGTGAAAGTATTCCCATTGATTTTAGTATTGTAGTCAGGGACTGTGGGTCTAAGTTCCCTCTGCTGAGCCTGCGGCTAGCTATCCAACCCCTCAGGATGGTTAATGAAACCAGCTGGGTCACAGCAGAATAACCTTGGCTGCCGGGCTGCCTTTAAGTTTAGCAAAAGCAGTAGTTTACAGGCTTCCATCCCATGCTGGAATACATGGCAATGAAATGGTAGTTAAGGAAGTGAAAAATGCTTAAAAATGGAGACAATTTGAAAATGTGAAGAAATGAAAATGTGACTTCTTTGAGTTAGCAGGAATTTAAAAGTTTAGTTAAAAAGAAATTTAAAATATAATGTCAGGAATTATGGATGAAGAAGAAAAGATGACGATTCAATCAAGTACATGGCAAAAAAGAGGAAAATTAGCTGCTTCAAAGATATGAAATGATCAGTGAAGTACTCACATTTGGATCATTAACTGGTCACTGTAGCTAGAATAATAGTGTATATTTATTGAATAAACACAAAGATGAAACATGGAATACATAGGATTAAAGAAACAGTCGGTGACTCGACATGGGAATGCAGAGAGTCTTCCTAGGAAAGGAAAACTCACTATGAAGATTGCACAGAAAGGCTTAAATTCAGCTTGTGCTATCTATCATGGAGCTTCATTGAATAGTTTCAAACTTGTGGAAGCACTGGCACCTCCTTCAGGACTAAAATCCTGAGCCCTGCTATATCTTGCAGCTCAGAAGCCTGAAGGCCCAGCACACCCTGTGGGCCTGCAGCCCTGAGTCCTTGCATTACCTGTCCATAGGGCTAAATTCTCAAACTTTGGTGCCACCCTCTATGGGGCTAAAGCCCCAGACCTGGCATCCTCCCCTCATGACTAAATCCCTGAGCCCCAACAACCTCTACTCATGGAGTTAAAGCTCTGAGATCCCCTGCCCTGCAGCTGAATCCCTGAATGGGGAAAGTGTATGTATGGGGAGAAGGATACAGGAAATAATCTGAGAATTTAAGGCCTGCTTCAGATGCTATAAAGTGACAATATGTCAAGTGAGATTTAGTGACAGTATCAGAAGAGTGAGGTAACATTAAAAAACCCTCTTCTAATGTTTTAAGGGTACAGAGCAGGCTAAGGGTATGTCTACACTACCCCCCTAGTTAGAACTAGGGGGGGGGGGTAATGTAGTCATACGGAGTTGCAAATGAAGCCCGGGATTTGAATTTCCCGGGCTTCATTTTCATAAAGCCGGCTGGTGCCATTTTTAAATGCCAGCTAGGTCGGACTCCGTGCCACACGGCTACACGCGGCACGGACTAGCTAGTTCGGATTAGGCCGCCTAGTTTGAACTAGGGGGGTAGTGTAGACATACCCGATGAGACTAGTGACCTGAATGTACAAGGAATATAGTAGGTGACAGTTATGGACTCACTAATACATAGTTTCTATGGCAAAAAGGGACGATTATAAATATCTAGTTGATCCTCCATTTAACACAGATCACAAAAATAATTTCTAGAGCTTCTTTGTCTCTTAAACACATCTATTCTTGATTGTTACACCTTATTTCCAGTCTAAATATGTTTAGCTTCAATTTCTAGTTTATAGATGACATTATACTTTTCTCTGCTAGACTAAAGAGCTCAGTATCAAATATTTGTTCCCCATGTGGGTATCTATAAACTGCAATCAAGCCATCCCTTAACCTTCTCCCGTTAAGCTTAATAGATATGAAATGATCAGTGAAGTACTCACATTTGGATCATTAACTGGTCACTGTAGCTAGAATAATAGTGTATATTTATTGAATAAACACAAAGATGAAACATGGAATACATAGGATTAAAGAAACAGATGGTGACTCAACATGGGAATGCAGAGAGTCTTCCTAGGAAAGGAAAACTCACTATGAAGATTTAACTACCGTAAGTCTATCACTATAAGCCATATTTTCCATTTTTTTAACCATTTCATGGACTCTTCTTTCCAATTTATCAACATCTTTCTTGAATTGTGGCCACTAAAATGGCACATAGTATTCTAGAAACAATGGTGCAAAGGCCAAATACAGAGGTAAAATAACCTCTCTACTCCTACTCAAGATTCCTCAGTTTATGCATTCCAGGGTTGACATAGATTTTTTGTCTGTAACGTTGCACTGGGAACTCATGTCCTGCTTATTAGTCATAACAATCCCCAAATCTTTTTCAGAGTCAACGTTTCATTGTTTCCCGGGATTGAGTCCCTCTATTCTGTAAGTATGACCTGCATACATTCTTTGTTCCAAGATGTGTACATTTACATGTATCATTATTAAAATGTACATTGCTTGCTTGTGCCCAATTTACCAAGTGATTTAGATCACTCTGAATCAGTGGCTTATCTTCTTCATTATTTACCATTATTCCAATGTTTGTGTCGTCTGCAAACTTTATCAGTGATGGTTTCATGTTTTCTTTTGGGTAGTTAATACAAATCAATTCTTGGGGAAACCCACTGGAAATAGACCTTCTCAGCAATGATTTCCCATTGACAGTTATTCAGTTAGGCATTTTTAAACCATTTAATGGGTGCCATGTTCATTTTATATTTACCTAATTTTTTAATCAAAATATCATGAGTACCAAGACAAATGCCTTATAGAAGTCTAAGTATATTATATCAACACTGTTAGCTTTATCAACCAAACTTGTAACCTCATCAATATATCAAATTATTGTGACAGGATCTACAAACCCATACTGATGTGCCTCTCCTTACCCTTCTTTAATTCTTCATTTATCAAGTCCTATATCAGCCACTCAGTTATCTTGCCCTGGATCAATGTCAGCCTGACAGGCCTAAAATTACTCAGGTCATGCTGTTTATCCTTTTTGAAAATTGACACGTTAGCTTTCTTTCAGTCTTATGGAACTTCCCCATCACACCAAGACTTATCGAAAATCAGCATTAACAGTCAAGCAAGATACTCACCTAGCTCTTTTAAAATTTGTGAATGCAAGTTATCTTGATGTGCTTGTTTAGACATTTTTAACTTTAGAAACCTCTGTTTACTAAAGATACTATTGGAATGGAAAAATAAGACCATACGATAAAAGTGCATTATCTGTCCCATACCTCAAATACAGAATAGAAATATGTATTGAGTACTTCTGCCTTTTCTGCATTATCATTGACCATTTTACCATATCCATCTAATAATGGACAAACAGCATTGCCAAGATTCTTTTTTGTTCCTATTATTTTAAAAAACCCTCCTTATTGTCCTTAACTCTGCTGACCACAGAGTTCTCCTTGTGTTCCTTGGCTTCCCTTTTTAATTTGCTACAATTCCAAATGTCTCCATATGTGGGATTATGGTTTGTTGGACATATCATAAGAATGAGTCTGCTTCACCATAAAGCATAAGAAGTTGTTACTTGATGTTCAGTGCTTATTCCTGAAGCTGTAATTACCTTCATGTCTGCCTTACACCCAGCCTTGTTCCTGTCTGGTTTCAGCTTGCCACAGCCTTGTTCTGACCCTTGGCTTGTCTCCTGGCTCCATCGCTGACTCTTGGCACTGACTCTTGGTTCCAATTTCTGGGCTGGCATCCAGCTACCACTAGATCCTGGTCCCTGTCACTAATAGGGGGGAAATAAAGCTTCATCACAGCAAAAAGTAGTATTCAGTCCTATAACAGAATGCATATAATTTAGTTATTAAAATAATAGAGTTTGCTGTTGTTGCCATTGAAGCCTGTGGCAAAGCCTTGTAATACTCTAACGATAATAGGGCTAGGTTCAATAATACTAGTGATTCTTTATATATGAACAATGCTCAGGTGTGCAACAAAAACCTTGTAGAGATATGAAAATAGATGAATATACTCATTATTGCAAATGAAAACAAAAGAGAGTTTAAAAAATCCTTACAAAAAGTGACATGTATTGAACTAAAGGATGATTTGTGTAACATTTGTGCTGCACTATCCGAGCATAACAAAATGAATACAGAGAGAGTCACCACCTTAATTTTGATATTTTCTTTCATACAGACTTTACAATATTTTGACATATAAAAATAGTTATTAATTTATGGAGTGGTCTACAGGCAAGCCAGTAATACTGTTTTCCTAATGGCTCTATAACAGATATTGCTCCTCCCTCAATGTTAAATTATTATTTTATGAAAGGTGATTATCTTTTATCTGTTCAGTACTGTTTTTCTATGTAGGGTTTGCATACTGTGTGTTTTGTTTCAGAAAGTCAGTTACTAAAAATTAACAATAATGTTTGCAGTTCATGTTGCTTTTTGTGTACTGAGATTATGTACTTCCCAGAGAAGTTATTTTAGTATTCTTGTGTCCTCTCCATGGTTAGCAATAAGGAAGAGCTACTGGGAGGTTATTTGACCTTCTTGTGATCCAGGGAGATTGAGCTGGAAATTGCTGAGACTAGAAAAATATAGTTAGAATGCATATGAGTACTTCTAAAGTCTGAGTTCATAAGGCAAGTATACTATGTCCATATATTATGGACATTTATTTTACAACATACATTATGAGTTTGAAAAGAAAACATCTCTGCTTTATAAGATGAGTCCTGATTATTACTCTTTCGGGGGGTTTTTAATGCCTCACATATATATTAGGTGTTTCAATGAGGAAAGCTATTGTTCCTGTCCAGTAGAGTTTAAAAGCTAAATGTAATGCATAAATCAGCATGTGAGAGTGACAAAATAGTAAAGTGGGGGACGGGAAGTGAAATAGGAAAACTGTCATAGCAGTATAAAATGCCTTTGAAAGAGATTGTAGGGCACAAAAGTTAAACACTACTATTCTAATGCAATGGTTCTCAACATATGGGAAGCAGTAACATCAGTCCTAATAATATAGTTATAGGCCTTTCAAATTATACTCGAATGATATTTTAGGACTTTCTAAGTACTGCACAAATATAATTTAATTAAACTGCACACTTCACTGTTTGGTAGATATGGCAATGGGATGAAAGATAGCATTGTAGTTAAAACTCAGGACTCGAGGATTCTGAGTTCTGCTACCAACTCTAATGTAGACTTGCAGAGTGATAGTTAGCAATCCTTTAAGGGCCTTTTATTTTTACATCCATTTGCATAGTGGTGAGCATTATGAATTTCCATGTCATTGACTTCATTGTGAGTTCACAGCATTCAGTCATTGCAGGAAGCAATCTTTAATCTCTATTGGCTTCAGTTTTCTCATGTGTAAAATGCACATACTAGTAATATTCACCAACTACAAAAGGGATGGTCTGAGGCTTGGTTCATCCATGTTTAAAAAGTGCATTGAGAACCTTGGACAGAAGGTTCAATGGAAATAAAAGTATTGTGGATTACTTTCTGTACCCCTGAAATGCAGCCATCTCAGAGGCAAAACATTGCAGCTGGCAGCAACAATATGATTGGAAAACAAGAAGCAAAGAGTCTCTCATACAACTGGAATAGCGGGGATTTTTTTTTTAGATTAGAAAAATGTAATTTCTCCAATACCACCACTCAGAACTGTTCATAGGAATGTGTAATTAGGCTCATCCCTGGCCTCTGACACCTGTTGCAATCAATGCGCTGGGGTTGTGCATGACACAAAGCTTTCCTTTATTTTTTTAAAACCATCCTAAGGTCGGAGAGAATGGGCATGAGCCTAACAGGGAAGAAGTGGGAACCTCCTGATGCAGGAGGAACAAAGGAGAAGACAGTCAACTCTCCTTTTTAAAAAATCTGTAAAAATTGGCATGAACCCTACTTATGAATTAGCATCACAGACCCTTTAATAACCATGAGCAACCAGGCCCTTAGTTTATAGATCCAGAAGGGACCATTGTTTCAGAGAGAAAAACACTATCCAAGGAATCTCAGCACTCATGTCCCATTCAGCAGCTGTGCTCCCCCATCCTCTGCTCAGCTTGAGATATATGGACTCCTGACAGATTCAGCTCTAAGTGCAGCTTAGCCACAAGCCTCAGTACTGATCCCGATTCCTTCTGTCTCGTAGCCAGGCCTCCCATTTACTGGTAATAGCGTATTAATTAATGTAACAAAATTACTACTGTAATCATGATAACATAATAATCATCATCACCTGGCACTTTTCGACAAGGCAAGTCTCACAAAAATTACAGAGTGCCATCGTGATGCAGCTATGTCTGTGTTGACTTATGTTTTGAAAATGAATTGAGAATCACTGGAAAACACTGGTCCTGAGCTTTCTAGTCATTCCAGACTTAAGTGAAACTCACCAGGATGGTAACTTATTGTAGTGATTTTCTTTATTAATTACAGGTTTAATTGGAGGACTTCCTTGCAATTCTCCCCTGGGTCCTAAAACCAAATGGGTTCTGTGGGTTGCATTGTCCTACTATAACCCTGAAGCTGCAGTGCTTTGTTGCTGAGAGCATGGGGGTTAGAAGCAGGAAAGGTGAGCAGGCCTGGTCATGTGCATCCTTGTATTCAAATATCTAGTCAATTCCAGAGTTTTTACAATACATGCAGGAGCTGCCCAGGCAATGTTAGCCAACTTTTCCTTCTGCATAGCATATTATGAGGATAGTTCTACCCTTTCATGACCTATTTCTCTTCCCAATCCTCCAACCATCCCATTTACTAGTTCTAACGGTGCTTCGGCATGCAGTAAGATCCAACAGACTAAAATCTGAGAAATGCAAGTGAGGGCAAAGCATGACTTTATATGTCTGTGAAATGTACTTGCAGAAAATCATAACAATAGCTGAATCTAAGGAGTATTACTTATACTTCCTTGAGGGCTGGCAGTTGATTTGATAACTGGTTTTTACTTTAAAGAAAATATTAAGCTTTCTTGATATTTTGAAATGCAAATAAACGGGTCTTATTTGCATTTGGGAATCCTTATCAGTTCAATAATTTTTCAAGAGAAAAACAAAGTGGGGGCATGTTGATTAAAGCAACA
Organism: Pelodiscus sinensis; assembly: GCF_049634645.1. Classification (NCBI taxonomy): domain Eukaryota; kingdom Metazoa; phylum Chordata; order Testudines; family Trionychidae; genus Pelodiscus; species Pelodiscus sinensis. Next base: position 62,284,237 of record NC_134715.1, on the reverse strand, counting down.
ACAAACAGAACCCACATCCAAGACACAATCCTTATGATCAGTTCCATCGCCAGTCAGCTCTTACATAATATCATCCTAACTTTGGCCACAAGGTGGCAGTGACTTGCAAACAAATCTCACAATATTCAACCTGCAAAAGCAATTTCAAAGTGCCTCCCCTCCCAAGTTCTTCTCAGTGCAACCTCCCTCCCTTTTGTTTCAATACTTAATTCCATTTATTTCAGAATTACTAGGCAACCCACCCCCAGATGTGTAATTTAAAGGTGATGTGCTTGCATTGGGATCTTCAGGATTTGCTCAATTGAGCACCATCATGTGATACTGGGATATAGTGGAGTTCAGCTTTAAGGGGGTGTCTCCAGCTCTCCTCACCAATCTTTAGGATCTGAGCTGGAGAAATACCAGTGGATGCTTTTCCCAGTGCCTTGCTCCTTGTTCTCCATCCTCCCTTCTGCTCCAAACCATCAGCAAATCAAGGAACGGAGGAAAATCAGAACAATTACAAGGTGGGTCCCATTTGTGGTTTCCTCATGTTGTATTTTGTTGATGTTGTTGTGGTGCGTGCGCGCTTTTTGGACTGATGTTTGTGTGGCTCATCAACGAGACAGAACAGGTGTAGCTGCGAGAGGTGTGTGCAGAGATGTTTTCCGGGCCGTCCGGAGCGTCTCTTTGGGCTGTTACCTGTCAGTTTGGACTAGCAGTATGGTAGGCTTCCCTCGGAACAGCTGCTGGGATAGTTTCACCAGGGTATTTGCTGTACCTTTTACCCTTTAGCATCAAACTTCTGATCAAATCCTTGCAGAGAGCAGGCTAGGGCTGTGTGATCCCGAGCGGGGAGTGGGCGTGGGGGCTGGGTTGCAGGGCTTTCTGCCGGCCTTTAATTTCCCCCCTCCTCCTCCATTAG